>NC_090249.1:53346916-53576171 GCF_037325665.1 Littorina saxatilis
TACGTATTTGACAATCACACATATAATTTTTAAAAAAACCACCAGAAAATGTATAATTATATCAATTTTATTGTGATCAACAATATTTGCAAAAACAAACACCATACTTTGAAAAATCCGAAAGAACAACTGACAACATAATGTGCCGGATAAACAACAATAAAGCTTAAAGCAAAAGGCAACTAATACTGCAAGTGCTGTCCATATGTGTTTTATCTGCCACTCATGGAAACAAAGTGCACCTCACCAGGCTTTCTGTCCAATACCTGCAATATAAAGTTTATAGTATCAATCTTTGGATTGTATTATTACTGTCCAAATATATAAACAAATTAACTTGCAATTCTATATGTGTTTTATTTGTATGCTATGCATGACCGCTTAACACTTCTCTTGCTTTCATGATTAGGCAAAAAAAAATAATAGGTGTGGTTACGGTAACATAGCCAAAAAAAATAGGGTAGGAAGGTAGGCAATCACTTTTTTTTTAAAACTTTTTTCTAATGTGTACAAATTAAACCTACTTGACAGGGTAATCAGTGTGCGACTCGAGCGCTTTCGCTTTCATTGCGTTTTGTGCACTCGTTTTCTTGGTTTTTGTTTTTGTTTTTTTGACAAATGTAATAAAAAGTTATAGGGTCGGCCCCTAAAAATAGGGTAGGTCGGGTTACCGTAACCACACCTATTTTTTTTTTAGGCCTTATAAATATTTCTACAATGAACGCTTTAAGTTTTATATTCACCATTCCTTTAAGAACATTTGATGCACTCACACACACACACACACACACACAGACACACACACACACACATACATACAGACACACACACACACACACGCACACACACACACACACACACACACAGGTTTGGGTTTGTGTGTCACTGAATAAGCAGACTATAATGCAGGTCTCTCCAAACGGTGCTTGAACCGCGTCCTGTACGCATACGTACGCACGTACGTACGCACGCACACAGATACACATTTCGAAAACACACGCATGCACGCGTTAACATTTAACGCACGCACGTGCAAACAGACACACAGGGACAAAACCACACACACACACACACACACACACACACACGCACGTCAGTACTCACACGCGCACGCGCACGCACTTACACACACTCACACACACAGAAAAACACACAGAAAAACACACACAGAAACAAACACAGACGCACACACATACACTCACACGCACGTACACACACACACATACACACACACACACACACGATTCTGGGGAGGGAGGGGGTATTCGGGGGGCAGTTGTCGGAGGGGGGGGGGGCAACTGTCCGCCCATGGTTTGGGGCATTTGTCTGGGGGGCAATTGTCATAGGGGGAATTGTTCAGAGGGCAGATGTACAAGGGGGAATTGTCCGGGGGATAATTAGCCTTCTACCGGAGACATCATTCACAACACGTCTAATTGTTGTCACTGGTGCGCACAAAACTTGGTCACTGGATAAAGTATCAAATTCATAATATTCGCTTTTGAGAATGCAATACAATGTCATAAGTGAGCAATCTAGGTGAGCATACACCTTTGTTTTAAGAAAAGGTTTTATTTTAAATCGCAAGATTCCGAAGATGCCGTTACGCTCACTTCATGAGATTACAGGACTGACAAGCGAAACCCGGTGGGGCTGAAGAACTTCATGGAATTCACACTTGCGTGATTTTAATTTGATTTTTTTTTACAAACATGCTTATAAATGAATGAGCGACAAAATAATACCAACCTTGTCATGTGAGATTCCCAGGAGTTCAAGCAATCGGGGTCTGCATCTCGCCGGTAGCAGAGGGCGTTACGAACGCAGCCGTCCAAAATGTCAACTACACCTTCTTTTTTCATGAATTACGTCATTATACACGACAAATTGTGAAAAAAACGTCACGCATCTGTATGGCTGGGTGATTAACAAAGGTGCAAACATGAAAATGTATGGTTTCATTCAGTTGAATTGATGCTAGCTTATAATCCCTGGCCACAGGCGTCGTTCCCGACTGCTTCAAGTCTGCCGTTGTCCGCCCACTCATCAAGAAGCCCGGCCTTGACGTCAACGAGTTGAAGAACTACCGTCCTGTGTCCAACCTGCCCTTCCTCTCCAAGCTTCTGGAGCGTATCATCCTGGAGCAGTTGAGCGCCCACCTGTCTCGGAACTCGCTGATGCCAGTGTACCAGTCAGCGTACCGCCCTCACCACAGCACCGAGACGGCGCTCCTGCGAATCACCACGGACCTCCTGAACGCAACAGATAGCGGTCTCGTCTCTGCCCTTGTGCTGCTGGACCTTTCCGCGGCCTTCGACACGTTCGACCACCAGCTACTCGTCGATCGCCTCAGTTCCACGTTCGGCATTCACGACACCGCCCTCTCTTGGTTTAGGAACTACCTCCAGAACCGCTCTCAGACTGTCACCACTGATTCGTTCTCTTCTCAGCCTGTCCCTGTCCGCTTCGGCGTCCCACAAGGATCTGTCCTCGGCCCTGTCCTTTTCACCCTGTACACCCAACCCCTCTCCCTGGTCATCGAACGCCACGGCCTGAACTACAACTCCTTTGCCGATGACACGCAGCTCCAGAACAGCGCCAAGCCGGAGGACGTTGACGATCTCCTTGGATCCATCTCCAGTTGTTTCACTGACATCAAGAACTGGATGACTGAGAACAAGCTGAAGCTGAACAGTGAGAAGACGGAGGCCCTTCTCGTTGGAACACGACAGAAGATTGCTTCCCTCACTGTGACCGACCTCCAGCTGGATGACGCGACTGTTCCATTCTCCCCTGCTGTCAAGAGCCTTGGCGTCTTTCTCGACTCCACTCTCTCCATGCAGACACACATCTCCTTCATCATCAAGACCTGCTTTTTCCACCTACGACGCATCGCCTCCATCCGTCGCTACCTCACCCACGACGCCTGTGTCAAGATGGTTGTCTCCCTCATCTTCAGTCGTCTGGACTACTGCAACTCCCTTCTGGCTGGCCTCCTCGCCTCATCCATTCATGGCCTACAACGAGTCCAGAACGCCGCTGCCAGGCTGACGTTGAGGAAGACGAAGCGAGACCACATCACCCCTCTACTTCGCTCCTTGCACTGGCTCCCTGTCAACACCCGAATCTCCTACAAACTGTCCACTCTGGTCTACAAGTGTCTCAACGACTCTGCTCCCGAGTACCTTCAATCCTCCCTGGACCTGTACACCCAGCCCTCCGACCGTCCCCTTCGTTCTGCTGCTGACCCTCTCCGCCTCCACATCCCTCGCTCGAAACTCGCATCTGCTGGTCAGCGTGCATTTCCCTCCGCGGGCCCCTCCGTCTGGAACTCCCTGCCGCTTCAGCTTCGCCAGAGCCCCTCTCTTGACACGTTCAAGAGTAGGTTGAAGACTCAGTTCTTCCCGTAGCTGGCTGCGACTTTCATGCTCGACGTGATGTGTTGTGCCCCAAAAGACATTCTTGTGCTGTGCTCTGTGAGAGGTGTTTTCTTTGTGCTTAATATTATTTTGTTTGGACCTAGCTATTGATGTGTACATTGTTGTTAAACAGTTGTTTGTTTACCAGGGTTTGCTAGTGTGTGATAGGGTTCGTGTCCGTCTGAAGATGTTAGTTTCTTTGTTAGTCCTGTGTTGACAACTCTTCGACAAGCGCTTAGAACTGTACCCACGGAATACGCGCTATATAAGCTTCATATTGATAATGAAAACGGCCGTTACGAAGCCATCACGTGTGACACAAAACACTCTCTGAGACATCAAATTCGTCCAAAGTGTGTCCTCGGTTGAATGAATGCATTTTCTGCATCTTCAAGGTGCACTTGTTGACTTGATCGTAAAAAAATTAGTGATTATAAAGAAATTCATTTGGTTACAGAGGTCGGAAAAATCTAAGTGAGCGTGACAACATTCGATGCGTACGTAAGGCTGTTTTCAACTTCATTTTGGGGGGGTCTCAAACGCAAAGAAAATAACAACAATTGCACAGGAATGAACCTTTATCGTCCCCGATGTGTCCCTGCGGAGAAGCAGAGCAGGACACCCACCACATCCTACAAGACTGCGGGAACTTCCAGTTGTTGAGAAGGAAGATGTGGCCGGAGCCGACTCCCATCCAGGATAAGCTGTACGGCACGGCGGCGACCCTGCAGATGACCACTATATTTCTCAATTGGACTGGTCTCCACGTGTAGCGGCAAGAAGAAGTACACTATAATGCTTGGGCACACACATGTTCTGTTCTGTTTACATGTCATTGGTTTTTTTTTTTATCTATCTGAGTATTTTTATCTGCACATATGTTTATTGTACACACATTGAAACACATTGTACACACCCCCTATAATGATGTTATACATTTCAACCATTTATGTATCTGATTATTTCTCCTGCAGTTCCTCCCCTTGGCACTTGACCTACTAGCCTTCTTTACAAAGCTTCCTCAGCTGCATCTACAGACCTTACACAATTGGACTGGATTCAATGCTGCAGTGCAAGATGGCAGATTCCGCCAATGTCGAAAGTAGGTTTGATGAATTGTGTTCCATACAAAATAGGATATACTAACAGTAACAGTGTAACGAATACATTGGAATTGGTTTCCACTAACATTTTCTAACACCCTGTCACTTTTTTTTTTTAAGTTGAAAGGAAGTGAGGACATTTTATTTCTTGTAAGTGTATACAGTGGAACCCCCAAAGTTAAGACTTCCTCCATTTAAGACCTTGCCTTTTCAGATTTTCTGTTCATAACTTCTCTAAATTTACCCCCGATTTAAGATTATCCTTTTTAAGACCTGGTTTTCTCAGATTTTTGGAGGTCATAAATGTGGGTTCCACTGTACATGTATAAACCTAACATGTTTTTTGTAACTAACCACTTTAGTGGAAATGTAACTTCTTTTTTTTCAAACACTGGGACCATAAACTGTTTCTTTTATCTTTGTTCTTAACACAGGCACAGAAAATATACTTTCATTATTATTATTTTTCAAGTAGCCAAAATGTGTGTTTTTTTAAAGCAAAAATTTATAAATTTACACTTTCTCACACAAACTTTTTGTTGTTTATTCTGCTTCAAGCATCTGATTGTTTTCTCGGCTTGCACGTTTTCCTATGTAATATGTTGTACAGACTGGGTACCTGTTTAACAAAATAACTGAAAAGAAACATGTATACACCTAAAATGTTTTTTTGGTTTTTTTACCCTTCCACTTTATTGGACATGTCTGTTTGTTTTTTGTTTTTTAAACATTGGATCCTTAAAGGTGTTTCTTTTATCTTTGTTCCTAGCACAGGCACGCAAATAAAATGTTATACTTTTTTTATAAACACAAGCAACCAAAATGTGTTATTATTTTAAACAAACATTCATTTACACGTACTCACACAAACAAACTTGTCGTTCTTTTTATCTACTTCAAGCACAATTATGCTCTTTTACCCCGCTTGTACGTTTTCCTTTGTCTGTTGTACAGGTTCCATACCTGCCTATGATAGTCAGCAGTCCAACAGACACATCGATGGTTCTTGCCATACATTCAGGTTTCAAGGGAACTGGAACTGCAACACATTGTCATTGTTTTTGACCAGACAATTTTTGCGAAAGCATAGGTCATCAGGTGGCAAGACCCAGTCTTCAAGGAGACCCTGATTCATTCCCGACTTTGAACATGCGGTGTACACAAACTTTGCTGATCATGTGTACATTTTTCATTTCAAGATCCTATGTGAGCTGAGCGTGCATAGAACAGAAACTTTGTAGGTGTGTGCATCTTCCCCATATTCCGATGAGTGCTGAGAAACTTTGCGGTACATATCACGCTTTGACCTTGTGTCAACTGTTCCGCTTGCGGATAATGCAGTTATCTTCATTTGCCAGTATTTGATGGTAGGTTCTATTAATATTCCCTTGAAAGTCAATCATATAGTTTAAAGAGTTTTAAGTGTGTTTTGTACAGTTTGCAGCATGATATCAGGGATGTTCCTACAAATTCATACAGGACAAATGTCCTCTAGCTCTTCAACATCAATAGGACATTTGAACGCTTTTAGAAACGTCAATGGACATCATAATTTTGTGCAAAACACATTCATGGAATGGCTCCAAAATCATACGCTCAAGGAAAAGCTTAATATTTTCACACACTCACACACACATACACGCACACACACACAGTCATATATACAAAGAATATTTGTTCTCAGATTGTTTTATAATCTAGTTTGAAACATGTTCAGCTTCATTTGATCTTTTGCAGGCTCTAGTTTTTTTTTCTGTGTGGCATATTTCCGTGAGCTTCGTCAAAATGTAATACGTAAGAGCGCTGAAGTTTTGTATAGAAAGGAAAAGTTAACGAATATTGCGCTGTTTGAAGGAATGGAGTTCTTTTCGCCAAAAGATTTCCAGTGATTAACTAAGTTGTGAAGGGCAGTTGACCGTTCTACCTGGGGAGGGGTTGCATTATGTTGGTGGTATATATACATATATATCATCCAATTTCAGTAAAACTTCGGTCACGAATTAAATCATACATTCAATGTTAAGGAACAATAAACATAGTGTGCAGAAATTGGTTTTTTGATGTATGGCACACAGCTCCACACACAGTGTGGTTGTTTTTTTGCAACAAGTCAACACTGTATTTATAATACTTCAAAAAACATCACAGGAAAACGCAAACTTTTTTTACGCGTCAAAATGAGAATGTCAAAATTGACACATCAACTGTGTAGAAATCAATCAATCAATCAATGAGGCTTATGGGAATGTCGCTAAACCTGGAACAGTTAAGGAGAAACAGCCGTAGACAAAAAAATTATTATTGCAAAGCGTTTTTTATATTGTCACATACTAGACTCTATCAGTAAACAAACGAACAACATAAGATAAAATAAAAGTCACACAACTCATCAAACTGACCATTATAAAAATTTCTGCATTTGTTCCAGGTTGGACGCATGGGTGTGTAAAGTGGAACACTGTGTTGTCAAACTCGGAACACATGCAAAAACACACTGACTCTCTTTCTAGCTCTGTCTGTGTCTCACACACACATATATACACCCACACACTCTCAATCACACGCACACAATTACACATTGCCACACACACACAAGATAAATTCATACGTCATAACATTTTGATTTAGCCATCTTATTTAAATGTCTGTTTTTCCACATAACATTGGATTTTTACCAAAGAAATAGTAAATTTGATAACAATTAATGCCTCAAATGTGAAAAAATATAAATAAGGGCTAGGTCTAAACAAATCGGATAAAAAAACTGTTTTTGTAAAACATGAAAAAAGAAGCTAAGAAACGATTTTTCACTCAATGTCCTTTTGTTTTCTACTTTCAGTGCAGTCCTCGTGTGATCAATGCCGTGTGTATACTGCTGGCACTGTATAATGTTCAAAGGGGTGTTGGTGCCACACAAGAAGCAGTACCAAGATATTTCGCAGCATAAAAGTCGTGACAGGAACACCAAATGTTCTTGATGCGCAACGCAAACCCATTTCCCCGTTTCTGACAGCCGACAACGCGCAGCCCATTTCTTCGGGTAGCCACCGTCCGGGTCCCAAAATACTGTAAAACAAATCATTCAACCATTCAATAAAAGGTATAGAAGAAAAAAATACAATAAAACTGAAAAGAGAATTGAGTACGTGACTAAAACGGTTCTATGCTAAATGCCCCCCGGACAACTGCCCCCCTCCCCCCCCCCCCCGGACAACAGTACTGCCCCCCGGACAACAGTACTGCCCCCTGGACATTTGCCCGCCTAGGACAATTGCCCCCCGTGACAATGAATTGCCCCCCATTCTTGTCTGTATGTTTAGCGAGTTATCAAGTGTTGTATTGTTGTCTAGAGGGTATTCATAGGTAATGGAAGTCTATAATTTGTTTTCTCAACGATATCTATATAATGCTTCCTGGTTTGAATACACACACACACACACACACATACATACACACACACACGCGCGCGCGCAAACACACACACACACACACACACAAACACACACATATACACACACACTCACACACATATAGACACATACACATAAATACTGTAAACACCCAGACAAAGACAAACTGACAGACATACACACAGACAAACCGACACAGACACTTGCACGCCCACACTTACGCCCGCATTTACACCAGCAAACACAAACACCTAAAGTGTGGATGGTTACCTAAGAGGCGGCACTGGGTGTAGTGCCTTTCTAGTGCACTTGCACTACAACAGCACTGGGTGCAGTACTCGCTCCGGCATCGAAGAATTTTGCACTAAAAAATGCACAAAATTTGACCTATTTCGTCGCCTATAGAGGACGGAAAGAATGTCATTTTGAACATTGTTATGACATTCTTTCCGTCAAAAAAGTCAATTTAACGGTGTTAAATGAAGCGACCATCCACACAATTAGGTTGCCATCCAGAGTTTAGGTTGCCATCCACGTGTGGATGGTTGCCTTATGGTGATTTAGGCAACCAAACCTGTGGAAACATGGGTACACACACACACACACACACACACACACACACACACACACACACACACACACACACATACACACACACACACACACACACACACACACACTCTTATTGAAGTGAACGGCTTTTGCAAAAACTTGCACGAAGAGTGGTGAGAAAAAAATTGGGGGGCAGGTGTCCGGGGGGCAGTTGTCCTCCCTCGGTGGGGGGGGGGGGGGGGGGCAGGTGTCCGGGGGGCAATTGTCCTATTAGGGCAATTGTCCGGAGGGGGGGGGGGGCAGTTGTCGAGGAACAATTATCCAGGGGGCAATTAGCCTGTCACGGACTAAAAACACCAGTGTTCACTTTATCGTTTGATGAGGGTAAGATGGAACAGAATGCGTCAAAGCTGGAACACTGTTCCATGTTTGCCTCTATATGTGTTCCAGCATAGCCGCATGGCACCTGCATGGATTTCGACTTTAGCTGTAGGATACATGTGACGTTTCCAATCTTTTTTCCCCGTTCATAGTGTAACACATTGATGTAGGTTTGTAATAGCAATCAACATTTTATGTGAACGTATATAGATAAAGAGTAATACAACGAATTCAAGACAATAGAAATAAGAAGAAGAAGGGAGAAAAGTTAAAAAAACGTACCTCTTCTTTGGTTTTGCCGCAGTTGCCATTTTTCTTTTTGCAATAACATCGGGAGGGGTCACTAGACATTTCTGCTAAAAAAAAAATTCATGAATTGTTTCCCGTTGACCGCATATTGAGGTGTTCCAAGTTAGCCGACTGTTCCAGGATTGGCGACTTTCCCTTATATCGCGCATATTCCGTGGGTACAGTTCTAGGCGCTCAGCAGTGATGCCGTGTGAGATGAAATTTTATACGGCCAGTAATTGCAGCCATTTCGGCGCATATTTACCTTTCACGGCCTATTATTCCAAGTCACACGGGTATAGGTAGACAATTATTAACTGTGCCAAAGCAATTTTGCCAGGAAAGACCCTTTTGTCAATCGTGGGATCTTTAACGTGCACACCCCAATGTAGTGTACACGGGGGGTGTTCGGACACCGAAGAGAGTCTGCACACAAAGTTGACTCTGAAATAAATTTCCGCCGAACCTGGGATCGAACTCACGCTGACAGCGGCCAACTGAATACAAATCCAGCGCGCTACCAACTGAGCTATATCCCCGCCCCAAATACGATATTGGCACTAATTACGACAACAAATTCAAAATGTTTGACAATATTGAGGCATTTCTGTATTAAAATAACACATTATGGAATGGAAAATAGAGTTTTTGTCAAAATCCCAGGTAGTCACCTTAAAGATGATTAAAAAAAAAAAAATTTTAATTTTAATTATTATTATTATTATTATTATTATTTTTTTTTTAAAGAAACTTCTTGAGGTGTGACTCTAAACACATGCCCCCCTCCAAAACAAGATTTTTGTAAAAAAAAAAAATGTAAAATGAATAAAAATTGATTTTGGCAACTGTCTCTTTGTGACTGACACTTTGCGATTATCCCCCCCCCCCCCCCCTTATGTTGCAATTTTCCAGAGAATGTGCAATACTAAATGTGAGAACATTTTTGTTTCTGACTACACATACCATGTCATGAGACAATTTGATGTCAAATCATTGTACCCTTTTCGGGACAACGGAACTCATTTTCTAGGCTTCTCAGTTATGGAGCCAGACCCTGTAGTCTATTAGTCATCAAACGGGTTTGCTCTTTCTCTCCAATAAAAGGCTATCACTTAATACGTTTTATTCCATTTCTTTTAGGCAGCGACATCGTGGCGTTATGTGGTTTCCTTGGCAGCTAATCATCTAGAACTGCTTTTTCTCGACGCGCAGATGCCCTTTTAGAATGTGTCCTTCTGAGAGTGAAACTGCTAAGGCTTCTCAGCTCTCTGCCTTTTCTCATCAACATACATGATACAATCGCTCCAAATATAGACACCAAGAATAACTCAGAGTTATGCGGAGATCCGCCAAAGAAACTTGTCGCGTTCACTTAGTTATAATTATATCAACAGTGGAACATTAATTGTAAGGTAACCATGAAACTGTGCATGTGTTGGTGTCGTATATTATTGGAGGGAACTGCGTCCTTCTGAAAAAGTCTTCTTCTTCTTCTTCTTCTTCTTCTTCTTCTTCTTCTTCAGCGTTCCAGAATTTTCTGGTGACGTGTGAGCTCGTTTGCCCATTTGGGTTCCCCACACTATACTCTGAGAGCATAGTCAGCTTCACTCCGCTTTCGTTGAGTAGGCATGCTGGGTATTTCCGTGTTTCATAACCCACCGAACTCCGACATGGATTACAGGATCTTTTCCGTGCGCACTTGGTCTTGTGCTTGTGTGTACACACGAAGGGGGTTAAGACACTAGCAGGTCTGCACATAAGTTGACCTGGGAGATCGGAAAAATCTCCACTCTTAACCCACCAGGCGGCAGCGACCGGGATTCGAACTCACGACCTCCCGATTAGGAGGCCGACGTCTTACCACCACGCCACTGCGCCCGTCGTGACAAAGTCTAAATGTCAATGGTTTGTGTTGCTTTTCACCACCTTATACCCCCATTCCACACAACCGTTATAGCTTCCGTTCCCAGCCGTCCTGAGGACGGCTGCCACAACAATGAGACGCTGCGCAAACGGCAGTTTTTGGCATCTTTGAGCTGCGTCTGACCATACTGGGCTGGGAACGGAAGCTAGAACGGATGTGTGGAATGCGGGTATGACAAATCAGTGTGGGAGAGCGCTAGCGTTGCGTTACCATTGCGTTAAGTTCCATTAACGATCCATGAGTTTCGTTGCCGATGTGTTAAGGTTCCATTACCGTTCATTTGGAACGGGCGGGGAATGGCTAACATGTTGAACATGCATCCCGAACTCACCCGTCCCAACCGTTCCTACCGTTCAAAGGAGTTCCGTTAACGTCCATTGGCGCACCATTAAGGTCCCCTCCCGATCCCTCCCATTCCCGTGCCGTTCCTTGGTCGGTGCGGGAACGGGACCCAGAACGGATGTGTGGAATGGGGGTATTACTTGAACAGTTTTAACTGCGGAATTGCAATTTCTAGTTTCGTTGTCTGGGTTTTACATGCCAATAACTCTAGCTCTTGTTTTGCATCTCCGCTTTTGACAATCTTCCTTTTACAATTTATGACGGTAGCTTTAATCTCTCTAAAAGTAAGGCTTCTTTAATCTTCCGCTAACACGAACTGCATCCGCTAGCAGTGAACTTTCTAAAGCCACTGTGTCCTTGTCTTTATGTCTTTATGTCTCGCTTTTTCCAAAACCTTTTTTTTTAAGAAACGTTATTTTGAACTTAACCGCAACACGGTGGCCTAGTGGTAAGGCGTCCGCCCAGTGAGCGGGAGGTCGTGGGTTCGAACCCCGGCCGGGTCATACCTAAGACTTTAAAATTGGCAATCTAGTGGCTGCTCCGCCTGGCGTCTGGCATTATGGGGTTAGTGCTAGGACTGGTTGGTCCGGTGTCAGAATAATGTGACTGGGTGAGACATGTAGCCTGTGCTGCGACTTCTGTCTTGTGTGTGGCGCACGTTAAATGTCAAAGCAGCACCGCCCTGATATGGCCCTTCGTGGTCGGCTGGGCGTTAAGCAAACAAACAAACAAACAAACAAATTTTGAACTTAAAGCGTTGTAAATGTGTCTGCTGCCGTACTCGGAGGGTACGAAGACCTCACCTTTTACGTTAAGATTTTACTTTGCACAACTTGCTCGGGAACTTTAGTGTACGCTCACAATCCACCCGTGCCATTATTCCCTTGTAGCTGAGACGTCCTTTTGATCAATGCTTTCTTTTTCTTTATTTGGTGTTTTACGTCTTTTTCAACCACGAAGGTTATATCGCGACGGGGGGAGGGGGAAGATAGGATAGAGCCACTTGTCAATTGTTTCTTGTTCACAAAAGCACTAATCAAAAATTTGCTCCAGGGGCTTGCAAGTAGTACAATATATTACCCCCTCTGCTTCTTTACTTCTGTAAACTTGTAGGGGTAGTTATTTTTCGATAATGACCCAGCAACCAAACAAATAACGACCCAGCAACAGCCTGAATTCTCGATAGTGCAATGGGTTGATAAGTTGTTCTGTTTCGGTACTACTTTTTGCGACTGAAAAGTTCCGAACGCTCTAATATACGAAGTATACATCTCTGGAGCAAACAATACAAACATACCGCATTTAAATTAACAACTACAGGCCTGAACACATGAATCTCCATATAAAATCCATGAGTTCGGTTGTTTTCTGAATCTAGATCTGCCGTGCTCAAACGTTCATCACAAACAATTTCCCGCAAGGCAAGTAACTCATACTTTGTCTAGCGACAAGAGTAGTTCCCCTTCTTTTCACTCAGTTTCTTCGACAACAGACTGCAATCCGACGGTCAGTTTTCAACAATATTTCATTTAATAAACAGATCACACGCAACCGAATGCACACATCTCATCAATTTCAACAACATAAAGCGGTTTCATACACTATTTTCCCCAGAAAACTGAACTTCATACAGTTTTTAACGTTGGAACACGGGAGCAAAAGTTCGTCTGCTAGTCCCATTTGACGAAAGAACATTACCCTAAGCGATACCAAAACATATACAGAACACACAATATCTGCCTTTGCCGCCACAGCAGAATAACAGCATATCTGTGTACTTGATGTTTAGTCCAAAATAGGAAAACTGACAAGAAAAGTTAACAGAATGGAATGATTTGCACGGAACTATACAACCGCGCATTAATCGATCGCCTGCGCAGGTTGACTGGTTGAGTGAATAGGATTCGATCAAACTTTCGCAAAAAACCTCCTCTTTTCTTTGAATAACTGAAGAAAGGAGGAATAAAGAGGTTACACACCTCGTCTCAGTGATTATAAAAAATAATGGTCTCAGTTCGCGGTCATGAAAAAGCTCGCTAAAGCTCGCATTTTTCATGATCCGCTAACTTCGACCATTATTTTTAATAATCACTGAGACTCGGCGTGTAACCTCTACATATTACCTTACTGGGAGAATGCAAGTTTCCAGTACAAAGGACTTAACATTTCTTACATTCTGCTTGACTAAAATCTTTACAAAAATTGACTATATTCTATACAAGAAACACTTAACAAGGGTAAAAGGAGAAACAGAATCCCTTAGTCGCCTCTTACGACATGCTGGGTAGCATCGGGTAAATTCTTTCTCGTCCCATCCAATATGGGACTCCCCCTAACCCGCGGGGGGATGATCAATGCTATCGAAAAGGTTTAGACGGCAGAAGAAAAGGGGAATCTACAACCCCTTCCTCTCCGCGTAAACGTTCACGCATACCACCAACGATGTGTCCGTGCTTTTACAACCGGTAACAGTATCCTGCCACTTGCACACACACCACAAATGAACAGCCCAATATTTTCATTTCTTAAATCTTTTCGCAGTTGAAACATGTGCCAGTTACAAAACAAATTCAGCAAAAAAAACATTGCGCACTGAAAGCAGTTTGGCTGTAGATCTGTGTTGTGTGCCCAAGTGGCAGGATGATGATAATAATAATAAGGGTATTTATAGGGCGCAAATCCTAAACTAGTTCTAAGCGCCTTACAATCTTAAATATAATCATCTTAATGACAGCAACAATACACAACGTAAGCGCCTTAAATCAATCTTAAATATAATAATCTTAATAACAGCAACAATTTCACATTTAAAAACAAATACACTTGAAATAAATGCAACACAATCACGTACACAATACACAATTCAAATGACTCTATCGTTATCAACAACAATCTCAGATGTTCGCTACACATAATGATGGGACACTTTCCCACACACACACACACACACACACACGCACACACACACACACACACACTGTGTGTTACACGACACTTGAGATTGCCACAAGTTCTCAAATGTCGTATAGTTTTGTTCTTTTATTCTACGTCGCCCGTCTTCGCAGCAGCAGAAAACAACTCGTCAAATTGAGTTCGAGGATTTATTTAGCATTCCATACATACAACTGCACATCGTAGCAGAACTCAAAGTAGAAGCTTTTTTAACATACAAATCACGCTGGCCTATATAGTAAATACTCAATCTCGAGAATATTCCAGACCGAACATGATACAACTACATTATACGAGCCGTCTATGGACTAGAACAGTGACGTTCTCTGTGACGTACATCAAAAGCGCCGACGCACTTAATCCGAGCGAACGCCACGAACCCACGACTCAAAACAACGTGGTAAACAACTTGTTTTGACAGGACTAGAAAGTTCACCTGCATTCTCGTTCAAACATAAATATTGTGTTTACAAAATATAATATCGGTACTTTCCCACAAAGTACAAATAAGTCAACTACATGCAACACACAAAACCGAACCAAAGCTCAGCAACGACAGCGTTTCCTAACACACACACACACACACACAGACACACACAGACACAGACACACACACACACACACACACATACAAACACAGACACTCACACACACACACACACACACACAGAGGATACTGGTTTTTTTAAATATGGCGATATAAAATATGCTCTAAAAAGGTAAGAAGATATTTCTCTTCCGAGCAACAGCTGCACGTTTTCCTTTAACTAATTGCGACACTTTGTAGTTTCTTTCTGCGACAAGAAGCTTTCTGCGAATTTTGCAGTTTAGATAATTTGAGGAAGAGAGTGAGCACTTCATTTTTCGAATTTTCGAATAAATTCAAACGCAGGTAATAGTATACATCTATTTGACTCAACGAAGACACCAATAGTATTTAACTTAGTATATTTTATTAAGCACATTAGGACATAATATTAAACATTTAGTCACATATTTTATAGCACACTATGTTCGGTTAACACATTTGTGGATAAATCTGTGTACCTTTAAGCTCAGTTTGTTCTATTGTTGTTTTATATTAAACTAGATGATTACCCGCTTCGCCGGGAAGAAGTAGAGCCGAATACCCGGCCGTCGCCGGGGACCCGGCTTTGCCGGGTGTACGCCGGCGCACGAAGGAAGGGAGATCTAAAAATAGTAACGTGCAGTGACCTTCTAAATATAAACGTACAAACGGGAATATCGATTGACGCCAGCGCACGAAGGAAGGGAGATCTAAAAATAGTAACGTGCAGTGAAAAACGAAAATCGGTTCAGCGCTGCGCGCTGAGAGCACGTGTTGAAATATCTCATCGATGAGGTTGTGTCCGGGGTCTCTGTCAATAAGCCCACCAAATTTGAAGCAGATCCATCGAGAACTTTGGCCGTGCATGGCGATCAATCACACACACACACACACACACACACACACAGACACAAGTCGTATATATATATTAAATGTTGTGTCCCATTTCAATTCACCCTGCCCTTTTTTTGAAAAAAACCAAACAACAACATTTTGCATTGTGTTGCCTTGCCTTACTGACCTTCTATATGTGTTCTAGAAGATCGTGACATGAACCGTTTCTTCTGGCAAATACCTGTCCGGTGTAACACGAGAAAATTACTCCCACGAGATTTTTTACTCCGGAGTAAACATTACGTACGATAATTTTACTCCCTTTACGGAAATAAACTACTCCCCCATAACACGAGAAAATAACTTCCAACGACAGTTGTGTTCCGAGTCAACATTTCGGTCGAAAATGTTACTCCCCTGACGAATAAATAACGAATACATTATTCAACCCTAACACGCCAGGTGTACGCAACTTTTACTCCCCTGTCCCCTGTTAGTCTTGGTGGTGGAAGGGGTGGAGGGAGGGTAGCGCGACATTTGTTTGCGCGAGATCACATATTGGCATTATCCCCTTCGCCCGCATCCCATGGAGTCAACATTTCGTGGAGGAGTAATTTGTTCGTACCTTGGGGAGTTCTTTTCTCGTACGAAAGGTGTACTCGGAGTAAGAATTTCGTACGAAATGTTTACTCCGGAGTAATGTTTTCGTGGAGTAAAAATTTCGTGTTACACCGGCTTTCGGTTGCTTTCCCGACGCGCGTCTATTGTAAGACTATAACTCTTGAATCATGGCACTGACAACGATGAGTTGGGTCCCCTGGAACTATGCCCCCGTCACCTTCACAGCTGTCTGCTTTCAGTTATAATTGGAGGAAAGCAGCTTCGAATTAGTTGCAAGGAAAGAAAAAAGGCCATTCTGCTTGCAATTGCGCTGGATCTATGTTCTATATAGGGTATTCTGTCAGCATTCAAAGTTCTACCCCAAAAAACAACTCCTGGTCTGTGCCCGCTCACCTTTGACACTACGTCCAGGACTCTGAGCGCACAGTCTGTCCTAGAATGGAAAATTGTAACGTGGCAATAGACCATGCTCGGAAATAACTCTGTCGGGTTTGTATGGGTTGTGAAAGAGTGAATACTCTTGCTTTTATTGAGGCAAACTTTCCACACGTGCTCCTTGTTTACGTGTTTCAGCTCCCCCCCCTCCCCTACTAGTGACTGCATGGCCAGTAATGTCACGTTTAAAAGCTTGCCTCAAGAAAAGCCAGAGTGATCACTCTTTCACAACCCATACACACCCGAAAGAGTTATTTCCGAACATCGTCTATTGACACGTTAACAATTTCCATTTTAGGACAGACTGTGCGCTCAAGGTCCAGGACATAACTATTGTCGGGCTGAGCGGGCATAGACCAGAGGTGTCGGATCAACAACAACAAGTTGGATCTGAGAAAAGCAGTCTTGATCTAAGGACTAGTATGTCCGGTCAGGAATTAAAGCTGGTTCTTGTGTATGACTGAGTATGTAGGCCTAAGTGTCCGTCAGAGTGCCTTCGAGAATGAGGAACATAATTTATAAGCTTGTGGCGATCATCCTTTTTTGAGGATGAAAGTCGCTTGTTCATTTTAGTGCTTGTTATTCTCTCAGGTGCCAGTAAACTGGTTCCGAGAAACTCTCACTTACTCTATTACACATGTCGTATGCATTTAGAGCGCTTACTTCCCTTTGTGTATTAGGGGTCGGATGAACAAATAAGATGTTTATAGCGGATGACATTATGTTGCGTTGTTTGTGATGGCCTGTCATGATTTACGCGCCCGGAGGTAAGGCATCTGTAATCTTTAACTGATTGAAATTCATCTGTTTAAAAGGCACAATGACACAGAGACATCCCGTGATTGAAACTTTAATTCTGAAGAGAGTCTGCGGTTTCGCACATTGTCTGTCTTGCTAAACTTCCACAACTTCCATTACATTGATTACACACCTTGCAGCGAAACTTGTTTGAAGCTTTAGACCCAATTGTATTACTTCTAAAGCCCCCCCCCTTTTCTCAAAACAGGAAACAGGTTTGAGCTGGATTGATTTAATATCGAATGCAGTTCTCATTGTGTCATCCTGTTTGAAATGTGTCTGTATGTTGAAGTTACAAAGTATTGATCTTTTCAAAGGAAACAGCTACTTGGCAGAACACAAATCATTAAAATATCCGTTTTAAAAAGAGGGTTTACGACTTCTGGCGTCGTTATTTCTGTTAGAAAACCCACTTTTACAAAATATATTACCCTAAGATAGCGTGACAGGGGACTTAATGTTTTAACAGATTTGGGGTCACGAAGCATTGATAAACTAGGGCATACACAGGATGGAAGACATTATGAGGACAGGAAAAAGAAACTTGTAACTTAAAGCACACTCCTTCCCGTTTAATTTGGCTCAGCATCTCAGATCTGTCCAATATGTTACATAAGCTAAGGCATTGCACACCAACACTTGAACACACACCAACACTTGAACACACACCAACACTTGAACACACACCAACACTTGAACACACACCGACACTTGAACACACACCAACACTTGAACACAACACCAACACTTGAACACACACCAACACTTGAACACACACCAACACTTGAACACACACCAACACTTGAACACACACCAACACTTGAACACACACCAACACTTGAACACACACCGACACACCACCAATAAAGAGCCTGACGGTTTTAATTTAGAGTGGGAATGTATATGAATAATTTGTGTTAAAGCCCCTGGTGGCTTTTTGAGGAATTTAATCAGGACGTTATTCTCATTCAGCACACACAGCAGACAGGTCGTTAAGTTTTGGTATGTGTCCAAGCGGTGGAATGGCTGTATCTTATGCAAAAGCCCAGACAGAACTGAGATGGTGAACCGACTCCATTACACTGTGAGGAGTGTGCCGTTAAAGGTAAATTCCTTCTCTTGTAAAAGACCATGCTTACGACAGAGATGTGTCCGGACTGTTGTGTTGGAAAATCTTTTGTCGCATGTCTTAGCTTTCAATGAATGCCCCCCCCCCCCCTCTCTCTCTCTACCCCCCCTCCTCCACACACAAGCCTCTCTCCTATCTCTCTTCCTCTGTCTTTTTTTCCCCTGCCTCATCTATTGTTTTGAATGTTAGTCCTGGAAATTTAATTTTCCAACTTTAATTGCTGTAGGTGTCAAATTATCTATCACGAGTTTAGGCCATTGAGAGCAAGCAATTAAATTGCTTTTTGGATTATCTCTAGTTGCATCGAAAAGTAATTGCTGTCACCAGCAGTGTTGTGCATGCCACTCACGTATTGATTCAGATCACTATTTCCTAGATCTCAGTAGCGGTGCGTGTCACGTTTAAAAGTGTTTCCTAAGGCTACCTTCACGTGGCGGAAGTCAAGATGCTGCTTCACTTCTGCTTTTCTCCGCCAGGTGTCGCCACCGCTGAGAACCTCTTCCGTGTCCTTAACAAACTCCGAAAATAACTCTGTCGGATTTGTATGGGTTGTGAAATGATGAATACGATAGCGATGCAAACTTTTCACACGTGTTCCTTGTCCACGTGTTTCCGACACATCTCTTACAAGCCACGTGGGACTGTTTGCCTCAATAAAAGCAAGAGTATTCACTCTTTCACAGCCCATACAAACCCAATAGAGTTATTTCCGAACATATCGTCCATTAGTCCAATTAAAGCTAAAGCGGGGACCGCCGTCAGCACGCAACTCTACAACTAACTCTGCACACAAATAGTAGATGGAAGCCAGAAGTAGTAGCCCGTTGGGTAGACAGAGGAAGAACAGACGGACGAAGAACGGGAAAAAACCCCGATACATTTAGACAGAACCCGACTCTGTCATGATGACGCAGAACGATGACGTGAAAAATACTCTTCATAAGGAAACTGTCACTTTAAAACATTTACTTACTGGGTCCATTAACGGAATTGCAAACTTGAGGCATGCACAGAATAGCACTTAAGATTACGTCATGCAGAGACGCTAACAAGCAACACTCCGAAATAGCTTTTTATCTAGATGCAGCGATAATGTGCTCTACTTTGCCTTCAGTGACACGACCAACCGGAAATAGCTCCAGACCCATATTTTAAATTTGTACAGCTTGTTTTTAATCCGAATATGACATTCTTATATGTTTTTGGAGTCAGAAAATGGTTAAAAGTAAGATGAAATTGGTTTTCGTTCGTTTTATAAAAATAATAATTTTAATTACAATTTTCCAATTTTTTAATGACCAAACTCATAAATTAATTTCTATACCTCCAAGCTGAAATAAATACCAAAGTCTTCGTCGAAGATTGCTTGGCCAAATGTTCAATCAATTTAATTGAAAAATGAGGGTGTGACAGTGCCGCCTCAACTTTTACAAAAAGCCGGATATGACGTCATCAAAGACATTTATCAAAAAATGAAAAATAGGACTAGGGATATAATTCCCAAAAACTCTCATGTCAAATTTCACAAAGATCGGTCCAGTAGTTTACTCTGAATCGCTCTACACACACACACACACACACACACACACACACACACACACACACACAATGACACACACACACACAGTGACACACACACACAGTGACACACACACACACACACACACACACACACACACACACACACAGACACACACACATCACGACCCTCGTCTCGATTCCCCCTCTATGTTAAAATATTTAGTCAAAACTTGACTAAATGTAAAATCGCCTATTTTATATCGCTCAAAAGCACAGGCACTCGTCACGATCGGGTCGGGATCAAAGTGGGCGGGGCCTGTGCGCTCTCAGGACTACTACTATTACAAGGTAAAACTCTCTTCGTTGCTCTAGACCGAACGGAAGTAGTGAAGTTATCAGAAACCGAGATTGCAGCAGACGACAGACAGGTTGCGCATGTTTTCTGCGCATGTGACCCCGTGACCAGGCATAATTAAAAAGTTGTCAGCGGCGTTCGTCAGTCGATCTGTCTGTCTGTTCACCGCCATCTTTCCTATTCCTTGATTCTTCTTGCAACTTCCAGATAATAGGATGCAAACATAAATTTAGATTGTATCATCCTTGTGATGGAGTTGGAAACCATGGATTCACCAGAGAAAATATATAGCTGATTCGGCCAGTGTGACCAGTGCATCAAGTCTTCGGATAGTTTTCGAAAACTGGAAAATCTGTTTTGTCAGGGATTGTGGTTGTGTTTCAACCACGAGCAGAGATGAGAGAATTGTTTGTTTACTGCCGATGAACTCATTCAAAGCCTGTTGTTGAACGTCACGAAACATATGACCCATGGTTTTGACCATGTTCTGCTGAAGACGTAACGGAGTCCACATGTGAAGGTGAGCGAATTTTCGAATAGATAATCCCAAACACATGTATCCCCAACCCTTCAGCAGGTTATTTGAAAGAGAGAGAGAGAGAGAGAGAGAGAGAGAGAGAGAGAGAGAGAGAGAGAGAGAGAGAGAGAGAGAGAGAGAGAGAGAGAGAGAGAGATTGGGTAGCGTGGGTATGGCAGCTCAGTCATTCAAGTAGATCTCAAACTCAGTCTGTGCACCTAGTCAAAGAAACTACAATGGGTACTAATGTACAGTGTTTGACCTAGTTCAGTTGTAATTTAGATCTAACGACCAGAAGCAAATGACAAGTTAGGGGATTTTATGTTTCCTCTCTCAGATTGATGTAATTTTTAAAAGCGAAGGGGAGGGGTAAATCCGTTTTAAATTGTAATTTAAAGATTCATAGCTGAATATGGAAGCAGCAATTATCGAGTGATACCAACTACAGATTATATTTCATCAGGTTTACACATCAGTTGTCCAGTCACACAATTTCGGCTATCGGGTGTAGATCTACATTATGAATCAGAAGTTAATTATCAGTTTGACACATAATTTTAGGGGTATTGGCACTTTTGCAGGTGGAGTATTCTACATTGATGACTGATAGTGCTGGAACAGCAAATTACAGAAGAACTTTACAAGAAGCCTCATATCCAGTGGAGCTACAGACGTAACAAAGAGACATCCGTTTACACAGCGGATGCTTGGGGAACTGCATGCAGGCCGAACACGGAAAACCCGAGGCGACATGCATGAGCAGAACTAATCTCTTGAGGAATAACAACAGAAGGTCAACTCTTCATCTCTGAGTAAGTTCAGACACCTATTCTTCAATGGTTTAATTAGGACATGTTATCAGAAAATACAAGATCATCTGTGTGTGTGTGTGTGTGTGTGTGTGTGTGTGTGTGTGTGTGTGTGTGCGTGCGTGCGTGCGCGCGCGCGCGTGTGTGTGTGTGTGTGTGTGTGTGTGTGTTTTCTAGTAATACATTTTTATTTTACATTTTTAGTTAGAGCTTTGACTATTTACACACTTCTAGGAATTGACTTTTAGACATGATTTATTACCTGATTAATTACCTGTCTAATTACAGTGGTCGCCGCTTAATAAAGCCACATCGGGACCGACGAAAAATGGCTTTAATAAGCGGCGGATTTATTAACCGGCGGTCCAGGAATACGTCATTTTCGAAAAAAAATAAATCTTCTCTTTTGTTTACGTCACTCAGTCACTTTCTTTCGTCATTTACACTTGTTTGAATCTAAACAAAACTTCACGAAGGATGTTGAACTTTTGTATTAATTATGTACATACATGTACGTTTACTTTGATCACTTCGGTACATCAATAATTTCACTGTCACCGTCACGAATCATTACACGGCAGAGAAGAACGATTTTATGAGTGTTTGTTTGTTGGTCGTCTTCCACATCAGTTCTCTCACTGAGTCTGCGAATGGTTCACATTCTTCCATGCGGTAACCACGACTTTCCAGACCAGATCGAAGGCGGGTCATTATTTGCCTCATCTCTGGGTTTGAAGGCGGTGGCATCTCTTCATCTTCCTCGTCATCTTCATCATCACCTGTCAAGTCCGATTGCCCGGCTTCCACATTCGCACGTTCACGCAAATCAGTGACGATGGTGTGAAAATAAATAGGCCTATGACTTGAGCGATTACAAGAACAAGATAATGTGAGTTTTAGTCACAAACTACGTGATTTCTCTGAGAAAACTGGCTTTAATAAGCGGCGGGTTGGTTTTATTAACCGGCTTTTTCTAATACATAAGATATAGTGATAAATCCGGACCGTCTGAAATCGGCTTTTATAAGCGGCTGGCTCTATTAACCACGGTTTTATTAAGCGGCGACCACTGTACCATTTTGAGTTATGCACATGTTTGCGTTTATGCAAAACAGCTTGTCTTCAGCTAGGTTGTTCTTCTTCTTGGTTGTGGTGGTGTTTGTTTGCTTGTTTCCTCTGTTTTTAGTTTTGTTTCTTTTTTTATTTGAGAAACTCTGTGTGATAAGAGAGTGAGTGTACTACGTACAAAAGCAAAACAAATAAGTAGATGGAGAGGTGAACGAAAAAAGCTGCAGTGTTTTGGCTTAAGGACTATACGCACTAATGATATTCTGAACTGTTTGTTTCAGTAACAGTCTGATGGACAAGAACTATACAGTGGAGAGGAAGTGGATTTACCTTAGCGGCCAACTTTTTCAAGATTTATCACAAATTTTTTTCAATCAGAGGGCCTCCAACATGTCAAAATGTACCGGACAGCAGGCTGATTAGCCAGTGGTCACAACAGTGCTTCAAATCAGAAAAAAAGTGTGGACCAGTGAGAAAAAAAAACTTAGGCCTAAGAGCAACACTGCAGTTGACGATGTTTGGAAACAAATCTACTGAGGGTTTTATTGACCGCCGACCCTTATGAACCTTAATTATGCCAAGGGATAATAATGTTCAGGCAAGTGATGAAAAGCCTCACAGTCCCGATACACATTTTCTGCAAATAAATATGACGCACTGTTCTTTCCAAAACCTGCACATCCAAACTTATGAGTACTACCATCATGTGTTAACTTTTTCAATCAGCAGTCAAACTATCATGCTGGCAGTGAATGTGGGCTCCCTCGTGCATATTTCCGACACCAACACTTTGACAAAATATGCACTTTATGATTATTGTTCACTATCATACGATCAACATGTGTGTGTGTTTTTTTGTTTTTTTTTTATCTCGGCTCACCATCCAGAAATAAAACTACTCCATAAACACTCACAGTCTTTTTCGGAAAATGTCTATTGAAAGACGAAAGAAGAGTGTATACTTGCATGTTTCTTGAATACAAGAATGAATGCTTGCATGTTGCTGTTAAATGTGTTCGTTCAACTTTAGCAGTATGATTCCAAACAGTATGTGTGTTTGTGTGTGTGTCGAAAGAAGTGTTGTAATAATTTTGAATGCAGATTATTAGTTAAGTGTGTCTTCCTCTATACTGTTGTTGCTAAATTGTATTGTTGTACATTGGTATGAATTAGTAACATATGGAGGTGTTTAATGAAAGATTTAATTTGAAATAAATATATATGAAGGATCATGATATAATTACTCATGTGTGACTTCTTCAATGGTTTTGAAGTATGCACATGCAGGTATGAGATGTGGAATGATCCTGAGTATATGGCTTCTGAAAATAAAAATATAAATAAGAATATGTCTTGTGATGAACACCAGAACCTGTAAACAATTAGTTACTTTGTTGAAAAAAATGTGTGCATAAAATATGCAGCAGGAGGGTATTATCTGCTTAATTTTCAATCAATTCGATTAGCATTTTGATCAACTTATAATTGCACAGATGGGTCAAGCTCGGTTGCCCTACTCAGTACTGTACACAGATGTCACTGCACTTGGTGCTCTTTGTGTGCTAGCTAACTGGGAATCTAAGCCTGCAAATTAGATTATTTGGATGCAGAGTCTACTTCTTGAAAAGATAAATCCTAACTTCACTCTCAACATAAACCACAAAGTACAATTGGGTTAAATATGTTTTGCTGTGGCATTATGTTCATTGATGAAAAATAGCAATAAAGATCACACTGTAAGCATGCAAGAACCCTGATTGTATATCCTTCTCTGCAAGCGTCTCGTGCTGTGTGCATTATCTGACCTGACTGCTTTGCTATCGTTCTACATCAACAACCAACCCGTAACTGATGTGGATGGGAAACAAAATTTCTCTCTTTCCTCTCTATCTCCCTCCCTCTCTCTTATGGTGCGCAATTTTGGACAGACATTGAGAAAAGCTCCATAAAAATAACAGTCTTGAGCAACAAAAACAATCTTACTATTTCATTCAAGATTACACGTAACCAACCTTCTTATGTTTTCTCAAATCTACAATCAGATCTACACGTCAGATTTCGCGCAATATTTTTCCTTCAGCCAATGAAGGCACAGCTTGTTGTCTTGGTTTGATTATAAGGGGAAGTAAGTCATACGTAACTTCCGTTCGGTCTAGAACAACGTAGGTTTTTGTGTGCCAAAATCCGTGCCGTTTTGCAAAATAACAGCCGTAGCAACGTCTAATTGGTATAAATCTGTAGCTGCCTGATAGTTTAATGTATACTTGATTTTATCATAGCCGTTGTTTTGCTTTGCTAAGCTGTGTATGGCAGGAATGCGAAGTTTGCCGACGAGGTCGAGAGAATCAGTATCATACCTTGTATAAACCATAAGAAAAGACCCCCCGTCCATCACAAGTCACAGCCATAGGCCACGCCCACCTCGTGACGAGTGCCTGTGCTCAAAAGTTTTCAAACTGGACTTTTTGGTAAGCGATGATATTAAATTGCGACACAAAAACCTGAACTAGCAAGAATTAAAGATACTTGTCTTCCCGTGTAGACTCTTTTGGATATTAGCATTGACCTCTCTAGCTTTAGACTGGAATGAGAGCCTTCCATTTGGAAAAAAAAGCCTGTTCCTCCCTGTGTACAGTGGGATTTTGAATGAATTAATTTGACACTGGTGCCAGTTACAAAACTAATTCAGCAAAACATGTCCACTCTGCACTTTTTGTTTTTGTTTTTGACCTCAGTTGCATGCAGTTTGCTTCAACCCATTTAGTTTTTGCCTGATTTGTTTGTTTCTTATTCTTTTTTGTTCTCTTTCAGGCGGGTTGCATCCTTCTTCCTTAGTCCTTTTTCAAAAATTAAATTCTCAACAATATATACTACAACACATAAACGTCCTTCTAATATTTAACTCTAATTCCAATAAAATACCAAAATTTATCTTCTTTCCATATCTAAATTTTCCAACGGTCATTTTTGTAATGAAAATACAATAATTTACAAAATACTCTGCACTTGCTTTCAATTGCCCGACTTTTGACTGTCGGTATTTGCGACATTAGATGAAAGCTCTTTTCCAATGCACATGTACATGTGGCAGATCTGAAGCGTAGTACTTGATCGCTTGCACAAGAGTTAGTGTATCTCTGATATTGTGTGTTTTACGCATATTCAGTAAAACTTCATTATATCATGCATCTTTAGTTATGATGCACGGAATATCTCATCTTTGTTCGTTGGCCTAAAACCACACGATGCAGTCGACAGAGGGGTCTATGGACACGTTTAGAAGCTTGTAAGAGCCCGTGCGTCAAAGGCACGCCAAGGCGAATCCATTAAAACATATTGCCTTTTTACTTTGTTCGGTTTCCTTTAAGCTATTCGAGCCTTATGAGGCCAAACAGACATTAGATCGAATGCCCACATTAACAAGCCACGACAAGGAACAAAAAACATAGACATCAGCCAAGAATACGCTCAAAACCTACTAACTATTTTCAAGACTCGTCGGCTCTTTATTACTCGAAGCCATAAAACGCGACGTCGTCGTGCAAAGTGACAATTTGGCTTCAAAATCTTGAACAGATCTGCCGTTGTGAACATTACCGTGTACACATGAAGGGCTCTACTTTTAAGAAATCTCGGTCATTCCCTTGAGTGGTATTTTCTTGAGCACGTTTTCCTGATCATCCTAAATTGTAGAAAGTTCCTGTCACAACCGTAATGTGCTTTGGGGCAAAACAAAGTAATGTAATTTTGTTCTTCAATGCAGACTCTGTTGTTATGTAGGCGTGGGTGGTCGTTGGTGCTTTTGTTTGTGCTCACGCCATGGCAGTTCCCAGCTAGCAAGCTTTCGTCGGCCGACTGACGATTTCAGTCGGGTGACGTCGTCAAATGTCGTGTGTCGTCGTCCGTTTTCGCGCCGATATCGTTTTGACTGTGTGTAAAACTCGGCAAATGTACGTAATAAACCCCGACATCGGCCCGACGCAATGTTGCTGTCGATAAAAATATGCAGAGTTACGGGAGATAACAACTTGAATTTATTATCATTATTTTAACATTTGTTACGTCCCCTGTTTAAGCGTCGGGAACGGCGTGACATGACCCTGCAAATGCGAAACTAAATTATTCATATTTGTTGATTTTTTTCACATAGGAGTAGGATAATTAATTGTAAGTTTTGTTTGTATATTTGCAATCAAATACAGCATGAGCTCAAACCATGAGTTTTACATTTTAAAAATACGCCATCATATATACTTGAAATACTCTAATAGCTTTCCTTACGGTAAACAAGATTGAGTGTGAACGTGCCGGCTGCTACTTTCCCGCGTGAGCGAATTTTATTTGTTTTCTTAGTTCAAGTTAATATCGAAAGAAGAGACATTCTTGCGAATGTTGGACAGCACATTGATGATATGTTATCCGAGACGAATGTCGCCTCGGGATCTCAATCTGAGTGCTGGTCCCAGTGCCACGTGGTGGCGGTGATAGTTGACAAGTTAAAATTGTGTAGCCAAGGACGGATGGAAACCTACAGGTGTGTTCAAGCTGTTAACGTCAACTCGAGGACAACCGACGGATCCAGCGAGTAAGTGATTTCGTTTTTTTTGGCTTTAATGTTAGTTTTGCTGTTATACAGTGGGGGGGGGGGGGGGGGGGGGAGTACATACTGCTGTATCTGTATATGTAGATGTAGGTGTGTTTTGTCCTGTTACAGTGGGGGGGGGGGGGGGGGGTGGAGTACATACTCATGATACTGCTGAATCTGTAGCTGTAAGTGTGGTTTGCACTGTTACACTTGGGGGGTGGGGTGTATGTATACTGATGTATCTGTAGCTGTAGGTGTGTGTATTGCATTGTAACACTTGGGGGGGGGGGGGTTGTACATACTGATCTATCTGTAGCTGGTGGTGTGTTTTGCACTGATGCACACTTGGGGGGGGGGGGGTGTGTGTACATACTGCTGAATCTGTAGCTGTAGGTGTGTTTTGCACAGTAACACTGGGGAGGGGGGGGGGGGGTGTGTGTACACACTGCTGAATCTGTAGCTGTAGGCGTGTTTTGTACTGTTACACTTGGGGGGGGGGGGGTTGTACATACTGATGTATCTGTAGCTGTAGGTGTGTTATGTACTGTTACAGTAGGGGGGAAGGGGGGGTTGAACATACTGCTGTATATGTAGCTGTAGGTGTGTTTTGCACACAGGGGGGGGGGGGGGGGGGCTGAACATACTGCTGTATCTGTAGCTCTGAGTGTGTTTTGCACTCTACACGGGGGAAGGCGGTGGAGTGTTGTACATACTGCTGTAGGTATGTTTTGTACTGTTACAGTGGTGGCAGCGGGGGGAGGGGGGGTGTACATAATTCTGAATCTGTAGCTGTAAATGAGTTTTGTACTGTTACAGTGGGGGGGGGGGGTTGTACATACTGCTGTATCTCATAATCTGTAGCTGTAGGTGTGTTTTGCACTGTTACACTGGGGGGGGGGAGGGGGGTTGAACACACTGCTGTATCTGTAGCAGTAGGTGCGATTTGTGCTGTTACAGTTGGGGGGGGGGGGGTGTACATACTGCGGTAGCTGTAGGTGTTGTTTACACTGTTACACTTGGATTGGGGGAGGGTTGTACACACTGCTGTATCTGTAGGTTTGTTTTCCACTGTAACACTGGGGGGAGGGGGGGTTGTACTGCTGTAGCTGTAAGTGAATTTTGCACTGTTACACTTGGGGGGGGGGGGTACATACTGCTGTATCTGTAGCTGCATGATATACTGCTGTAGCTGTACGGGGAGGGGGGGTACATACTGCTGTAGCTGTTAGTGATTTTTGACTCACATGCGAAGCAAAAGTGAGTCTATGTACTCACCCGAGTCGTCCGTCCGTCCGTCCGTCCGTCCGTCCGTCCGTCCGTCCGTCCGTCCGTCCGTCCGGAGTGGAGTACATACTGCTGAATCTGTAGCTGTAAGTGTGGTTTGCACTGTTCACTTGGGGGGTGGGGTGTACATACTGATGTATCTGTAGCTGTAGGTATTGCATTGTAACACTTGGGGGGGGGGGTGTACATACTGATCTATCTGTAGCTGTAGGCGTGTTTTGTACTGTTACACTTGGGGGGGGGGGGGGGCGGTTTGTACATACTGATGTATCTGTAGCTGTAGGTGTGTTCTGTACTGTTACAGTAGGCGGGGAGGGGGGGGGGGTTGAACATACTGCTGTATATGTAGCTGTAGGTGTGTTTTGCACACAGGAGGGGGGGGGGGGGGTTGTACATACTGCTGTATCTGTAGGTGTAGGTGTGTTTTGCACTCTACACGGGGGAAGGCGGTTGAGTGTTGTACATACTGCTATATCTGAAGCTGTAGGTATGTTTTGTACTGTTACAGTGGTGGCAGCGGGGGGAGGGGGATGTACATAATTCTGAATCTGTAGCTGTAAATGAGTTTTGTACTGTTACAGTGGTGGGGAGGTTGGGGGTTGTACATACTGCTGTATCTGTAGCTGTAGGTGTGTTTTGCACTGTTACTAAGGGGGAGGGGAGGCGTACATACTGCTGTAGCTGTAAGTAATTTTTGCACTGTTACACTTGGGGGGTTGTATATACTGCTGAATCTGTTGCTGTAGGTGTGTTTTATACTGTAATACTGAGGGGGGGGTGTGTACGGCTGTATCTGTAGCTGTAGGTGTGTTTTGTACTGTTACAGTGAGGGCGGTAGGGGCGGGGGGTTCTACATACTGCTGTATCTGTAGCTGGTGATGTGTTTTGCACTGTTACACTGGGGGGGGGGGGGGGGTGTACACACTGCTGTATCTGTAGGTTTGTTTTCCACTGTAACACTGGGGGGAGGGGGGGTTGTACTGCTGTAGCTGTAGCTGTAAGTGAATTTTGCACTGTTACACTTGGGGGGGGGGGGGGTGGTGGTACATACTGCTGTATCTGTAGCTGCACCCGGCCCAGCCAGCAAGACATTAGCGGCCGATAGTCGGCCGAACACCCTTCAAAAAGTCGGGCAGGTGACGTCAAAAGATACGACGCGGGTGTTGGCCCGACTAACTTTTGCAAAGAGGCAAAGAGGCGGCCGACAGGCGGCCGAACACCTGTGCTATGGCGGCACGCATCCGGTCCGATGTTAATCGGCCCGATGGCTTGTTGGACCTGCGGCCCGACACCTTATGCCGACATCGTCCCGATGTCTTCCCGCTGAAATCGAATTCTTTCCGATGTCGGCATAAGGTGTCGGGCCGCAGGTCCAAAAAGTAATCGGGCCGATTAACATCGGACCGGATGCGTGCCGCCATAGTGCAGGTGTTCGGCCGCCTGTCGGCCGCCTCGTTGCCTCTTTGCAAAAGTTAGTCGGGCCAACACCCGCGTCGTATGTTTTGACGTCACCGGCCCGACTTTTTGAAGGGTGTTCGGCCGATTATCGGCCGCTAATGTCTTGCTGGCTGGGTTGTTATTCTGGTTTTAACAATAAGAGCCTGATTCTCCTCCTTTTCTTTTCCTCTTTTACTTCCCCTCCCCCTCGTACTCCCTCCCCCACCCCCCCACCACCCCACCCCCCACCCTCTCTCTCTCTCTCTCTCGCGTCTCTCTCTCTCTCTCTCTCTCTCTCTCTCTCTCTCTCTCGCTCTCTCTTCAAAACAAAATTCAAAGAACATTTGGAAAGCAATAAGTGAACTTACAAATAAAACGACTGCATCTACTTCAAGTTGCCTAAAGGACATATCACCTGATGATTTAAACACACATTTTTCCAAAATAGCTGAAAAGGTTGTTATAAATGATAAAACAACCTTAAATAAATTGGAAGTTTTGGAAGACTTCTGTAAATCAAAACAAATTTCATCTCAGTTAAATATTCCTCCGCTTACGGTGCCTGAAGTATTTCACGCACTCGCTCATTTAAAGCAAACGGGTACCCGGGGAATAGACGGGCTTGATGGAAGGATTCTAAAGTTATCAGCCCCTGTAATTTCTGACACCCTCACTTACATTTATAATCTCTGTTTAGAAAAAAACTATTTTCCAATAGCCCTCAAGCAGGCTAAAATCATTCCTCTGTTTAAATCTGGCGAAAAGAAAGACCCCTCAAATTACAGGCCGATTTCTATACTGTCAGTATTATCAAAACCACTGGAACGACATATAAACAAACACCTATTATCGCACTTTGACCTCAATCAATTATTTCACCCTAACCAGTCTGGATTTAGAGCTCATCACTCCTGTCACACTGCCTTAGTCTCTCTTGTTGATCAGTGGTTGGAAAAGATCAACGATAATGAATTTTGTGGAGCTGTTTTTGTCGATTTTGCCAAAGCTTTTGATGTAATTGATCACAAGTTGTTACTGAGGAAACTCACATTGTATGGACTCGGGATTGATTCTGTTGAACTTATAACTTCTTTTCTTAGTGACAGGCAACAGGCTGTATACGCAAACGCCTCAGCATCAAGTATGCAGGATGTACGATATGGCGTACCACAAGGGTCAGTTTTAGGCCCTCTCCTCTTCGCTATATACATAAATGACCTTCCCCTTCACATTGAGAATGTATGTGAACTTTTGGCAGATGACACAACCATACATTCTAGTAACACAAATTTAAGTCGTTTATCAGAAACACTGCAAGAAAGTTTAAACCAGTTGAGTGAATGGACTGAGCTAAATCACATGTCCCTTAACCCCCAAAAAACAAAAAGCATGATAATAACAACTAGGCAAAAACGCCAGAACATAACCTCAATATTTCACGATCTAACGGTTAATAATAAACTTGTTGAAAAAGTCGACCATCATAAAGTTTTGGGAGTGACCATTGATAACAACCTGTCTTGGTCACACCACATCAAACAACTGTCTTAACAAGTGTCCAAGAAGGTCTATCTATTATCTAGAATCAAGCACTTTCTGAATTTGGAAGCCAGGAAATTATTCTTTAATGCTCATATTCAGTCTGTTATTGACTACGCGTCTACCTTGTGGGACTCTGCAAGTGAAAATTCATTCAAACCACTAATTAGATTACATAAACGAGCGCTTAAAGTAGTCTTATTAAAGAAAACAACCCTATCTGAGTTAGACTACATGAACTTAGGCATTCTTCCTCTGAAGGCAAGGCTAAGTTATAATAAAGGTACCCTTATGCATAAAATTATTCATGGATGTGTACCTCAAACCATATTTTCCAAATTCACGTTAAAAACTTCACGCCAATTGATGAGACTGAACATGCCTCTGCCTAGGATTGACCTATTCAAATCTAGTTTAGTCTATTCAGGTAGCAGTCTCTGGAACACTCTTCCGACAATCCTACGGCAAACTAGCAGCACAAACGTTTTTAAGACCAGATATACGTCTTATCTCATGAAGTATAAATAAACATCTGTTGTCGCTAGAATGGTTGTTAAAACCAACAACCGGTGCTTTTTAACAATGTATTATTATTTTTATATACACTGATTCTTTTGAATGCAGTGTATGTCAATGGGCATGGCACTTACAACGTTGTTGCGTCAGTGCAATCTACTCTATAATTCTTAACTCATGTCAAATGAACTTACATTTTTCATTTAAGCAATGTATTGTATGTAAATTGATGATATGTTCTTACTTTCATTTCTATTATAATCATGTAGCAGTAGTTTGTTTTCTTTACTTGCTTATTCTTTAGCAATTTTAGACTAGTCCCTCTTTAGGGCGAGGGCCAGATGTAAAAAAAGCAGATCACTGCTTACTCTATTACCCTCGTAAAAAATAAAGAATTGTTCTCTCTCGCTCGAAGAAGTGTTTTGTTTGTCTTTAGTTATTCCCTCTTTAGGGCGAGGGCTGGATGTAAAAAAGCAGATTACTGCTTAATCTATTACCCTCGTTAAATAAAGAATCGTCATTGTCATTGTCGTTGTCGTTGTCTCTCTCTCTCTCTCTCTCTCTCTCTCTCTCTCTCTCTCTCTCTCTCTCTCTCTCTCTCTCTCTCTCTCTCTCTCTCTCTCTCTCTCTCTCTCTCTCTCGCGCGCTCTCTCTCTCTCTCTCTCTCTCTCTCTCTCTCTCTCTCTCTCCCTCTCTCTCTCTCTCTCTCTCTCTCTCTCTCCGATAGATTGTAAGACTAGGCGTGAGCCTAAAATCTCAATCCTTGAGTAATAAAGTTCGTTCGTTCGTTCGTTCGTTCGTTCGTTCGTTCGTTCTTTCTTTCTTTCTCTCTCTCTCTCTCTCTCTCTCTCTCTCTCTCTCTCTCTCTCTCTCTCTCTCTCTCTCTCTCTCTCTCTCTCTCTCTCTCTCTCTCTCTACTTCATAAGGGGCTATGGCCTATTGAATAAATTATCTGCGTCTGCCTCTCTCTCTCTCTCTCTCTCTCTCTCTCTCTCTCTCTCTCTCTCTCTCTCTCTCTCTCTCTATCTATCAGATTCTCTTTCCAGTGGGCAAGGAGTTTGAGGATGACGTGATTATAACTATCTGCAGCACGAGTCGTTGGTGACTAAAATATGTCCTGCAGTCTGCGGTTTCAACCAGCTCTGCGTTGTAAGAAGAGAGTTTTCGTGATTCCAGTTGCATTGACAAAATACCAGAAACTGGACAGATAAGGACACATAATGCGCAGTTTGTGAGAAGAAAAAAAACGTATATTACAAATATCTGTGATTCTTACACGGACACACGTGTTTGTGGTAGTACTGAGTAGAAACATCCACACATGCACGCATTCATCCATTCCTGCATCCATCCATCCATCCAACCATCCATTCAAGTATCTGCCTGTCCGTCCGACCTTGTATGAATTATAACACTAATGACGCGTTGAACATCCACGCCATCACTAAAAACACATCACTAATTTTCTGCGATGTTTACGCCATGAACGTCTCGTGACCTCGTGCAGTGGGTGTCACGTGCGTACACAGCACTTACCGAGCAGATAACACAGAACAGTGCGCACAACCTGCAGCTCTGATAGTTCTGGCAGAGTTGCAAGGCCTCCCGCCTTGAAACAATTTCAACAAGCCTACATTTCATAATTTAATCACGATATATATTATATACTAGGCTGAGTCGAAGTAGCATCGCGGGTGAGCGAGTGAGGAGCGACTCAGCATGACACCTTCACTGGACCCTCTGCTGTCTGGAGGGCCGCTTCCATCGTGATTCCAAACACATTTCAAGAAAATTGTCTGCGGTACTGATTGACGCAAAAGCTCTAGTTGTCCCCCTTTTTGGAAGAAATCAATACACAAAAGACAGTCAAGAATCAGTACAGTAACGCCTTCTCACCGCCTTGAGGCATAGACAGATTATTCCGCTCCCTCTCAATCTAGACAAAGAGTTGACGAAGAAGAAGAGCTCTACCCTACGGTCACGGGTAAACAGTAAAGAGACAAAGCGCTTGCTGCCTCGCGAGCCCGAGAAAAATGTCCCTCTTTCTCTTTGCTGCGATGCCCGCAAAACCCTTCCGCGTGGTGGTGCTCCCAGACACCTGTTAGGTAGGCTGTTAACGCGTTGGGTGGTCGGGGTAGGGATGTGGGAGTGAGTTTTAAATTGAGAAGAACGTATCTGCAAGAACAGAAATCAATGCATACTGTTCGGGTGTATTTTCAGGACCTTAAACATCAGTCCGCTAACTATCCATTTATATCTATTCATCATCGGGCCAATTATCTATCCACGCACTCTGTTCATCCGTCCGTCCGTCTGTCCGTTCCTTAGAACTATTCATCAATCATATCAGTCAACACCCAGAACATCAAAACTGATTTTCTTCGACGATCTCTTTATCTCATTTGCTGGCTAAGTGCTATGAACGCACGCTCACTGGAAAACGCCTGTGTGGCTTCGACAGAGGCTGTGAGCATGCGTGCATTGCACTTAGCGAGCAGATAACAGTTCACATAACTCAAGCTCTGACATCTTTCCATGTTAATAAAATGATATTTGTCCCAAAAAACATTTTCAAAAGAAGTCTACATTTGATAAGTTGATGATGATATGCGGCTGATTAGCAGCACATTGAAGTATGGACGAGGGCGTAGAGACTAAGCACAGTGACTCAGCATGGCACCTCCCTTTGACGGGACAGCGTATAGAGACAAGTGGGAAGGTCTGTTCCACAGAGGACTGTGACTTATATCACAATTTTTTTTATTATGCAGACCAACTGAAAAGCTCTAGTTGTAACCAGTTCTATCAGAATAAATTCAAAAACGACAGAATCAGTACAGTAACGCCTTAGCACCGCTTTCGGGCATAGACTGATCACTCCGCCCCCTCCCCGTCTCGTCCAAGCGGTGTTCAAGCTAAAGAGATTCCCCCTACTATATATCAGGGGTAGGGTGTGGGGGGGTGAGTTGAGACGGAGAAACTGCAGCAATTGATTCTTGGATTGTCGTTTGGCCGTATGACACTTCAAACTTAGACAAATCACTCCCTAATGTTAAGCCAAAGTGCTTTCCCCTACGATCAGGGAAGTGAGTTGAGATGGAGAAACAGCAGCAATAGAGTCTACTTGGATTGTCGTTTGGCAGCACGACAGTAAAATGATACTGCATAACATTTTCAAAATTGCTAAGTGTCTCAGGGCCATTTCGGCAACTTTTGAATTATTGTGGTTTTTTTTTTAACCAGTAATGTATTCGGCAGGTTTGAGAACGCAAACATGCAGGGTTATATGGTGGTTGTCCAAGTCTCTTGAGATAGGGGTGATGCACTCTAACCAGTTGTGTACAGTTCTGGGTTCATGACCTACTTTCACAGACTAACGATAGTTTTATGAACGATTGCGCAGCCTTGGGCTAACCAATATCGTCCTTTAAACTCCTGGAGCGTAGCTTTTACAGTGGAATTGTCCTTTTAAGACCCCCCCCCCCTAATTTAAGACGCCCTCCCTTTTAAGACCCCCCCTAATTTAAGACGCCCTCCCTTTTAAGACCCCCCCTAATTTAAGACGCCCTCCCTTTTAAGACCCCCCTAATTTAAGACGCCCTCTCTTTTAAGACCCCCCTAATTTAAGACGCCCTCCCTTTTAAGACCCCCCTAATTTAAGACGCCCTCTCTTTTAAGACCCCTTTTTCTCAGATTTTCTGCTCATTACCTGTTTTTAGACTCCCTCCTTTTTGATACCTGATTTTCTCAGACTTCTGGCGACCTTAAAAGCACCTCAATCCGAACTGCACTCAGTATAAAAGCACACACGGCGTGAAAGTAACCATTGAACTTTTAGCAGGGGTGTCTACGCCAGACTAAAGAACCACCAACGGATTCACCTTCTTCTTTCCAATCTCTCGTAGTGCCACAAGATATATGTTCGACTTTCTGGTACCGCGGCTGGTGTCCTGCTGCTAATTTCTTATCCCAAGAGTGCATAACCATCAGTCTGTGTGTTGTGGGAATACCTTACAGATAACACACGCTTCTAATTCTCAGTGCTTTTAGTAGTAAGGTTTGTAGCGGAATGGAAGAGATTGATAACATCTCAGGGCCGGACCCAGGGGGGGGGGGGGGGGGGTTCCAGGGGTTCCGGAACCCCACCCCTGGAAAAAGCATGTACCTTGCTTTGAGTGGGTTTTTTTTAAAAATAAATTTTGTGTGTGTCTCCAACAAATTTTATTCAATGTGAAATCCGATGAGAAAAAGGTACCCCCCCCCCCCCCACCTTCGCTGATTTCCCCCCCCCCCCCCCAAAAGGAGGAACCTCCCCTTACAACTCATTTGGTCCGGCCCTGCATCTGAAACACCAAAGAAAGTCGGCTAGTAGTGTGTCTCGTAATTTAATTAGTATCCTGCTGGTAGACACTGTGAGACACTGTCTTTTCCGTGTGCACAATTATGTTCACTGCCATATATCTACCAAGACGCCCGTTTCGTGGAGGCAAGAACTGCTTGCGGCTAGCCTCTCGCTTTGCAAGATAGCGAGGGTGTATATAAACGATTTTGTCACTAGCCTGGGCGTGAGGGCGTAAACCCTCAAATTATCATATAACCCATATCATGTCCTTAAGAGGCGAAATATTTAGCCTGCAGGACAGTAAGCATTCTCTCTTTCTTGCCAGGCAAGAATCAAGCACGATTGGTTGATACCGAAAGAGTCGTTTGCACTTGTCGGTAAACAGCGATGCACAGCCGCAGCGAGTACTTCCACAGGCACGCTCGCCTACTCTCACCAAATCCTAGCTAGCTGTGTTTTTACGTGTATTTTTGGCTGGATGGTTTGGATGGGTTATTATGGGGGCGAGGACGCCCCCATTCTATACAGGTAGTTTAGAGGTTGACCATGGGCAGCGCCATTTTGTTGTGAAATACGTCATCAGTTTGTGTACACAGGAAGTTGTGACATCCGTCACCCTATGGGAGGGGTGAAGGCAACATTGTTCATCTGTAGAAAGTTGTGAAATCCGTCACCCTATGGGAGGGGTGACGTCAAAATTGGTCATCACAGAGTTTGTGTAACACAGGAAGTTGTGAAATACGTCACCCTATGGGAGGGGTGACGTCAAAATTGTTCAACAAAAACATGATATGTCGCATTGTGCAGGGTCAGCTGCATCAAACTCAAACCGAGCCATTCATACCTAGCTGTATTTGAGTGACTTATATACCCGACATTTTTATTTCTTATTTTTAGCACAGGTGTAGGAAAAATCATGAACCAAAATGTTATTTATTTTCTAATTTAACATTTTTTTTTACAAATATGACCATGGTCTTTTAAACATACAGTGACATTAAACATTGTTATGTTAAAAAAAAGAAAAAAGAAAAAAAGCTTTTGTGCACAAATCAGAAAATACATTGTACATTTTACCTACAGGCCAAACAGTGTCTGTTGGCGGCAAAGGGCCCAGCAAGTTGCTATTTTTAGATCGATTAAAAGTTGTCAAGAACAGGCGCTTACATTTGGATGTGTCCACTGATAGTAGGTTTGGTTGTGATCAATCAGAATGATGTAGGAATAAAAATGTATGACAGTTTGGTATGATGACATGTAATTCAAATATGCTGAAATGTAATATTATACATGATATAATATTATTATGGCTGTTGCCATGACCATGAACCCCAAGAAAGGTTTAATGTTATGTAAAATCAAAATACCAAAATCAAGCACCTACTAATCTGATCTACGGTGCGGCTTGGACCTAATATGGATGGACACGCAACTCGCTCAGCCAGCCAGCGCTGCGAGACTTACAGCGGCCAACTTCGCCGCGGCGCGCTCACTGGCTCAGTATTGAACTTGCGTCAAGGCCGATGCGCGTAGATTCCCAGAATGTTTACTTTCGGTTAGATTCTTCGACAGCATTCGCAGAGGTGACTGCCGTATTGTGTACCGCAGTCAGAAGTAATTTATTACTTTTGGGAGTTTAGTAACGTGATATCAGTTTTCAATTGTTCGTTCACTTATATTGCTTTCAGATTTAACACACAAGAAACAGTAGCACGGTTTTCGTTGCGAAAATGTGCATTGGCAGTGCTACGCGATCGAATTGTGTATTATGTACACGCGGTGTTCTTCTGGAAAAGACCGCGTCAGTCGTTCAGCCCGCGAGCGGTGGGATGGGGGGGTTCACATGGTTTGTTTGTTTCAGAACCACACCCATATACACACATTTCACATGTAAACCATTTGTCCGCCCCCTGTCGATATTTATCGACTAAGTTCCTTGTGTATGTTGTACTTGTTTTGTATGTTGTGTTCTTGTTCCTTTTGCTGCTGAAAACACGACACAATGAAAATTCAAAATAAATGAAACATGTTGACGAAAACAAAATCATAAAAACTTCCCCGTCCGATCCCTTCCAGCTTCAATTCTATCCAAGTCTTTTCGCTAATTTCTTGTTCTGACACGTAAACAACAGCCAAAGAATCAATCAATGAAATCCCGTTCCCCACCCCCCACCCCCCCCCAACCCTACCATTCACCCATTTTTACCCACTCGCCACAGCCGACACTGCTAACGGACAAAGGATGGTCACTCCATGATTTCCCAGTTGCCAGGCAACACTTCCGTTGCCTGACCGATACCGATGCTGAAGTGACCATTACTCCATCCTTTCCCAGCAAAATGGACAGGAAATCTAGCAATCGATGATTTCCAGTTCGCACGTACAAACGCAGGCAATAGGTAATTAATGAGCGCACGAGTGCTTCCTGCAATTACTAACAGTACCGTCGGCCGAGGGATGGATATGGGCGTACCTTAAACTCATTGTCCGTTGATACGGTCGTTGTGGTTCGTCAGTAACGGTACACAGAGCGGGAGGGAGGGAGAGAGAGAGTGAGGGGGGGGGGTAGAGAAGGGATTGAGACTGGGCATTTAAGAGAGAGAGTGAGAGAGAAAGAGAGAGAGAGAGAAAGAGAGAGAGAAAGAGAGAGAGAAAGAGAGAGATAGAGAGAGAGAGAGAGAGAGAGAGAGAGAGAGAGAGAGGGCGAGGATTTGTGGAGAATGCTCTCTCTCTCTCTCTCTCTGTCTCTCTCTCTGTCTCGCTCTCGCTCTCTCTCTCTCTCTCTCTCTCTCTGTCTCTCTCTCTCTCTCTCTGTCTCTCTGCAAAGTGAATTTTTCAGAGATATACATGCCTGTGGTGTATTCTCGTGTTGCGAATTCCTCTTTCGATCTCCCGTCAAATGCCACATCAAACACTGGTGGGGTGAACAGATTCCCCTCTACGACGTATCTCGGCGCGTTAATGAGATTTTACTGTGATGCTGGTTGTAAATTAACTCACCAATGGTGACAAAAAATCAACATGAGGCACGTTTTAAGTGCAGCATTTTTCGTTAATTGCAGATCAATGCTTTCGATAACAGCCCCCCTCCCCACACACACACATACACAACCACAGACGCACACACACACACACACACACATACACACAAGCACATACACAAACACACACATACACACACAAACACACACACACACAAATACACACATACACAAACACACACACATACACACAAACAAACATACACATTCACACACACACACAAACATACACACACACACACACAAACACACACACAAACACACACAACTCAACCATTCCACCCCCCCCACTACACAGACACACACACACACTGAGTGCTGAGTGTATGAACAGTCTAGAGAGGAGACGGACATGGTGTGAGCTTGTCCAGGGGGGTATATGAACATCTCAGTGGCAGGGGGATGGAAGCACTTGTTAATGAGTGGGAGTGTGTATGCGCGTGGTGTGCACGAGGATGTATGCACGTGAGTGATATTTGTAAATGTGTATTATTATAATATCATCTTTGTATTTATATTATTGAAATTGTTTTTCTCGATGTACAGCGCTAAGAGCATAGTTAAATTTGTGAAGCGGCGCTATATAAGCTATCTTTATTATTATTATTATTACACACACACACACATGTAGGCTATGTACACACGCGCTCACGTAGGCCTACGCACGTAAAGAGCCAATCCCCGTGGCGATCCGTCCAACGAAGTAAGGCGAGAAAACTGGCCAGTACAACAACTAGATCGAAGATAAAACAGCCTTGACATAACAGCCTTGACATAACAGCCTTGACATTAAGCCATCCTCACCACCTGTGTTACACAATTATCTATAGTTCATCTTACGCTTGTGGAAGGAACATTTAGGGCTGGCTCTGCCACACACACACACACACACACACACACACACACACACACACACACACACACACACACACACACACACACACACACACACACACACACACACATAATATAGATATGTGACCTATAAGCATTATATGCTTGAGTTAGTTATCCTAAAAACTATGTATTGTTTTTGTCATGATAATAATTGAATACAATTTTGTTTAAACCATATGTGACCTGTTCTCACAAACTGATACATAAGTCGTTGGTGGTGTGCTGCTGAGCGAAGAGGATAAGGTGTTGAGGGTCAATAATTATGGGTGAACATAACTTTTTTGCTGTTTTGGACAGAAGTATGTTTCATTTACCCTATACTGCCTGCATTTGGTCAAAATCATCCTAAAAATGTGTTAATAATGTTATATATATATTGTATATAAACACACACGCACGCGCGCACGCACTCACGCACGCCTACACGCACTCAAACACACACACACACACACACACACACACACGCATGGACGCACGAGCACAACCACGGACACGCACACACAGCCAACAACCACGCACACAAACACACACACTCACACATTACCACCACCACCACCCCTCCCATACACACACACGCACACACTGCTTTTAGGAGAAAGATTGTGCCATTTAAAAAGCGTGTTACAACACAAAGATTAAACAGAATAGGCCTCATAATCTCGTACTTGATAAACAAGTAAGATATCGCCATTCAGAGTCGTATTGACATTTGCAAGTGACGCTTCATACCAGTGTCCATCAGTTGCCCACCGACGTTAAACGTCTGAATCGTTACTGTCACGTGGGCTTGGCGGGTAACTAGCATTCAGGCCTACTTATTATGGGGGCGAGGACGCCCCCATTCTATACGGATAGTTTAGAGGTTGACCATGGGCAGCGCCATTTTGTTGTGAAATACGTCATCAGTTTGTGTACACAGGAAGTTGTGACATCCGTCACCCTATGGGAGGGGTGACGTCAAAATTGTTCATCTGTAGAAAGTTGTGAAATCCGTCACCCTATGGGAGGGGTGACGTCAAAATTGGTCATCACAGAGTTTGTGTAACACAGGAAGTTGTGAAATACGTCACCCTATGGGAGGGGTGACGTCAAAATTGTTCAACAAAAACATGATAAGTCGCATTGTGCAGGGTCAACTGCAACAAACTCAAACCGAGCCATTCATTCCTAGCTGTATTTGAGTGACTTATATACCCGACATTTTTATTTCTTATCTTTAGCACAGGTGTAGGAAAAATCATGAACCAAAATGTTATTTATTTTCTAATTTAACATTTTTTTTACAAATATGACCATGGTCTTTTAAACATACAGTGACATTAAACATTGTTATGTTAAAAAAAAGAAAAAAGAAAAAAAGCTTTTGTGCACAAATCAGAAAATACATTGTACATTTTACCTACAGGCCAAACAGTGTCTGTTGGCGGCAAAGGGCCCAGCAAGTTGCTATTTTTAGATCGATTAAAAGTTGTCAAGAACAAGCGCTTACATTTGGATGTGTCCACTGATAGTAGGTTTGGTTGTGATCAATCAGAATGATGTAGGAATAAAAATGTATGACAGTTTGGTATGATGACATGTAATTCAAATATGCTGAAATGTAATATTATACATGATATAATATTATTATGGCTGTTGCCATGACCATGAACCCCAAGAAAGGTTTAATGTCATGTAAAATCAAAATACCAAAATCAAGCACCTACTAATCTGGTCTAGGGTGCGGCTTGGACCAAATATGGATGGACACGCAACTCGCTCAGCCAGCCAGCGCTGCGAGACTTACAGCGGCCAACTTCGCCGCGGCGCGCTCATTGGCTTAGCATTGAACTTGCGTGAAGGCCGATGCGCGTAGATTCCCAGAATGTTTACTTTCGGTTAGATTCTTCGACAGCATTCGCAGATGTGACTGCCGTTACAGAGGTGAGTAAAACTGACCATCGAAAGGAAAATAAGATTCATATTGGTAATACTAATAACATACTTGCACAAGCATGTATCTACCAAAACTGTATGGGAGCACATAGTTGGAAAGGCGTGGTGAAGCGATCAAATCGAATCGTCCGTCAGCACGCGGTGTTCTTCTGGAAAAGACCGAAACGACATGTGACGTCAGTCGTTCAGCCCGCGAGCGGTGGGATTGGGGGGGGGGGGGGGTTCACATGGTTTGTTTGTTTCAGAACCACACCCATATACACACATTTCACATGTAAACCATTTGTCCGCCCCCTGTCGATATTTATCGACTAAGTTCCTTGTTAGTTATTTATTGATTGATTCAAGACCCGCATGCTGGTTTGTTATTCAGGGATGCAGAGAGTGAATTACAAATGCTGAGCCTGTGCAACTTTAAACTGAAAAAAAATCAAAACAAAAATTGCGAATTCACCATGTTATTTTGTTTAACTCACAGTGGGGTTCTTTTTACATTTTGTCAAGATTAGGCTAATGAAGCCCTTAAAAGTACATGTGGTCCCTGTGTTGTCTGTTTATTAGGTTTGATCTTTTACTTTTAGGGCGACAGAATGATTGACTAAATGTGTTATATTGCTTTACGCGACTTGTTTTTTAAAGGGCGCACCTTAAAACAGTTTTGGGCTTGTCGAGAACAACAATTGAAGTTAAAGACTGTACCTACCTTTTTTTGAGAAAAACAACAAACACCCCTAAACGGCTTGGCCTATTCTTTCTTTTCCTTGTGAACTGAGCTACAACAACAAGATATATTGCACCCATTTACGTATATTAGTATTAGTATATAACTTTAATTGTGTGTGGTCATAAGGCCTTTTGCGCAGCATGCTGTTGCTTTGGAGGGAGTAGGGGAGAGTAGGGATCGAAGGAATAGCAGTTCTCCTGATGTCCTTGTCCTACGTCACCCCCCCCCCCCCCCCCCCGCTCTCTCTCATCACTCTCTCTCTCTTTCTCTCTCTCTTTCTCTCTCTCTGTGTCTCTCTGTCTCTTTCTCTCCCTCTCTCTCTCTCTCTCTCTCTCTCTCTCTCTCTCTCTCTCTCTCTCTCTCTCTCTCTCTCTCTTCCTCATTCTCCGTAGCCTAACTAATGCCCGACCGCTAGCTGTGATATTGGCAATGTCCATTGCATCCAGGATTTGTTACACCAGTGATGACGTACGTAGGCTACGTTGCAAATCCGTTGGCAACAAAACAAAATGATTGTTCTGGAAGCTCGGCGTGTGCGTTCTGTGCTAATTGGGTTTGGCGTGTTTTGTCTAACAATGGGGAATAATTACTGTTGAAGTTGCAGCTTCAGTGGGTAAATTCTGGCGCGTAGTCGGCAGTCGTTAGCATGCATATGCACATACAGACAGAAGACAAACCGACACACAGACAGAGGCCTAATTGAATTGAACTTCCAGAAGAAAACAAGTTAAAATACCAGAATCTTGTAACAACAGAGACTCATAGAGAGAGAGAGAGAGCAGGGTCCCCACTGGTTTTTAGAAACAAAATTCCATGACTTTTCCATGACTTTCCATGAGCCTCAATAACATTTTCCATGACTAGATCCACAGGTCGCCATTTCCGAACACGCAAACTTTTTACGTCTTGTCACTGCCAGTTTTGACACTGGCTTGCTTTGCACTGAATTTGAGTCAGTTTCTACGCAGTGTCTCTTCGACAAGCAAGTCAAGCATTTGCTACGCAATCAGATTATCGGTAATGTTTGCTGGTCCTGTCATTTCACTAAACTGGACCAGCCACTGTTTGGTTTCGTAACCGTCACTGTGACTTGACGAACTGTCATTTTTTTTTTTACCGCGATACACAGTTCATTGCGAAGATCTTCCTCGGTAATTCGTTTTAATTCCGCATACTTTTTGTTGTCAAGAAACAACTCGAAAGAACGTTTCAAACTCATCATCCTCCATCTTGCTTGTCGAAGCGCTAAAGTACTTTATCGATGCAAAAACAAAAGCAGAAAACTTCGACGAAACCGACTCAAATGCAGCGTAGACGACACGACGAGATACCGGAAGGAAGTGAGCCTCGCTTTGGCTCAAGTGCCGTTAAAAATACCGTTATTCTTGTATGCAAATACGAACGAGAAGTTGGTCATACGAACAAGCCATGTGCTGGCGACGCAAATCGGGGAATGGCTGGGCAACGAAAATCGCCGCTGGCGTGCAAAAGGTTAATTTTTTTTCTTTCTTATTTTTGTTAAATTCCATGACTTTCCATGACTTGAATTGAAATTCCATGACTTCCCAGGCCTGGAAAATTAAAAATCAAATTCCATGACTTTCCAGGTTTTCCATGACCTGTACGAACCCTGAGAAAGAGAGAGAGAGAGAGAGAGAGAGAGAGAGAGAGAGAGAGAGAGAGAGAGAGAGAGAGAGAGAGAGAGACAGAGACAGAGACAGAGACAGAGACAGAGAGAAAGAAGACAGAGACAGAGAGAGATTCGGATGGTTTATTCACATAGGCCATTGCCCCTAGTGAAGGGGTGTGAACAAAAGCAAAAACATGAATCATTTTTACATTCATTTTACATGGAAGTTATCATGTATATTCAACAGCACAAACTTATGCTGGTTTCTAAAGGATTTAGAGCATCTTTCAACTTAAGCCCAAGCCAAAAATCAACTGTCTTGCTGCTTTCTGAACAAAACAACATGATTTATCCGTGTGTTTAGTGCATGTCGTGAGTAAATTCCATTAATCCGCAATTTTTCTGTTGATCTTGGCAACTGCCGCTGTGAAGGCACTTTTGAAGTGTCAGTCCTCTTCCGAAAGCGGCGTATGGCTTCCTTTAACAAATGGCGGGGTAAAAACGGTCATACACGTACAAATCCACTCGTGCAAAAAAAACACGAGTGAACGTAAGAGTTTCAGCCCATGGACGCAGAAGAAGAAGAAGAAGAAGAAGTGTCAGTCCGTTTCGGTTCATTTTGAGTAATAGGGGAAAGTCGCTAAACGTGGAACAGTTAAGGAGAAACAGCTGTACCAGACAAAAAAAATGGATATATATTGCAAAGCGTTCTTTATATTGTCACATACTAGACTCTATCAGTAAATAAACGAACCACATACAATAAAATAAAAGTCACGCAACTCATCAGACTGATCATAATAAAAATGTCTGCATTTGTTCCAGGTTGGACGCATGGGTGTGTAAAGTGGAACACTGTGTTGTCAAACTCGGAACACATACAAACACACCCTGACTCTCTTTCTAGCTCTGTCTGTGTCTCACACACACACATATACACCCACACACTCTCATTCACACACAAACAAGCACACATTGCCACACACACAAGATAAATAAATACGTCATAACATTTTGATTAAGCCATTTTATGTAAATGTCTTTTTTCAACGTCATATTTTGATTTTTACCAAGGAAATAACAAATCGGATAACAATCTAAGCCTTAAATGTAAAATAAAAAGATAAATAAGGGCTAGGTCTAAAAAGGACTGAAAAACAAAACCTTAAAAAAAAGAGGAAAAAATAGGCAAATAACCGATTTCGCAGACAATGTCCTTTGTCTTCTACTGTCAGCGCAGTCATCGTGTGATTACTGTGTGCACTTATGGCACTATAACATATCCTCAGGGGAGTTGGTGCCACACATGAAGCAGTACCACGGAATTTCGCAGCTTCATTTGTACCCCTCTTCTGTTGACAAATAATTATAAAAGGGCTACCTGCCCAATTGACTAAATGTAAAAATCATTACGCATAAAGTCTCAAAGCAAATAACTAAGAACAGATTTAAGAACTGATTTTGCAGACACACAAACATTGCTAAGTATAGATTTCGAAGTCCTTTTGTCCGCTGCTGTCAGCGCAGTCCTCGTGTGCCCACTGTGTGCACCTCTGGCACTGTATCATGTTCTCAGTGGAGTTGGTGCCACACATGAAGCAGTACCAAGTGCTTTCCCCCGGGATAGAACGCATCGTCGAGAATGTTCTCCTTTTTTCCCTCTGATCAGAAGATATTCCCCTCTTGTTTCTCTGAGCAGAAGATTTTGTAGCTTCATTCTTTCCTCTTTTCTGTTGACCTGCACGCCTTTTTGCAAGTGAAATCTCCAGCTATTGCTTGTAAGGAGAAGATTGTTTTTTTCGTGATGATCTCTTCGACGAGCTTGTGGTTGTGCGTTGCAGGACATCAGCTTCTTCTTCATCTTCGGCGTTCCAGGATTGCAGGACATCAGCAGCAGGTAAGCTTACATTTGCTGCTGACACCAAGCAATCATAATGACCAGAATCTCCTTGTACAGTGTACAAAACAACGATGGGGGTGACGTTGGCAAATTTAGTTCAGCTTCAAGAATGCTATTGATTAGTTCTTGTTCTATCTCTGGTGTTAATGCAGAATGTCTTCCTGTGACCTTTACTTCTTCTTTTGCAAATTTGTTTGTTTCCTTCTAAATGACTTTTAAGAGTTGTGACAGTAACACCATATGCTCTCGATGCGCAACGCAAACCCATATCTCCGTTTTTCACTGCCGACAAAGCGCAGCCCATTTCTTCTGGTAACCACCGCCGTCTGGGTCTCATAATACTGTCAAACAAATCAATCAATCATTCAATACAACGTATAGACGTGAAAAACACAACAAACCCGAAAAGAGAATTGAATACGTGAATAAAACAGCAGTGTTCTGTTTATTGTTTGATGAGGGTAGGATGGAACAGAATGCGGCAAAGCTGGAACACTGTTCCATGTTTGTCTCTCTTATGTGTTCCATCATTGCCGCATGGCACCTGCATGCGTTTCAAATCTTTTTTTCCGTTCAAGTTATTGCAAATCTATGAAGGTTAACACAACAATCAACATTTTACGTGAACGTATATAGATAAAGAGTAATAATACGAATTGTAATTCAATCAAGTTTGCGTTTTAATGAAACAGATCCTGTGATTGGTCAGAATGCCCCAACTCATTAAAAATTACCGGTCATTAATTGTCGATAACCACTCGCTAAAAAATCCATTAACAACCTGCTGGCGAGGCGCATTGATACAGCCTCAACTAGTCTCGGTTAGCTTTGAGGGTCATTTTACAAGTAGGAAATATGAAGGCCAACGAAATACCGAGACCATAAGGTATGCGAAGTGATGACGTCGAATACGTGACGTAAGTTGATGCATGAATTCTTCCGGACTACGTCAGTCAATTCCAAAGATCGCTTCTGTGATGAAAAGAATTTGTTTTAGAGTTTGCTGTCCAGAAACCCGTCAAAAAAGAAGGGAAAATGTGTGTGAAAGAAAACAAAACAGGAGCAGAGTGATACGATAGGAATACAGAGACATATTTCTTGGGACTTGACCCTTGCAGGTAGGTGGACTGAAAGTAGTGTGTGAACAGAACAGAACCAATTCTGTCTGTTTACAACCGCATGAAAGCAGAAAAGAGATCGTCGTCAGATTGAATTACAATAACATTAACATGCTTCCATTTGAAACTTCGAGGTCTTCATCGGGGATTGACGCCCTCCCAAAGTCTAATTGAATTGAAGCCCTCCGTCGCTTCGCTCCGTCGGGCTTCAATTAGCTTTTGTCGGGCGTCAATCCCCGAGGAAGACCTCGAAGTTTCAAATGGAAGCATGTTAATGTGTAATTGTAGACGGTAGAAATAAGAAGAAGAAGGAAGAAAAGTTTAAAAAACGTACCATTTTTTACATTTAGTGAAGTTTTGACTAAATGTTTTAACATAGAGGGGGGAATCGAGACGAGGGTCGTGGTGTATGTGTGTGTGTGTGTGTGTGTGTGTGTGTGTGTGTGTGTGTGTGTGTGTGTGTGTGTGTGTGTGAGTGTGTGTGTGTGCGCGTGTGTGTGTGTGTGTGTGTGTGTGTGTGTGTGTGTGCGTGTGTGTGTGTAGAGCGATTCAGACTAAACTACTGGGCCAATCTTTATGAAATTTGACATGAGAGTTCCTGGATATGATATCCCCGGACGTTTTTGTTTTTTTCATTTTTTCGATAAATACCTTTGATGACGTCATATCCCTCATTTTTCAATTAAATTGATTGAAATTTTGGCAAAGCAATCTTCGACGAAGGCCGGGGTTTGGTATTGCATTTCAGCTTGGTGGCTTAAAAACTAATGAGTGAATTTGGTCATTAAAAATCGGAAACTTGTAATTAAAATTATTTTTTTATTAAACGATCCAAAAACAATTTTATCTTATTCTTCGTCATTTTCTGATTCCAAAAACATATACATATGTTATATTTGGATTAAAAACAAGCTCTGAAAATTAAAAATATAAAAATTATTATCAAAATTAAATTTCCGAAATCGATTCAAAAACTATTTCATCTTATTCCTTGTCGGTTCCTGATTCCAAAAACATATAGATATGATATGTTTGGATTAAAAACACACTCAGAAACTTAAAACGAAGAGAGGTACAGTAAAGCGTGCTATGAAGCACAGCGCAACCGCTTCCGCGCCAAACAGGCTCGTCACTTTCACTGCCTTTTGCACTAGCGGCGGACTACGTTCAGTTTTAATTCTGGGAGTTCCACAGCTTGACTAAATGTAGTAATGTCGCCTTACGCGACTTGTTTTGTTTTGCCGCGGTAGTCTTTTTACATTTAGTCAAGTTTTGACTAAATGTTTTAACATAGAGGGGGGAATCGAGACGAGGGTCGTGGTGTATGTGCGTGTGTCTGTGTGTGTGTGTCTGTGTGTGTGTGTCTGTCTGTCTGTCTGTGTGTGTGTGTGTAGAGCGATTCAGACTAAACTACTGGGCCGATCTTTATGAAATTTGACATGAGAGTTCCTGGGTATGATATCCTCAGACGTTTTTTTCATTTTTTTGATAAATATCTTTGATGACGTCATATCCGGCTTTTCGTGAAAGTTGAGGCGGCACTGTCACGCTCTCATTTTTCAACCAAATTGGTTGAAATTTTGGTCAAGTAATCTCCGACGAAGCCCGGACTTCGGTATTGCATTTCAGCTTGGTGGCTTAAAAATTAATTAATGACTTTGGTCATTAAAAATCTGAAAATTGTAAAACAAAATTTTTTTTATAAAACGATCCAAATTTACGTTCATCTTATTCTCCATCATTTTCTCATTCCAAAAACATATAAATATGTTATATTTGGATTAAAAACAAGCTCTGAAAATTAAAAATATAAAAATTATGATCAAAATTAAATTTTCGAAATCAATTTAAAAACACTTTCATCTTATTCCTTGTCGGTTCCTGATTCCAAAAACATATAGATATGATATGTTTGGATTAAAAACACGCTCAGAAAGTTAAAACAAAGAGAGGTACAGAAACGCGTGCTATCCTTCTTAGCGCAACTACTACCCCGCTCTTCTTGTCAATTTCACTGCCTTTGCCATGAGCGGTGGACTGACGATGCTACGAGTATACGGTCTTGCTGAAAAATGGCATTGCGTTCAGTTTCATTCTGTGAGTTCGACAGCTACTTGACTAAATATTGTATTTTCGCCTTACGCGACTTGTTTTTTGCTGGAATAACATCAAGGAATGTCACTAGACATTTCTGCAAAACAATTGTTCATGAATTGTTCCCCGTTGATCGCATATTGAGGTGTTCCAAGTTGGCCGACTGTTCCGGGATTGGCGACTTTCCCTTATGTCTGTCTGTTCGTTGATGTCCCGCCGTGTTTGTCTGCGCACGTGATGTTTTTCTGCGAGAATGTCTCACTGACTTGAAAATATATATATGTGTGTGTGTGTGTGTGTGTGTGTGTGTGTGTGTGTGTGTGTGTGTGTGTGGGCGTTTGCTTGTGCGTCTGCGCGCGCGTACGTGTTGTTGTTTTGGTTGTTGTAGCAGTAATGGTCGTGGTGGTGGTTGTGCAAAAATGCGTGCATACGTGTGTGCGTCCTAGCATAAGTGAGAGAGTAAGTATGTGAGGGTGGTGTGTGTGTGTGTGTGTGTGTGTGTGTGTTTGTGTGTGTGTGTGTGAGTGTGTGTATGTATGTCTGTCTGTCTGTGTGAACGTGTGTGTGTTTGTGTGTATGTGTGTGTGTATGTGTGTGTGGGGGTATGTGTGTATATGTGTGTGTTTGTGCGTGCGTGTGTGCGTGTATGTGTGCGTGTATGTGTGTGTGTTTGTGTGTGTGTATCTGTGCGTGTACGTGTGTGTGTGTGTGTGTGTGTGTGTGTGTGTGTGTGTGTGTGTGTGTATGTGTGTGCGTGTGTATGTGTGAGTGTGTTATGCGTGTGGGTGTGTGTCAGTCTGTTTGGCTGTATCTCTGTCTCTGTGTGTCTATGTGTGAGCCTGTCTGTGTCCCAGGACGCGCAGACGTCTGTATCTTGGAGTGCTTTTGTCTGTGATGCGTTCTCTTTGACGGATGTGCAGATGCACAACTAGGTCCTCACGCATGCAAACACGTGCACTCCTGTAGACCTATTAAGACATGTAGTTATGCATATTCATTGATCCTGACTGACGGACTGCGCAGACGATACATCTGAAGGATTATTGTTGCATTTAAACACCCAAAGCTGACGAGACAAAGCTACTTGACTGCAGCACGCAAGTTTGACAAAGACACGCCGACAGTTTGTCGTAATGTCTCCATGTGATCAGGGTACGTCCCTTAGTGTTACAATGGGCGGTTGTTTGTCCGGCTGTTAGTGTTCAGCGACTGGACAAGTACATTTTAAGATTAGAATGTAGTTGTAATCAGACATTTGACGAACCCTGTTTTTTTAATCTTTTATTTTTTTTTTACAACAAAACGCTCAAGTCATGTTTTTTAAAAACAAAAGTATACGTAAGAAGAAATGGACGAACACAAAAACAAGCTAGCAAGCATGCAAAAAAAAAAAAAAAAAAAAAAGCAAAACAACTGCCATCAATTAACACATCCCCCCCCCCCCCCCCCATCTTATCTTAAAATCAACAGTGAGATTGGTAGAAAATGTTTTTAATTAAATGAGTACACAAACTGCGCCTTCCGTCTAAGACTGCGATGACTTAACGACATTATTTTTACTCAGACATAAGGCAACAGTGATTGCAGAATCACAACTTGATTTGGTGCAAATGTATAATTAGCAACGTGGAGTGTGGTCCAAATATGAATTGGAGGCAGTCTCTTTGCTTCTTGCACAATCGGAAACATTCATTTGCTGCATGCATGGACACGCTCATTTCCTGCAGTCAGTGTAGATTATTGTCTTCAGTGCCAGGGACTCGTTTAAAGGCACAGTGCAGCTCACAGCCTTCGTTTTGAGTTTTTGTTCAGGGATCGCGTTTACGCACGATTTTTGCGTATTTGACGCATTTTAAAAGTCACTGACGCGTTTTTTTCGCAGCGCCGCGTAAGCCATACGCAAAAATATTGTAACTTTTTCTTGTCGTCACGCAGCGCTTTTGCTCTGACTTAATAATCACCCGATCCTGAAACTGACTATAGGGCTCGAGAAGTGACGACACACATGAAATCTGCGCGTCAAAACTAAAGTCCGTTTCTTTTTGCATCGAAGTATCGCAAACGAACGTAACGAGGGTATTACCAGATAATGTCTTGTCGGATAATGAAACAGACATTAGCTGCTCTCCCATCTCGCGCTTCCAAAAGGCGGAAAGTGTGTCTAATCGTATTAGAGCGGGAAACAAACTCGCAAGGCCCGAAGGTTGGAGACAGCAGGGGTGTTATTCGACAGGTGTGCGCGGAGTTCGACTGGAAAACTCGCCGTATTTAGGTAAGGAGTGTCTTTAATTAAGTCTTTCGTGCGTGTTTTGTTTGTGTCTGTACGTGTTTTCGTAGTACGCAAAAATATTGGTCCGTGACGCGTTGTTTTCCTTTCGTTGCGTATGACTTACGCGTTTTTTAAAAAGCTAGCGCGATCCCTGTTTGTTGCAGCTGAGTGCATTTACAGTTCAAAAATCCTCCTATGGTAGTAAAACACGTAAAATGACCTGGAATAATAGGCCGTGAAAGGTGGATGCAGCGCCTAAAGGCAGTCGATCTACTGGCCGATGTGAATGCGTGATATATTGTGTAAAAAATTCCATCTCACACGGCATTAATAGGTAACATGCGCCTTGAGTCGCCTTGTGTGGTGAGATACGTGCGCGATATAAATCCTCGTAAATAAATAAATAAAATAAAAAATAAAACAAACCCAAAACTACCCAACGACGACATCTGTGAAGCTCGACAGTTTCTTGTTCACGCGAGTGCATAATCTAACCTAGTTATTACGTGGTGTTAGGTCGGAGTTCGATTCAACTGAGTGATTCCGGCCTCGATTTTGTTTTACACAAACTCATGATGACGTCTGACATAGTTCGCTAGTGACGTGTCTTTTTGTGTATGATGTGGTGATCTACCTGATCTAAATTTAGATCCAAAATTAGGTCAAGACCAGCCGGGTCCGAGTACAAAATTAATTCGTAAAAAAATCGCAGTTCTTGACTCTTTGGGTGCAAGTCAATGAAACTTGGTAGTTCTTCTAACGGATAGCTACCTGAGGTATGACTAAAAACCCCAGGGGCTCCGTGCACCTGGATTTGACAAGTTCAGTACCTTTAACATAGTTTTCATTTTCTGTTGTCTTATATTTAGAGCATTTCCGTCTCTGTTGATCATGATCATGACTCTCTGTCTCTGCTTTTTGTCGTGACAGTCTGTGGGGTTTCAACGATTAAGTAGTGGATACACTGTAAATTGTAGTGTTCCACATGTGAACACTGTGCGGCGACATAACTCTACTAGAAAATGTAGCACACACGGTAAACACAACATAATGTTTACAATGTGTGCTACTTTTGGAAGTAGAATTATAGAGAATTCCACACAGTGTTCACAACTAATTACAAAAAGTGTGTTCAGAAGAAGAACACATCAGTTTAGAGTGACGGGCGCAGTGGCGTGGTGGTAAGACGTCGGCCTCCTAATCGGAAGGTCGTGAGTTCGAATCCCGGTCGCTGCCGCCTGGTGGGTTAAGAGTGGAGATTTTTCTGATCTCCCAGGTCAACTTATATGCAGACCTGCTAGTTACTTAACCCCCTTCGTGTGTACACGCAAGCACAAGACCAAGTTCGCACGGAAAAGATCCTGTAATCCATGCTAGAGTTCGGTGGGTTATAGAAACACGAACATACCCAGCATGCCTCCACCAAAATCGGCGTATGCTGCCTGAATGGCGGGGTAAAAACGATCATACACGAACAAAATCCACTCGTGCTAAAAACATGAGTGAATGTGGGAGTCTAAGCCCATGAACGAAGAAGAAGAAAAGTGTAGGAGACGAACGGCACAGACACAATACGTTTCAGTGAAGAGTAATGCAAAAACCGATACAGTTGGCTGACCATTGTTTATTACCTGACTCGTGAGATAGGCAATGACAAGTCAAATATATAATACGTTATTTGTATTGTCGACCATAATATGACATTTTACATAGATCAACACAGTCAGTGTTCCTCCGAGACCGCGCAAGCTACATGTCGAGATTTGCGTAACATGTCATATTTTGGTCAACATAACAAATAACATTTATGTATCGATCGATTTTAGTTATTTAGTTAGAATTCCTTGTATTTGTTACGCTTGAAAGCACACACACTTGCAATCTTTTGTAATCTCGGCTTACCGCCTTAATATGAGTATGTGTCAGACTCTGACGTCACATGGCTCAAAGAAGGAAACTCCAATGTTCGATCGATACATATTTCAATAAAGCCCTTGCCATTTTTGTATAAACGAAAGTGCTGGAAATCTGTCAAACACTCTGCAATCTCGCGAATACTTGACACGGCAGGAAGTTTGGAAAGAGGTTCCCACTCCACCATTGTCTCAATGCCAACACCAACTGCAGTTTTGCCGCTCGTCATTTTCTCTGGCAAAAACATTCGCGCAGTTATGATAGCGATACACCACTGGAGCAGAAACTGAGTTTATGAAATTTTCTCAGCAGGCGTGGCATGTTTTCGTGCCCGTAAACAAGATCAGTGACCCAGTTTTGACACAGTGTTCATTAGAGTTGCAATTAGCTTGTAGACAGTTTGAGGTAATGCACCATACTGCGTTAGACAATTATATTATAAATACTGCAGGGAGTTTTTGTGTGTGTTAATGTCTGCCTAGGACACCCACGCTGTCTTCCTTGTTTTTTTGAACGTGTTGTTTACGTTTTGTGAAGACAATTACGATGGCGGAAGGGGCTATGTTTTTAGATGGCTGCATAAAATCATGCACAAGATAATGGCCTTGCTCATACCAACGAAACGTGACTGTAAACACACAGACAGAGACACATAGAAACACACGCACGCATGCATGCACGCAAACACGCAAGCACTCACTTACTACCTCACACACAAACACACACACACACAAACACACACACACACAAACACACACACACACACATAATATATACATACACATTAGAACACACACACATACACACACACACACACACTGCACACACATACACACACACGCAAACACACACGCACGCACGCACACACACACACACACACACACACACACACACACACACACACACACACACACACACACACACACACACACACATACTAATATTTTCAAGAACTCTTACACATCTTCAGTTATAATTATCTCGATCGTCCTCTCATTAGCTTCAGGGAAATGCAACATCTTCAACATATTTCTGTGGCATTAAATGGCATGCATGTAATATCCAAGTGACGGTCTTGAGCAAAGTGAATGTGCGCATGCATTCAGTGATCAACGTATGAGGTTGTTTGGCTGTTTCCATATCATTTGATTGTTTCTTTTGCCGTTTGGGATAAAGCAACAGTTAGAATAATGTCAAATTAATCGTGATGTTCTCACAGGTCTATTGCAACTGGCTGGTACCGCCATTCCTGCGGACACGATACTGTTAACTACCACAACTCTCTTCTGGCTTTTGGACCATGGAATATGAGTGTCCTCGACAACAACAACACCACCACCACCACAACAACAACAAGAAACAACAACAACAACAAAAACAACAACAGCAACAACAACAATGAACACATACCCCACAAAAAAGCTCCAATAAATCAAACGGATCAAACCGCAGAAGGATATAAACAGTCATGGAGTAGGGAGAGGGAGGAAAAGTAGTTCGTAGCTGCTGAGAACAACAACAACAATAACAAAAACAACAACAACATCAACAACAACAAACAACTACAACAACTACAACAACGAACACAAAAACCCACAAAAAAGCTCCAAAAAATCAAACGGATTACTTTCTTTCTTTCTTTATTTGGTGTTTAACGTCGTTTTCAACCACGAAGGTTATATCGCCACGAGGGAAAGGGGGGAGATGGGATAGGGGAAAGATGGGATAGAGCCACTTGTTAAGTGTTTCTTGTTCACAAAAGCACTAATCAAAAAATTGCTCCAGGGGCTTGCAACGTAGTACAATATATGACCTTACTGGGAGAATGCAAGTTTCCAGTACAAAGGACTAAACATTTCTTACATACTGCTTGACTAAAATCTTTACAAACATTGACTATATTCTATACAAGAACCACTCAACAAGGGTAAAAGGAGAAACAGAATCCGTTAGTCGCCTCTTACGACATGCGGGGTGCAGAGAAATAAGGATGTGGAAAAGAAAACTTTTGGTAAGTGAAATAAAGGTGATGGATCCAGTCAGGTAGAAATAAGACAACAAGAAAAGAATTGGAAAACTGCAGGGAATAGTAGGGAGAGTTTTCTTGGAAGGAAATATAGGTGAAAGGACTGGTAAGGCAGAAATAAGACAAAAGAAGAGAAGTAAAGGGGTGGGGTAGCTCTGTGGAAACACTCCCGCCGCATGAAGGCGACCCCATGGGAGCATCAAACGGATTAAACCGCAGAAGGATAGACAGGCATGGAGTAGGGAGAGGGTGGAACTTTAATGTAGTTCGTAGCTGCATGCTGAGAGTAAACGTCAACATGAAATTATTTCAGGAAAAAAACACCCATAAAACGGCTCACTGCCTTAATTCAATCTTGTCCCAAACAGAAACTAGTTCTGGGGACAGAAGAACAAAGTTAGCATAGCATTCAATCTAATTCTTCCGAAGACGAAAAACTGTCCTTGCATTCAAAGCAGAAATTAGGTGTGAGTGTGCCCGGAAACTCAAATGGGGTAGGGATAATGGATCGTTTGGCAGCTCACCACATGTAGGCTCCACCAACCCTGACCCAATCGTCTGGCTGTCCGAGACAATTCAGGGTGCTGAAAAGAGACTTTACATGACGTCACCGATTTTACGCTGTGACAAAAAGTGCAGACGGGGCAATGAGGTTAGCTTTGGGATCACGAAAGGGGTACTTTTTGTTGATGGATTGGCTTAATTCACTTTCAAAGATTTATTTATGGCTTGTCTTGTTCTTGAAGGTTATCCTTTCAAGAGCGACGCAACATTTCAACACTAGAATATAGAAAATTATAGTAACACGCTGATCCCGTGTAAAGTTAGGAAAGTATAGCTGATCTGCCTAAAGTGCTGGTTAATGCAGCTGTCACACACCCCACGTTGTCTCCACTCGAATATAATCATAAATATAAAAGATGACAACGGTGGTCAACGGGGTGCAAAGACATGGTGCACTTAGCTTTGTTTTGCCACTGGGTGGACGGCCTGTAATTAGTTCATAGTCTCCACAACTGCTCCGTAGAATGTAGTGCCGGCTGGCGTTGTTACGAAGCAGGGAAAAGTGGAGACATCAGGCGCCTCACCCAGTCGCTGGTTAGCCGGTTAGCTGGTTATATCAGATGATCCCGGTCACAGCGTCTGCAGTTAACAGTGTCCCGCAGATAGGCAGCGTCCCGTAGACAACAGCAACTGAAGATAGAAAGGCTGGAGTGTCCAGTTACTTGTCCTCACACAGACAACCTTGACGAAAACACGTGACTAACCTTGTCACATATCAAGTTCAGCTATAGCTGAGTTCTGCTTCGACAGCAGAAATCATCCCCGTGAAATCCGTGCTCGCTATACATGGATATCAAAAATCTGTCGTAGCCCAGAATCACGCACAGGCGCTTTCTGTCGCAATTGACCAAGAGAAGGCACCCCACCGAGTGACACTTTCTTGGTCCATGTCACTAGATCGTGACAGTGTGTCTGTGTATATGTGTGATAACACGTGTGTGTGTGTGTGTGTGTGTGTGTGTGTGTGTGTGTGTGTGTGTGTGTGTGTGTGTGTGTGTGTCTGTGTTTGTGTGTGAGTGTGTTTGTGTGTGTGTGTTTGTGTTCCTCGACGCGTGACAATATCTGCCAATAAGTTGAACAAAAACAGGGTTCAAGTGGAACAAAAGCAGGAGAGGAACGAAAGACATGTTATGAACTCCGTTTTTTACTGCGAAATTTTGGCCTGGGAGAAGTCACCCCATCCTAAGTTTCTCTTCACCTACCCGTGAAGTATGCTTGAGGGCTTGACTAGACAACCCGATTGCGCCCATTACACGGCATAAAGAGAGCACCGTTCAACCCGGCCGATTCCGCGGCTGACGTCACACGTCCAAGGGAAGTAATTTTCGAGCGGGCTGCATTGACTCGGCCAAGAATGCAAACTTTCTTCGATTAAAGACATTGTAGCATGTCTACAGTCTTCGGACTTGTGTTATCAAGCTGTCAAAATCACCAAGTAACTTTTAAGTATAGTTTCAGTTACATGATAACTCATTCTAAGGAACAGATTTTGAGAGCCACAACCCGACAGCTGCCCTTTAAGGTTTGTGCCCAGTAGTTTCCCAGCAATAAGCTGTTAAGTCGAGACACACACACACACACACACACACACACACACACACACACACACACACACACACACACACCCAGACAATTAAAGTCTGCTGAGCCCTAGTACTAGCGTACTCGGGGATAAAGTTTAAAGAATAAATGGACAATTTAAAAACCAAACTATCGCTTGTTACGACCATTGTGTCTCAGTATCGACATACTGACCCAGTTCCCTCTGTCTGAGCAGTTTCTATTCTTGTTCTTGTTTTATTCTCAGGGTCCTCTTCTTCGTAATCAATCGTTTCTATTATGCATGTGGGAAAAAGATCCCGACGCACGGCGGGATCTCGCGTGACCCGCATCCATTCCCTTCATTCATTCCCAAACGGAGGGACTCAGACGGAATCAATTTCATTACCGTGTCCATTTATGGAAAGCGCCGTTCTATTGAGGCCCGCATCAATGGCAAAAGCAGCACAAGTTCTTGGAAGGGAGGTTAATAAAAGTACAACAAATGAAATAATTAGGGCACATAACGGTTAAACGTTCCTTCTTTCCTAATTCAACCTATCATTTTACTTTTTTTTTCTCAGAAGACAAGCGATTTTTGCTTCACGTTTTTTTTCATTTCAACTTGACCATTTCACGCCGTTTATTATTATACCTAGCGTTGTTCTGTTGGTGGTATACACGCAAGCACGTACGCACCCACGCACGAACATGCGCACATACACGCAGACAGACGCTCGCACGCTCATACAAACACACACTGAGCAATTTTTCATTGAAATTTAGGTGCAGATAAGGCCCTGAACCCACCGACTGTGCCAGCGGCGACCATGCACAAGGATCAAACGAGAAGGACAGCTTCTGACCACATGACAGACCCGTGTATACGAGTGACCACAGCTTGACCTCATGGGAAAACTGGCCACCTGCATCGAATCACGACTGAAGTCCGTCAGCACTAGGGTTGTATGCAAGTAATGACCAAACGCTCACGTCACACACTCACAGTGTAAAGTGCTTTGTTAGAACATTCTATGTACACAAAATCTCTCAGGAGAAAAGTAGATTGATATTTTAGCACCAGCTTAATTGTGTACTGACCACACAGTAATAATCTTTTTATGTAAGCAGCTGACCAACACAAGGCAAACACGGGCCCGTGCGTCACAAAGACATTGGTCAATGATTAAAAAAACCACACGAGGTGATTACGAATGCACTTCAAAAGTGCCACCTCATTTTTAAATGGTCAGACTTCATCAAATGATTGTATCAACACACACACACACACACACTCACAAGCACAAGCACACACACACACACTCACAAGCACAAGCACACACACACACACACACACACACACACAAGCACAAGCACACACACACACACACACACAGACAAACAGACACACACACAGCCGGACACACACACACACACAGACACACACACCCACACAGACACACACACACACACACACACACACACACGCGCGCGCGCGCGCTCACCTCCCTCACGAGTCCCAGTCTATATGAATACAATTAGTCAAATATAGAAACTGTGGTTCTGACGACTCTCTTTAATCATCTTTACTCAGACCTTCACTAGTTTCTGCGCCGTAAACTATTTTCATGTGCCTCTGTGTGCACATGCAAGCGGTGCAAAACACCAAGCTGTCATGCTGATGGGGCTGTCACACTCTAGCGTTTTGGAGAACCTTATGTCTAGCGAATGAAAAGTCAAAAAATAATGTTAATATATTGGCATACGTCAAAACAAAGCATCACAATTCTAAATTGGACTTATGCATAACGTATTCATAGCGTACGTCTAACTTATTAGAAACACATCACTAACTTATATAAAACATATGATAGCGTATAATAGTGTATGACCAGCGTATGTCTTGCGGCCTCGCCTTATGCCCAACGTATGAGTAACTTATGAGAAACCTATGCGCAGCGGGCTCGGCGTTACAAGTAAGTTACTAATATGTTATCGATACGCTAGCTGTATGGTTCACCTTCCTGCTAGCTAGCGTATCTCGACGTATCTCAACGTATCTCGACGTATTAGTAAACTACCTGTAACGTATTTAACATATGCGTAGCGTATGTCTAGCGTATGCCTAACTCATAAAGAGTACGTCGGTATACGTCCACAAATTTTGAACATGTTCAAAAAGTGTTTTCGGTCTCAGCGTACAACAACGTACTCAACTCAACTCAACTCAACTCAAATTTTATTGGCTTCAATTTTCACATAGAAGAATTTGTCTTGCGCTTGGGATTAAGACATAGGCAGAAAGTAATAGTATGACATATAAAAACAGCATTCATATCACATTTCATGTATCACACACAGTAATCATTAGTATAGGCCTAGGCCTACAGATATCACATTGTCCCTGTATCACACATGCAAATAGATAGTATCACATTTTCCACGTATCACACACAATATATACATTACATAACATACAGCAAGTTTCCATCTCCCGCGCCCCCCCCCCTCCCACACATACATATCCTCGCACGTATGCCAGCTTATACCAGCGTGCTTTTAACGTATGCTACTTATACCAAACCTACCCCTAACTTATGTCAAACGTACTCCAGCGTTTCGATGAAAATTATCATAAGTCGGCATACGTTACTGCTATACGTTATAGTGTGCCAGCCCCATTATGAACGTAGGGATACGGGCACTCAGCGACGCAGTAAGGGTGTCCCATTCGGCATAGGCCCAGAACATGCACGTTTACGTAAGCCAGATGCACTTAATTGGCTATGCCCTGTGCACAACTGATATATTTATCATCTGTTTTATCATCTGTACATTTTCGATGTCTAAGCCCTGTGCACCACAGATAAGTTTATTATCGGTTTTATCAGCTTTAAACTTTCGATTGAAGTATGCTTTTGATCTCACCCTGTGTCTCTGTCTCTGTCTCTGTCTCTAGTTGTTGCACTGTGCGTGCTTACATTATGTGTACGTGTGTGTGTGTGTGTGTGTGTGTGTGTGTGTGTGTGTGTGTGTGCGTTAGTGTGTGTGTGTGTGTGTGCGTGTGTGTGTGTTTGTGTTTGTGTTAGTTAGCTGTTGCTTTTCGGATCCAGCGGACCATAATAGGCCAAATCAGGACCCCTTGTGTCACCGTGTGTGTGTGTGTGTGTGTGTGCGTGTGTTTGTTTGTTCGCGCGCGTGGGTTTGTTCGCGCGCGGGTGTGTGTGTATGTATGTATGGGTGTGTGTATTTGTTGTCCTATGTGTATATATGTGTGTGAGTGTATGTTTGTGTGCGTGTGTGCGTGTGCGTGTGAGTGTGTGTGTGTGAGTGTGTGTGTGAGTGTGTGTGTGTGTGTGTGCGTGTGTGTGTGTGTGTGTGTGTGTGTGTGTGTGTGTGCGTGTGTGTGCGTGCGTGCGTGCATGCGGCACACACAGGACTTCCCTCAATGCTAGTGAAACTGTGTCAGGTATGCTTTAAATGCAGTTCAGTTATAGCTCCCCCCCCCCCCCCACCTAACTGCCTTCTATTTTTTCCTTTCACATGTGTCTGCCTAACCTGCATCTCTATCTTCTGCTCCTTTCACGCCCCCCACCCCCCCCCAAAAAAAAAAAAAAAAAAACCTGACATGTTACCCAACGCCACCACCACCCCCACCCCCAGAGCTTAGACATCATTCTCTGAATCCTTGCCTCCCCACCCACAAAGCATGACGCACAAATAGATGACAGATGAATGTAGAGGTGTAATCAAGGTGACGAAAAGAGTACATGCATATGAAACAAACAAGCTGAAAATAGCAAAGCCCTGAATCACGAAATAATGTGCCTGTCTGCTACTGTCGAGTGTGAACATGTTTAAACATAGGGATTGGTGAGTCTCGGGAGATAAAAGGCTTTTTATTCCCGAGTGTTGGTTTATAAAAGCTGAAATCCCCCCCCCCCCCCCCAAAAAAAAAAAAGTCGCACAAAGTTTTGATGTACAAAAGATTATCAAACACATTCATTCAAAGTTTTGCTTCACGCAAAAAAAGCGGGCAAAAACATGTATTTAGTTTTGTTTAACAAAAGATGTTTAAGAATATTCACCAAAAGTGCTGCTTTACAAAAATATGGTCCAAATAACTTACACAGAGTTCTGATTTACAGATTCACAAAATTCTATTTCGTAAAAGGTTGTCCAAAATATTTACATAGGCTTACAGTTTTGTTTCACAACAGATATAGTAATACAAAACACACATTACAAACAAATGTCCTGTTTAAAAAAAGAATGGACCAAACATTGTTACACAACGTTGTATCCCACATACACGACAAAACAAAACAAAATTCACACGAATGCTATTTTGCTTCGTACAAAATGGTCAAAACTTTAACACAGAAGCTTGATATACAGAATACAGAACATTTATTGCCCAAGTTTGGGAATTCGTTTTGACACGCGGTTATCACTCCATTCATTCTAGCCAAGCACACCCAACATTAACAGCTATTGTGTTTTCAGCGTAGCAATAGGGTCCGATATTTAGACGAGACAAGTATAATGCCGACAAGTCGAAGACGAGTCGCATTATACTTGTTCGAGTCTAAATATCGGACCATATTGCTACGCTGAAAACACAATAGCGATTATATAGCTGTTCTGACCTTGATTTGTTGTTCCAAACTTACAAAATGACAGTTTTTGCGTCGATGCGTTGATCTCAGGTTTTGATAGCAGACGCCGTTTCTTATGCGCATTAGTTTTGCGCAGGCGACTTTGGAAAAAAAACTCGATTTGACAACACAGCTGTTAAACAGCTTTTTATTAGTTCATTCGAATACAACAAAAAGAAGTTTGAGTTTTTTTAATTTTGAACAAGACTACTTATGAAGAAGACCAAAACACAACATAAACGGAAAACTAGAAACAACTGAAGAACTAGGATGCAACAAGGGGAGGAGAAGAGAACAGCTAATCGCGAGCAGACGGCAGCGAAGTGTTCAGTTTGGGTGAATGGCATTTATACTTGTCTCGTCATGAAGCGAATTTTTCAACCTCAGTTATAAACGACTACATGAATGTAAGTGCCATGGGTTGTACATCAATACTTCAGAGGGGAAGTGGGGTATTTAGTGTGGAGTTACGAGATAAGAAAAGCCGAATGCGAAAGTTTGTGTCAGTCGGCAACTGACACAGGCACACAAAAACAACGGCTGTTCCGTTTTACTCCCCTGTTTGTACTACATCTTTCGACTTTGGGCATTTTGTGGTGTTTAGGGACATAAAATAATTGATTTAGTCTTGTTTCATCGGGAAGTTAGCCGAAAAGGGTATGCTATCGACATTTGTACAGCTGAAAAACATTCCCGAGAAGAATTTCAAGTTGTCGGTGTATGCTGTTGTCGATTAAAACATCGTGTGGTACAGATGGGTAAACCGGAACCATGCGTCTTTGTTATTGCCAATATGCTTTTGGATATTGGCAAAAATGGCCGACTTCCGTAGCATTATGCTTTGATGATCGGAAGAGACCATCCAATCACAGCCTCCGAATTCCCCCACGTGTCCATCAGAATAGCTATATACGCAGTTATAAAACATAAAACATAAATAAATTCAACGACATCAATTAAAAAACATACACTAACATTAGCACCACAATCACTAAATAACAATTAACATCAAGCGTCCGTCTGACAAACATTAAGAACCTTATGCTACATGTGTAAAATAATGGAACAGACATGCCGAATCAAATCAAATACATTTAAATATATACATAGCAATGCACAAGGAGACAAATGTTCAAACGACAACACAACAAATTTGTGTTGAAAAAACACACACACACACACACACACACACACACACACACACACACACACACACACACACACACACACACACACACACACACACACACATACACACAAATACCTCTGCCTCAACTCTCAGTCAGACTGCGACCGTAAATGTCATATAGATGTACGGCTCTGTCTGATCTCCATGTCGCGTTGTGGCGTAAGACACAATAAACCTTCAACAAATGTTCCGTTAACGGGTAGTGCTATTACGAACACATTTGGCATTCTAACTGTGTACCTTTGGTCATCACTATACGATGAAAATAAACGGCTTTGTTATATTCAGCGGGGTGGGCGAAGTCAACCGTTAAGTTTGTTGCAACATTATTTATAATTATGCAAAAATTTTTTTAAATAGCTGCGTAATGCATTATGACTAGTAAGATTTCGTAGCATGTCACAGTTCAAATATGTATTGCTTGAAATAAACGCAGTCACAAAACCCATGTCGGCTGTTGAAAAACAGGTTTCTGTATTTCTCCTGATAGGGTTTGATTGTTATGTTAATTCTTGTTATTAAAGTAGTTAAATTACTACCGGGAATAGCTAGATAACAAGGTTGTGGCGACGACAACGACGATGAAGAAGTAGAAGATGGCTGTCATCTCTGTCACAAACAAGAATGACAACCGTTCTATTGATATTTCTAGAGTTAACAACATCATGAATGTGTCGACACTGATATCATGCAAGCTGACGTGACATTACTAATCATCGAGCCTAACAACAACACAAGCATTATCATTTTCGGGTTTCAAGTTACCGAACTTCTCAAAAGCATACATGGAATTCTTTTAGCCTCGACAAGAGTAGGAGTGCTTTCTATCTTGCGTAGTGTTAGGAAACTTGTAAAACCTGGTATTTGGTTCCGTTTGGGAATGCCGCACACAACCAAACCGTGATCATGGGAAATGTTAAATTACATGTTGGTTGGAGATGAGAACTGACAGACCGCATACAGTGTTGTACGGCTGGTAACACTAAGTTATGTGTTGTCTTTGGGAAAGTTGTTTAAATGTATGACAGTTTATATCCTTATTTGCAACAAAAAGATACATCGTTGATTCAACAGTGCACTCAGCGGCTCTGCATCTGCTAGGACAATGACGCCAACGTCGACGGAGACAACATAGATGATCTTCATTTTTTTGACCCAGTCGAAAATAAAACTGCTCCGTCTCAGCTCTATTATCTCCATTAAATAATATGATGAAGGAAGGAAGCCCAGGGAAGCTGTCTCTTTAGGAGCTGGGAATAAGCGATAAACGTCACCCTGGCTGATCCTCTCGACACACTTTCCAACTTGTAACCTGCTTGCCTAAGGTCTGGGAACACGCCGACATGACATTACAGACACCTAGAGGCAGACTTGGCTGTGCATGTTGGGGAAAGGCCCCAATTAACGGACACTTAAGGTTAAACCCATTTTTCTCACAAAGTATATAATCACTTTGCACTTGTTATGTTTTATTATTTTTTTGTATTATTATTATCATTATTATTGCGAAGTGCGAAAAACAGAAAACCACTTACCGTGCAGAATGCGTGCGTTCAGTCGCCATGTTGCTTTGGTGCGAAGTGTAAGGGGATATCACTGAATCGTTTCGCGTAAATTTTTGTTGTTGTGACCTCCCATTTCTGAGATATCGCGTGTCCATTATTAGGCGCCCGTCCGGTAATTAGGGCCTTTCCCCGGCTCACTCTCTCGTTTTTTTTTTTTTGTCAGTCCTCTCTCTATGTCTCTTGATATCTCTTTCTGTCTCTCTCTGTATCTCTTTCTCAGTCTCTCGTTCTCATTCTCTCTTTCTATCTCTATCTCTCTCTCTCGCGCACACACGCACACGCACACGCACGCACGCACACACACACACACACACACACACACACACACACACACATACACCACGGGGTCCTTCCACAAAGCTGTGTACCAAAAGCGTGACATGCTTCGTGAAAATTGAAAGTGTCTGAATAGGTTGTTTTTACGGTTTATGTAAAAGATATAGACATATGTCACGTTGCCATGCCAAACAAAAGATACGTTTATGCTTTTTGGATACGAGGGGTGGTCAGAAAGTTGTGTAACATCACACATGTTTAACGTAACATGGGATCCAAACACACAAAACAGATAACAAAAAGCCATAGTATATAGTAACACGTTTTATTTGCTTCACATTTAGAGCTTATTCCGAACAAAATGCAGTCAGGAAAAACAAATTGAACTAGTTATAGGTAACAAAAACGTATTTTTTGGTTGTGTCAACCAACAAACAAACATCGTCTGTGTGAAGTAACAAACAAATCCATTCGTGTGAGTCAATAAATAACATTGAGTCAACATGTAGCAACAAGATGTACACTGTTGCGGTTTCTCCTCTTGAGCAGGATGACGGAGCAGCCGACAGTTCGCGCCGCGTCGCACTTGACGTCAGCATGTGGTGTGACGATTCGATTGGTCCGTGACTTGGCGTCATCAACCGGCTTGTGAATGACTGTGTTATGAATGGAATTCTTTTGGTTTTGGTGACGTCGTCATTGATGCGACTCGAAATTCGGTTAGATTTAGGTGCGTTGTTTTTAAACACAAGGCAGATCAAGACACTAAACGATTTTGATTATTAATGATTTGCTGTGTCTTCGAGATACGTCGGACACACAGTGTTCCTTTCTTAAACACGTTGGTATTGTATTGTGTTATATCTGAATAATGGAATAACTCAGAAACAGAACAATACACAAACTATCCACCCAACAGACACAATTATTTTTACCTCAAAAACTTTATTTTTCTGCTAATTCGCTTCATTTTTGCGACCATATTTTTGTGATCATGCTTCGAAAAAGTCAATGTAATGTATGGGTTTTCACAGCGTATATGTCCAAAACAATGAACTGCTAATTTCAAAGCTACATGGCAAAGATTATAAACAACATGGGCAACTGTTTAGAGCTAGTTGACCAATTGCGCCTTCTTGTTATATTTGATCGATAATTCAATCCGTTCTTAGTGGTCCTGTCAGAGACATTATTCATCCTATACCATACATCTAAGTGTGGTTGGCAAGAACAATCGCACAATTTCTAACAAAGAATGCTCTTTAAGGAGTTGGGGAGGGTAAATGCTGTAAGCTAGTGAAATTAATTTGATATCCGATGCTAAATTTGGCTGCTTGGTTCGCCCAGTCAAGTCTTTCTGGATATATAAGCTAAGTATCACCAGGCAGTTTGAAGGAACTGCTCTTTTTTGTATCCCCACTAACAAGGAAATCAGCTTCACAAACGCAGAATTTCTTTCTCTCTATTTCGCAACAGCATTTAATCTGATTTTCTTCGATTTATCGTTTTTCGAAAGAAAATATAGTTGAGTTTGTTCCAATTTTGATGAAAATTCAACGTTTTTTTTACCTAAACTCTTACAACTTGAACAGGACTAGACTACAAAGAATAGCCTAAGACTTGACAAAGACACACCGAGCACGTCTATCACAAAATTTAACTTTAAGAGCGAAGACTCGCAAAAGGTTGCCTACGTAACATTCGTCCCTCGTTGGAAACGACTCATAAAACGCTTCACGTCTGCTGCGTTCCAAAAATGAATGGATTTTTTTTTATGGAAAAACCTTTCAGCGATGTTGAAGAACATTACATGCGAAAGAAACACCAAGTTTGATGCGTTGATAAGTGATAAATATCATTTTTAACGATCCAGCTTAACCAGAACAAATAGAAACGAAGCTTAGTGGGGACACGCGAAAGGCAAAAATCACGTTCAAATCGGATCAAATTGACACGGCGCACATTTTAACACGTTCACTACACATCAGTTGTGCCTGATAATACACACAGTCGCATATTCGTGCGTGCAGAAGTTATAGACATGTTCACGTAGTTCGCGGTTGGTTTTAGAAACCAAATGTTACGTAGGCAACCGTTATTTCTTAACGATCCAAATGCACACTGCAAACATATGTAGAGGAAAACAGCTAAGTGCATATGTAACACTAGCACAAAAGACAACGAAGATGTATATCGGGGGGTTCATTGTCGCATTTTATTGGCAGCCACACGAATACTTAAAAACAAGATGTAAAAAATGTCACACAAAAAACGCCATTTTGACGTCATTTTCTGTGTTTGCTTTCATATAAAACACTAACCAACATAGCGATCTTCTTGATTTTATTATCGTTATCTCTTTGGTCAATTTGCAGTCTGTCGTTACACCCCCGGTATAGGGGTGTGTATAGGTTTCGGTCGATGTGTTTGTGTGTTTGTGTTCGCATATAGATCTCAAGAATGAACGGACCGATCGTCACCAAACTTGGTGAACAGGTTCTATACATTCCTGAGACGGTCCTTACAAAAATTGGGACGAGTCAAACACACGGTTAGGGAGTTATTGGTGGATTAAGATTCTACAAGGACTTATAGAGAAACATATTCATGGTCAAAGGGAAATAACCTTCTCAGTTGGTGGCAGTGAGAATGGGTGCAGTGAGAATGGTTATTTCCCTTTGACCAACGGGGGTGTTTTTCCTACGTCGAAGGAATTTCTTGTCATGTGTTGTCTTTGGGAACGTTTTTGAAATCTTTTGACAGTTTATATCCTTATCTGCAACAAAAAGACACATCGTTGCTTGAAAAGTGCACTGAGCGGCTCTGCATCTCCCAGGACAATAACGTATACGCCAAAAAAAAAAAAAGAACAAAAAAAGGCAAACAAGTAAGGTTGATGCAGCCTGCGTGCAACTGAGGTCAAAATAAATAAATAACATAAAACAATAACGCCTACGCCGACGAAGACATCAAAGATGATCATTTTTTCGACCCAGTCGAAAATACAACTGCTCCGTCTCAGCTCCGTTAGATAAGATGATGAAGGAAGCCCAGGGGAAGCTGTCTCTTCAAGAGCTGCAAATTAACGATAAACGTCAACCTGGCTGCTCCTCTTGATACACTTTCCAACTTGTAACCTGCTTGCAATGAGGTCGACATGACATTTCAGACACATAGAAGCAGATTTGGCTGTGCATGTTCTCGTCTCACTCTCTCTGAAACTTTGTCTGTGTCTCTCTGTCTGTTTTTCTCTCTCTCTCTTTGTATATCTCTCTGTCTCTCTCTTTCTCTCTGTGTATTTTTCTCTCACTCTCTCGCTCTTTCACTCACTCTCTCTTTCTCTCTCTCCTCTCTACCCCTCTCCCTCTATCTATATATAATCATCTCACTGTCTGTCTGTCTCTCCCTCTCTCTGTATCTCTCTCTCTCTTCCTGTCGCTTCCACTTCCGTCTCTTTATCACACTCACTCTCAATCTCTTTCTTTTTCACACACACACACACACACACACACACACACACACACACACACACACACACACACACACACACACACACACACACACATACTCACTCACTCACAAACACACGTGTGCGCACAAAGACACATACACACACACTAACACACACCGAACAGATAACAAATTCAACATTTAGTTTAAAGATATTTTTAAGACTCATTCTTACAGCAATGTGTCGCCTAGTTTGGATTTTTTTCTGGCCGATTTGGCCCATAGAGATGACCGTATTAACCCAAATTCGCACTTAATGAATTCATTCACTCGATATCGGAAACGCTTTGATATGCTATCGATCCGTTGGACTTTTTGAACTATATTACCCAATATTGACGGACTGTGTGATGATATCTTCTGCTATGGTCTGTTGAGACAGTGATATCAAAATCGAGACAGGAGGTCGAGATTTTGATATCACTGTCGAAACAGACCAATAGCAGAAGATATCATCACACAGTCAGTCAATGTTAGATATATTGCTAATTCTCTGGACATTTTGTATTTACTGTAAAGAAATTACAAAAGTATTTGTCTCAGTTTTGGCTGTTCCATATCCCTCCCTCTGATTATTATTCAGGGATCGCGTTTACGCACGATTTTTGCGTATTTGACGCATTTTAAAAGTCGCTGACGCGTTTTTTTCGCCGCGCCGCGTAAGCCATATGCAAAAATATTGTAACTTTTTCTTGTCTTCACGCAGCGCTGAAACTGACTATAGGGCTCGAGAAGTGACGACACACATGAAATAGTCTGCGCGTCAAAACTAAAGTCCGTTTCTTTTTGCATCGAAGTATCGCAAACGAACGTAACGAGGGTATTACCAGATAATGTCTTGTCGGATAATGAAACAGACATTAGCTGCTCTCCCATCTCGCGCTTCCAAAAGGCGGAAAGTGTGTCTAGTCGTATTAGAGCGGGAAACAAACTTGCAACGCCCGAAGGTTGGAGACAGCAGGGGTATTATTCGACAGGCGTGCGCGGAGTTCGACAGGAAAACTCGCCGTATTTAGGTAAGGAGTGTCTTTAAGTCTTTCGTGCGTGTTTTGTTTGTGTCTGTACGTGTTTTCGTAGTACGCAAAAATATTGGTCCGTGACGCGTTTTTTTCGTTTCGTTGCGTATGACTTACGCGTTTTTTAAAAAGCTAGCGCGATCCCTGATTATTTCTTTTTGTTCACTCTTTTCTTGTACTTTTCAGTATTTAAAAATGTCTTTTCTTTGAAAAAGTCTTTAGTCACTTGCTCAACTAAATTCTGGGATCATTACATTTTCATATATATTTGTTTGTTTTTAAATTTAGGTGTTTTTGTTTTTGAAGTGGGGAAGCAATAAAGAGGTCGTCGATATCAAAACTGATATCGACGGAAATGTCGTCAATATCACTTTTACAATGAGCTCAGTTTTGCCCAATTGACCAATGGAAATCCACGTAACATATGAAATAGCAATATCTAAAACTATTTTCGGAAATTCTAGGATTTTCTGAGGTTTTCATTTCTTCTTAAAGGACCAGACCACGCTGTTTTAAAGGTTATTAGAACCACTAACCGATGACTGAAGGTTAGAGAAATGCACCTAAAGATTCCAAAAATGTAAAGAAATTCCCCGATTCGTAGCTTTATCATTGTGATTTAATTAAAAACGTTCCGCCAAATTCGTCTGCTAAACGAGACTTCGAAAAGGCCGCCAGTAGACGAGAACCGGATGTGACGTCATTTCGTGTACAGCTTAGGCTCAAGTGCCAAGTGGGCGTTTGCCTACATCGAGCATCAACAACACGCCGAAGGAATGCGCACGGCTGCTGATAGCTATGAAGTATAGAAAAAAGGTTCAGGCATCAGTTGTCACCTTTTTCCGATGGGCTTACAACTTCTGCAGCAAGACTGATTAACTGGAAACGGCCAACACGATGTGCTGTGTTTCGCGACACTTTCTTCCAATGTGAACGCAGTTAAGCCGGCAAGAAAACCTGGCACACACAAAACAGCTGTTGCCTGACGCAGTTCCAGTTCCGACAATTGTTGACCACTCACAGGAGGTCAGAAACCGGATACCAATGTCATCAGAACGATCTGCTTTCACTAAACGCAGACGAAAGGAAGTGAGTACATGTATACTGAATGTGTTCTGTAAGGGATAGGGGTTCAGTGTTACTGGGCGTTTTTGTCAGACTGACAGTATTTGTAGTGGAATGGCATCTGTTCCTAATTTTAAGCACATGTATTAAGATTACAGATTAAAACATATATCTGTTACTACATGTCCGTCCCCATGCACCCACCTTAAAGTTCCCTCTCTCTCTCCCTCTTTTACACTCACCTGGGTAATCGATGAGTCTCAGGTTTAATCAGTGTCCGTCCATATACACATAGACATTCACACAAACACACACACGTTGTTATAGTTGTTATCTTTTAATTCAGTGTTGTATTAAATGGATAAAGAAATCGTTAATACAGCAAGCTTGCATGAATAATTTGCTGTTGTCCTTTTTTTCAGATCAGGTTCTGTAATACAGTAATTATAATTAATACAAGTACAAATTCATGTTTGCAGTCATACTCATAGTGTGTGAGTGTGTGTGTGTGTGTGTGTGTGTGTGTGTGTGTGTGTGTGTGTGTGTGTGTGTGTGTGTGTGTGTGTGTGTGAAAAGCACTTTGATACTTAAAACATCTGTGTTATTTGATTTTATTACAAAACTGCAGTCAGAATATTAAGCAGACCTATTCCAACAATACATTTTGATCAGCAGTAAATGTAATGTCAAATTATGAACAACAATCATGTGAGCAGATATATCTAACAGAAACAAATAGTCTAGCAAAATAATACAACCAAGTACATGTTCGGACATCATCATCCACATCAAAACATTGATTGTAGGAAGAGCACAACTCTGTGTTATTACCACTGCTTCAGTCAAACTGCCAGTTCAACTTTATCTCTGTGGTTTTTTTTCTCTCAGAGTAACATGGGAAAAAAACCTTTAAAAAACTTGCATGCTACAGAGCTGGATTGTTTCTAGTGATCATGCAGCATGATTTTTCCGCATAGAAAACTACTGAAACACCTAAACAGAAATAACAATGTCTACAGAAAAAATCCACTGTTTGATTGCTGTCTGTAGTAGCTCCTCTTGCTAACAGTGGCATTAAAATAATTAAAACTAAGCTATGCTCTCTTGGGGGGGGGGGGGGGGAAGTGCTCTAAGTACTTTTTGTGTCTACATAGGCAAAACAAAACTATGCAATGTTTCAGATTTCCTGATCCACCCTATGTTTTTCCTCCTTATCCTGGACTATTTTGGACTCTTACAAAAACTTGTGTACTTCAAAAATGACAAATCTTAATTTTGCAGGCTTACAAGGAAATTGACTCTTCTCTTACAACCAGAATACACCATGATTTCAAGCAAATAAAAAACTACATGCACCTGAGAAAAAACACTTTAATTCAAGAAGTTAGACCTCCTAACCCCAGCTTTTCAATTCAATTCAATACGTTGTTGATGTTGATTATGGAGCTTAACGTCCTCCCAGGTAACTAGGGACCTATATTGGGACATGATTTTTTATACAATGTTAAAAGTGTAGGGTGTAATGGGGGGAGGGGGACGGGGTGTAGTCGCTAATAAATTTAAAGGTGCGTTTATTATCTAATATGCCAGACATTTTGTTTTGGCTGGTGTACAGAATAACATCACATAAAATCGCACTCGCAAAACATACAAAACACATAAAATGTACACATCAGTACACACATAACCCAAACCACACATATCCATACCAGCACCATCACACACATATCCACATACATACTCTAGTTTGTACATTATAAAAATAAATACATTATGATTAATATCATTACTAGTCAACTTAAATTAAGGCTCAAAATAGGTCTTAAGATGGATGTTATTTAGTGTAATGAAGAGATTATAAAAACCAAAAAAAGCTATGAGAAAGAAAAGTATGAAAGAATTATGCCCATTCTCCAGTGAAAGTTCTGCTGATTGTGGTAACTTTTTTTTCTGTCTAAAACAGGCATCAGGTTAACTGAACGAGCTGTTTGAGGGGGTGGTGATCCTAACACTGGCCTATGGCAACACTGGCCTATGGCAGCTACAACAAAGCTCTGCATACACAGCAATACTACAATGCAACAGTGCCCAGACTTTGACTGCTACAGCTAGACCAGTTGACAAAGCTCAAGTTGTCACCAAGCAGGACGCCCCAACTGGCAACCAACTATATAGACTGAGGCTGCCTATCTCCAAATCTGACAAAGCAAGAATTGTTACGCAAGCTCCACATTTCTGTTTGCAGTTTAAGCCGACCTTAAGTATGCAATGGTTATGCACATCCCCCCCCCACACACACACACACACCCCGCAGTTGAGAGTTGTAATGTACCTTTTATTTATCTTACATACATTTGAAGCCTGTGTAGCTCTGTGACAGAAAGAGGTCTCTGATGGCAGCGACCAGACAGCCAGGAAGAACTTTTCTGTTCTTTCGGAAAGTCAGTGAGTGTGCAACTTGTCAGTATGTTCTGAACACATCAAAACATTTTCTTTAATTTAAGCTACATAATATCATGTGGATGCACTGATTGGGTGTAAATAATAACAGCAATTGGTACAGTCAATTCACTAAATGTGCAACAAAACCCTAATCATCAGACATTTTACAACAGCAAACTTCAACAGTCCTTTTACTTTCCTGAATGTCATTATTATTTATTAAAACATGCATCTAGAGCAACATACATATAAATCTTCTTTTATTAGTTCACCTGAAATTCAGGCTGCTTTCCCATGCAAAGTACAAATGCAAGTGTCCATAAACCAGGGTTTAATACATGTAGTATGTGAGTGAGTTCTGATGAAAAAGTGATTGTGTTGTAATATTGGTTATTACTGAGTGTTGATGTTACAATGATTACATTATAAAAACAACAACAACAGAACAATGTGAAGAGCAAACTTCTTCTGTGGGCATGCAAGTGAGTTAATCTTGTGTGTGTGTGAAACTATATTTGACTGAGTGTCACATTTAAATGACAACAGTTTTCTTGATAGCCTTTAAAAACAACAACAAATACATACATTTAAAAATCAAACAAATATAGGCACCTCAAAAAAAGTTGTATGTACACCTTCGTGGCTGGTGATGCATTCTTGCTCCCCTGCAAGTTTTCATTCTACAATGTACCTCAGGCTAGCTTCCTCTCTCTCTCAAATCTGCCCCTCCCACACAATACAACAGGTACAGTGGCCACTCTGACACCAGTCTCTGAAATAATCAAGAACAGTTAAAACTGCGATGAGCTGTTGTTCTTTTACTCGTGAATGCAATGCATGAACACTTAAACAATATCCCACTTATTCGCGAGTGCGTTGACAAGGCGAGAGTGAAAAAATAGCACAGACTCGAAAGCAGACGATAAGTTCAGCACAGAGAGCGGGCGTGTTTACCTTTGATCGCTGAGACAAACAGAGTCGCAATTTTCATCGTCGCTGTCTTTTCACTACTGCTGGAAGTGGCCTCCGCTCCTCATCTTTCATGCTTGATTCGAGGAGAGAAACTGGTAGTTCGAACATGTACGGTTCAATTTCGTCTGCAGTCACGCTTGTTGCCATGTTGGTAAACGGCATCTTCACACTGTGTGACGTCACGGATAATTTATTCATAAGCCAGTCTCGCGAAGATCACGCGGCACAATGGCGGGTCGTTTTGGAGAAGAAATCCGTCGCTTCGGTCACAAAATTCGTCGGATTACGGCCTTACAAGATTCCGAAGTAAACCAAACATTGTTGAAGACGGTAAGAAAGTGGTTTTCTAACTAACTGCAAACATCAGGAAGTGTTCGGTCGCGCAGGAACACGATTCGAAGCGTTTTTGACGCTAAAACAGCATGGTCTGGACCTTTAATATGTTGTTTGTCGTTTGACATCCCTTATTAATGAAAATAAATAGAACAAAAAGAATAAAACGTTCTCCATTTCAGCAGTCCGTAATGCAAATTGTGTGCGTGCGCGGGAGTCTGAATTACCCCCGTCCGAAGGTATCCAAAAAATAGGTCATGAACTGGTTTGAGTTAAGGGCGCATTACTTCTCGCGAAAAACACCATATTCGCCACCACAACATTATCTGGACAGACTTTTGCGTGGGATAAGACCTTTTTTTCTTCTTTTTGTTGTTGTTGTTGTTGTTGTTGAATTAGGTGTTTAGGTTAAAGTTGTTGTCATTTTATGTTTAGTTTTTCCATTTTGTGAATTTGAATACCTATTTACTTGTTAAGTATTGATTGATATATTTTTCCATTTATTTATCGATGAATTTATTTTATTTTGCACGATTTAAATATATTTTGAAAAAGAGTTGATGTTATGATAAGAATGTAAAATAAAATATTTTTGTAAGGAACGTAAATTAAGGCACCTCCGTTTGTAAGCCCTAATATCTCAGAAGAAAAGCTGATTCCCATTTTTTTTTTAAAGAAAAAAAAAAAGAAAAAAAAAAAGAAAAACCATTCCGCCATTTGGATACATAACTGCATAAGCAATTTGTTTTCAAAAATTTGCCATGCACATAATTGTTTGGCTTTTAATCAATAAACATGCATCCTTCAGTACACAGAATTTTCCATTCGTACTTAATCATTCACAGTTGGCAAAAACATGACATATGATTTGTAATACATCATTTGGATAATAACATGTCCTCAGGTGTTTTTTTACAAGCAATTTTTTTCCAGGAATTCATTTGGCAGATTGATGCTAGTGGTTTTTACGAAATTAATTAGTAAAAACTCCCACTCTGCAGAGAAAGCATACAGAATTTGGAGTTTTGGTGTGTGTGCAAGTAGACGGATAACGTTATCTCGTGTCAAAGCCTGGCCAGGTATGAGAAAGGGAAGTTGTGTGTGTGTGTTACATTCTATGTTGTTAATCTTATACTGTCTTGATGTTGTTGCTTTTGCATATGTATTTCTCACACACACATTTGTCATAATTGTGAATGTATTGTTTTGTCAATAACAAACGTTCCAACAACCTACGTTTCTTGTTTTTTGATTCTGAATTTTGGAACGTTGGCAGTCTCTTTGTTTTTGGATTTATGTATTTCGCTTGTTGATCTTTTCTCCATATGTTCCCCTTCTACAGATCCCCGTATCGTCCGCCAAATAAAATATCATATTGCTTTTAAAAGCACGTCTATAAGCCTTGCTTGTTGTGCTCCATTTACAAATTGATTGTATGCGGCTTTGTTATCTGAAAACATTTTCTGAATACAACTGCTTAACCCAGAAGGGGAGAGGAATCGTTTACACTGGGAGGACTGTGCTTTTAAAGACCTTGCTTCTATTTCAGCTCAGCTCAGCTGACAACATTCTGCGGTCTGCCAGACAAGACCCATCAATCAATTAATCAATACAAGTTGAGTAACGGACAATCAGAAATAATCCCGTCAGGCCCTCATTCCATTAGTGAGGCTCTCGTGCATAGCGGAGTGGAGTTGTTGTGATTTAATAAATCTTCGGCCTTGAGTAATTTGCTAAATAAATAGCGGTAATGAGGTCCTGGGTGCCGGAATGTTGACGTAATGCTTCGTCTTTGGGTGAATGGTTAGACGGAGATTCACAGGTTTGGAGTATTGGAATGATTTCGTAACGCTTCGTCCTTGCTTGAGAAGTAAAAAGATGGTACTCAGGCCTCAGGTTTCTCGGATTTTGAGGTGAATTCATAATGCCTTGTCCGAGTGTGATTCGCATTATGGATTGCTATGCTAACTTGGTTTTTCTGTCTCCAGAACTAGTGTATATTTGGGACATACCGTGGCACTATGGAGATAACCACGCAGCTCTGATGTTAGTGAATCATACAATGGAGCCTCTCAGACCCGAGGCGTTGGAGCGATTGTAAAATGTTTTTCCTTGGAATAATTCCATAATGCTCCCTCCTTTAGTGAATCGTAAACTGGGTTTACCCAGGGCCTTTAGTGCAGAACATTATGTGGCTGTAATTGTAACATTATGATAAAGAAATCCGATCCGTGAAAGGAAGCCATGTTTATGGTCCAAAAAGTCGTAAAGAATCGTGAAATCATAGAAAGCTGATGAGATGCTTTTTACACTCTAAATTTTATAACACTTTGTGAACACTTGTTAGGGTGAACACACTTTTACACTTTTGGAACACATAAAGTGTTCTCAATGTGTTCTCCTTAAGCATCTTTTGCTACCTGAACACTTTCTAACACTTTTGGAACACATGGTAAACACTTTTTCGCACAGTGCAACGCCAGGTGAACACATAGTGTTCAACAAGTGTTCCGCTTCACATAAGTGTTCAACAAGTTGTATGCGTCAAACCCAAGTGGGCGTTTAGGAAACACAAAATGTGTTCCACTCTCAGAAGCTGCACGTGCATAAATGAGGAACATATGAAGTCATATTAGACATCAGACTTCTCAAGCAAGTCTTACAGCGTCCATAACCCGGTTTTGTACCAGTAGCCATCATAACCGTCTAGGAACGACTTCAATCTATGCGCACGCGTGGATATAGTTGTTTTCAGTCACTTTTACGCTGCCGTTTCCGACGCAGACACATTCCTAAATGTACGCACTTTCAACGGAGAAGACTTTAAAGCTCAAAGTAACACAAACGTATAAAACGCTCAATATGACGGATTAAACCCAGATTGTGCGTTTGAAATTGATTCTCCTTGGTGAAAACGAAACCAGGTTCAAACGGTAACCCAGATACATCACAGACTGAGATCAAAGTGATATATTGCATTACTCCTTGAGTTCGCTGGAGTATTATTTTACCTTCGAACCAGTTAGACAATGTTGATGACTTGAAATGCTTCAGTATGTGAAAGCCTGTATAGTTTAAACAACACAAAAATCAACCCCAATATTCACTTTGAAACTGCAGTCTTTCCTGTGTTAATGATGTGACTAACCATCTTATATCTGGCCAGGCTTTCACACGGGTTAAGACCATCTTATTTCTGGCCAGGCTTTCACACGGGTTAAGACCATCTTATATCTGGTCAGACTTTCACACGGGTTAAGACCATCTTATATCTGGCCAGGCTTTCACACGGGTTAAGACCATCTTATATCTGGTCAGACTTTTACACGGGTTAAGACCATCTTATATCTGGTCAGACTTTTACACGGGTTAAGACCATCTTATATCTGGTCAGACTTTTACACGGGTTAAGACCATCGTATATCTGGCCAGGCTTTCACACGGGTTAAGACCATCTTATATCTGGCCAGGCTTTCACACGGGTTAAGACCATCTTATATCTGGCCAGGCTTTCACACGGGTTAAGACCATCTTATATCTGGCCAGGCGTTCACACGGGTTAAGACCATCTTATATCTGGCCAGGCGTTCACACGGGTTAAGACCATCTTATATCTGGCCAGGCTTTCACACGGGTTAAGACCATCTTATATCTGGCCAGGCGTTCACACGGGTTAAGACCATCTTATATCTGGCCAGGCTTTCACACGGGTTAGGACCATCTTATATCTGGCCAGGCTTTCACACGGGTTAAGACCATCTTATATCTGGCCAGGCGTTCACACGGGTTAAGACCATCTTATATCTGGCCAGGCTTTGACTCGGGTTAAGACCATCTTATATCTGGCCAGGCTTTGACTCGGGTTAAGACCATCTTATATCTGGTCAGGCTTTCACACGGGTTAAGACCATCTTATATCTGGCCAGGCTTTCAAACGGGTTAAGACCATCTTATATCTGGCCAGGCTTTGACTCGGGTTAAGACCATCTTATATCTGGTCAGGCTTTCACACGGGTTAAGACCATCTTATATCTGGCCAGGCTTTCACACGGGTTAGGACCATCTTATATCTGGCCAGGCTTTCATACGGGTTAAGACCATCTTATATCTGGCCAGGCTTTCACACGGGTTAAGACCATCGTATATCTGGCCAGGCGTTCACACGGGTTAAGACCATCTTATATCTGGCCAGGCTTTCACACGGGTTAAGACCATCGTATATCTGGCCAGGCGTTCACACGGGTTAAGACCATCGTATATCTGGTCAGGCTTTCACACGGGTTAAGACCATCGTATATCTGGCCAGGCTTTCACACGGGTTAAGACCATCTTATATCTGGCCAGGCTTTCACACGGGTTAAGACCATCGTATATCTGGCCAGGCTTTCACACGGGTTAAGACCATCTTATATCTGGCCAGGCTTTCAAACGGGTTAAGACCATCTTATATCTGGCCAGGCTTTCAAACGGGTTAAGACCATCGTATATCTGGTCAGGCTTTCACACGGGTTAAGACCATCTTATATCTGGCCAGGCTTTCACACGGGTTAAGACCATCGTATATCTGGCCAGGCTTTCACACGGGTTAAGACCATCTTATATCTGGCCAGGCTTTCAAACGGGTTAAGACCATCTTATATCTGGCCAGGCTTTCACACGGGTTAAGACCATCGTATATCTGGCCAGGCTTTCACACGGGTTAAGACCATCTTATATCTGGCCAGGCTTTCAAACGGGTTAAGACCATCTTATATCTGGTCAGACTTTCACACGGGTTAAGACCATCTTATATCTGGCCAGGCGTTCACACGGGTTAAGACCATCTTATATCTGGTCAGACTTTTACACGGGTTAAGACCATCGTATATCTGGCCAGGCGTTCACACGGGTTAAGACCATCTTATATCTGGTCAGACTTTTACACGGGTTAAGACCATCGTATATCTGGTCAGACTTTCACACGGGTTAAGACCATCTTATATCTGGCCAGGCTTTCAAACGGGTTAAGACCATCGTATATCTGGTCAGGCTTTCACACGGGTTAAGACCATCTTATATCTGGCCAGGCTTTCAAACGGGTTAAGACCATCGTATATCTGGTCAGGCTTTCACACGGGTTAAGACCATCTTATATCTGGCCAGGCTTTTACACGGGTTAAGACCATCTTATATCTGGCCAGGCTTTCACACGGGTTAAGACCATCTTATATCTGGTCAGGCTTTCACACGGGTTAAGACCATCGTATATCTGGCCAGGCTTTCACACGGGTTAAGACCATCTTATATCTGGTCAGGCTTTCACACGGGTTAAGACCATCTTATATCTGGCCAGGCTTTCACACGGGTTAAGACCATCTTATATCTGGTCAGGCTTTCACACGGGTTAAGACCATCTTATATCTGGCCAGGCTTTCACTCGGGTTAAGACCATCTTATATCTGGTCAGACTTTTACACGGGTTAAGACCATCTTATATCTGGCCAGGCTTTCACACGGGTTAAGACCATCTTATATCTGGCCAGGCTTTCACACGGGTTAAGACCATCGTATATCTGGCCAGGCGTTCACACGGGTTAAGACCATCTTATATCTGGCCAGGCGTTCACACGGGTTAAGACCATCTTATATCTGGTCAGACTTTTACACGGGTTAAGACCATCGTATATCTGGCCAGGCGTTCACACGGGTTAAGACCATCTTATATCTGGTCAGACTTTTACACGGGTTAAGACCATCTTATATCTGGCCAGGCTTTCACACGGGTTAAGACCATCTTATATCTGGTCAGGCTTTCACACGGGTTAAGACCATCTTATATCTGGCCAGGCTTTCACACGGGTTAAGACCATCGTATATCTGGCCAGGCTTTCACACGGGTTAAGACCATCTTATATCTGGCCAGGCTTTCACACGGGTTAAGACCATCTTATATCTGGCCAGGCGTTCACACGGGTTAAGACCATCTTATATCTGGCCAGGCTTTCACATGGGTTAAGACCATCTTATATCTGGCCAGGCTTTCACACGGGTTAAGACCATCCCTCCACTTGGACACATACCACAAATCAACATCCAGTCCGACTGCTTTGTGAGCAGAATGGGAATTGTTTGTGAATAATTTTTCTTAAAAGGCTCAAAGTAGGCTCACAGGAACGACTATTCCATTAAAGCCACAGTAAGCCTCCCGTAAACCATCAAATATACTGTCAGGCTTTTACACACAGTACAAACACCCTGTCATTTACACACTCACCGCTTTTGAACATCCTAGGTGCCCTCCGTAAAGAGCGAGCAATTTTCAAAGAATTTGTTTTTGCATGGTTTATCTTACCCCTGATCCATCGCGAACCCGTGTGATCCAGTTTCCTTTTTACATTTAGTCAAGTTTTGACTAAATGTTTTAACATAGAGGGGGAATCGAGACGAGGGTCGTGGTGTATGTGTGTGTGTGTGTATGTGTGTGTGTGTGTGTGTGTGTGTGTGTGTGTGTGTGTGTGTGTGTGTGTGTGTGTGTGTGTGTGTGTGTCTGTGTCTGTGCGCGTGTGTGTGTAGAGCGATTCAGAGTAAACTACTGGACCGATCTTTATGAAATTTTACATGAGAGTTTCTGGGTATGATATCCCCAGACGTTTAATTCATTTTTTCGATAAATGTCTTTTATGACGTCATATCCGGCTTTTTATAAAAGTTGAGGCGGCACTGTCACACCTTCATTTTTATTTTATTTTTTAAATGTTTTTATTTTTTTTATTTTTATTTTTTTTATTTGCCAAGCACATCATTGTGGGGCTTTTAATCAATAACATGCATCCGTCTACAATGTATCATCATTCATCCTTCAACATGTATATTAAATATGTAAATGGCAAGTATACAAGACATATATATACAACATTAGGACATAACCGACAGACGGACATATAACATACCGTTCGCCTACAAGTAAGGCCAGAGCATAACATAACATGCAGATTACAATACTGATAAAAAGAAAGAGAGAGAGAGAGAGAGAGAGAGAGAGAGAGAGAGAGAGAGAGAGAGAGAGAGAGAGAGAGAGAGGGTAATGATGGTGGTGGTATCATTTATAATGTATACTCTTAAGTAATAATACAAATAATAGATTCTTTTTGAACTTCCACCCTACAATAGTCAAAAGTCACTAAAATACAAGACACCCCTACACCCATAAGATTGGACAGGGTGACAGACAGGTAAGAGGATAAGTGAAGCAGACAGACATAAGACATACACACACACTCTTGCCTAAAATCTTATAAAAACCTACAATTTTAAACTGTGGAAAAAGTTAAGCTGAAATGGACACTTCGCCTTGGTCAATAACCTAACATATATTCGCATAGGGTAACCACTGACCGGGACGGACACGGGTCAACTTTATGTGCAGACCCAGAGACGGTATCCATCTCCCACCCCCGTGTCACCACAATGGCACGTTAAAGATCTTGGTCATTCTACCATAAGTGCAGATGGCTGATACCACCTAAACACGCAAACATCAAAAAGCCGCGAGGGCGTAAAACTCGAATCGTATAAACCAATTCATGTCCAATATAGGCAATTAAGACCTGACGGACAATAAGCCCCTTAAAATTTACTTTTTTTACCACTCTGACAAAAATTCAACATTTCTATTCCTGATAACATTCAATTTCTTTTCAATGTAATATCTTTGTTTTAATATTTTCAAAAAAACACTCAAAAGCGGAACTGAGCCCTGAAGTTTACATTTTTATAAATATAATATTTTCCTAAAATAATAATTAAATCTAAAACATTATCAGTGTTCACATTATCATCATTTCCAAATATTATCAATCCTTTTGAAAAGGTCAAATGTTCACAATGTAAACATTCTTTGTGCAATACATTATTCAATTTAATCCAGAAGGTTTTAACAATCATACATTCCCAAAATAAGTGAAAAATTGTCTCTTAATGATACCCGCAAAATGTGCAAAGCGGTGAATTTTTAATTTTACACAAATATAAATATGTATTACAAGGTAGAATCCGGTGTAAGAGTCGCAGCTGAAACCACCTTAAACTTACATCAACAGTACTTTGAAAGGGTTTCAAACAAATTAATTTCCAATTCATATTACTTTCACTGGTGCTATTCCATTTTGAAACCGCAGATGGAATAACGTTAGACTGCACAAACACCTTTTTCACAACATGGTTTCCTTTTTTTTTTATCACTGACCACACTCTACTATCCACTGATTCATGCTGACAATTCAATGTCTTAAAATTCAATTTCTTCTGATAGCTTTTCACAGCGGATACAATTCCACAATACAACAAAATATCACTTTTAACATTATGAAATAATTCAGAAAACTCTTGATAATTCAAATATTTACCCTCCAAATTTACTAAATGTTTCACATATACAATTCCTTCTTCATGCCAACTCTTATAATAAATGCTTCTTTTACCTCTCACTATGTTATCATTATAAAAAAAGACATTCGTACAAAAATTCATCAATATTAACAGGTAAACATTTTGCATATAACTTTTCATAATGCTTTAACACATCTTGTCAAAACTTGTTTTTCACCGTATTTTTCAACACTTTTATATAATTGCTACCAACCAGATTCACAATATTTAGTTCTGGATACATATCCATAACAAATCTCTTCAAACATGAATCACCACAAACAACTTTTCGCATCCAATCAATCTTCAATGTTGACAAAAATACATAAATATTCACCATATTTAACCCCCCTTCTTCAAGGGGTTTACACACTACTGTCTTTTTAATTTTTGCTCTTTTACCACTCCATAAAAAATCAAATAACAACTTATCCAATTCTTTCAATAAGTTATTATCAGGATCGGGCAGACACATAAACAAATGTGTAATCTTTGACAATACAAGGGTTTTAATAACTATTATTTTACCTAGTGGGGTAAGATGTCTCTTTCCCCATACATATAAAATCTTTTTAATATCTTTTAATTTATCCTGATAATTAATGTGAACAATACATTGTAAATCAACCGAAAAATGTATACCCAAAACCTTAAAAATACCAGGGTTCCAGCAAAAATTTTGATCTTGTAAAAATCTAACATGCGAATTCTTGTTACTACCTATCCAAATAACATTTGTTTTATTGTAATTCATATTCAAACCAGACATATTTGCGAACAGTTTAAGCGTACATATAGCTTCTACAAATGACTCCTTACTTCCATCTAAGTAAAGGGTGGTGTCATCTGCAAACTGCGACAGTAAAACATCTCGTTCTTTTAATCTAATCCCTTTAATTTTATCATTTTGTCTAATCATTAAAGACAAAATTTCTGCACAAATTAAGTACAAATAAGGTGAAAGAGAATCCCCTTGTCTAACGCCTCTGTGTATCTCAAACCATCCAGTATAATGGCCATTTGTAATGGCTGTAATAATATGATTATAAAAAGTCTTTACCCACTGTCTGAGTTGCGGTCCAAAGTTAAAATCAAATTGATTGAAATTTTGGCCAAGCAATCTTCGACGAAGGCCGGACTTCGGTATTGCATTTCAGCATGGAGGCTTAAAAATTAATTAATGACTTTGGTCATTAAAAATCTGAAAATTGTAATTAAAATTATTGTTTTATAAAACGATCCAAAATTACTTTTATTTTATTCTTCATCATGTTCTGATTCCAAAAACATATAAATATGTTATATTTAGATTAAAAACAAGCTCTGAAAATTAAAAATATATAAATTATGATTAAAATTAAATTTCCGAAATCGTTTTAAAAACAATTTCATCTTATTCCTTGTCGGTTCTTGATTCCAAAAACATATAGATATGATATGTTTGGATTAAAAAGACGCTCAGAAAGTTAAAACGAAGAGAGGTACAGTAAAGCGTGCTATGCAGCACAGCGCAACCGCTACCGCGCTAAACAGGCTCGTCACTTTCACTGCCTTTTGCACTAGCGGCGGACTACGGTCATTGTGAAAAAATGCAGTGCGTTCAGTTTCATTCTGTGAGTTCCACAGCTTGACTAAATGTAGTAATTTCGCCTTACGCGACTTGTTTCACACTGTAGTCGTCAGTTTGTGATTTCAATGGGACTCGCTGTAAGCTCATCTACAATACAGTAAAACCTGCATCCAGCGGACCCTTAATTCGGCGGACACCTTTGCATAACGGACACTTCAAGTGAGGACGGATGTATTTTACACTCAAAAACATCTTAAAAGAGCGGACACCTCAAAGGCGCGGACGCGGACACTCTTTTTTGGTCCCGATTTGGTTCGTTACCTGTCAACAACGGTCCGCCATCTTGGTTATGCAAATACAATCTCGCTGGCGATGTGAACGCGCGAGAAGCTTGTTTTGTAAGCCAACGACAGCACTTGAAAGATTGATTTTGTGTATGGTGCACGCTCATTGGTCGATGCTGTGAATTGAACTGAACTCACAAACAAAAACAAGTTATGGTTTCTACTTTCTGTACTGTGATGCATCTTCGTCTCATCCTTTGTCGATCGCGGTCTCATCATGTCAAAACGGAAATTTCTGACTTTAGAAGAAAGAGTCGATGTGATAAAGAAATTGGACAAGGGGCTCTCAGTTCGAAAAGTGGCTGATGAGCTGAATTGTGGAAAAACGCAAATTTCCAACATCAAAGCTGATCGTTCACAAATTCTGAGTCAGTGGGAGTCCGGTGCCAGATCGACGGGAAAATGTGTAAAGAGGAGAAAAACAACCTATGACGGGTTGAACGACGAACTCTTCGAGTGGTTTTCGAGAGCTCGATCAAAGAATATTCCCGTGAATGGCCCATTGCTTCAGGTAAGAAACCGATTGCATCTCTTTCTCTCTCTCGCTTGTTCTCTTTCTCTCTCTCGCTCGTTCTCTCTCTCTCTCTCAGCCGTTCTCTCTCTCTCTCTCTCTCTCTCGCTTAGTCGTTCTCTCTCTCTCTCTCGCTCGTTCTCTCTCTCGCTATCGCTCGTTCTCCGTTCTCTCTCTCTCGCTCAGTCGTTCTCTCTATCTCTCTCTCTCTCGCTCGTTCTCTCTCGCTCGTTCTCCGTTCTCTCTCTCGCTCGTTCTCCGTTCTCTCTCTCGCTCGTTCTCCGTTCTCTCTCTCTCTCTCTCTCTCTCTCTCTCTCTCTCTCTCTCTCTCTCTCTCTCTCTCTCTCTCTCTCTCTCTCTCTCTCTCTCTCAAAACAAACTTGAGAGCTTCAAAACTTTTTGAGTTTTAATAATTACTGTGGCAAAAAAGAATCAGTGACTGATGACTCTCCTTGGTGTGTGCTGCAGGAGCGAGCATTGGTCCGGTCCATGGAACTGGGGTTTGATGACTTCACTGCGTCCAGTGGGTGGCTCCAGTCATGGCAGAGACGCTACAACGTCAACTTTGCCATGCTGAGTGGGGAGGCATCAGGAGTTCCCCAAGAGGCTGTTGATGACTGGATTAAGAGGCTGCCTGAAATTACGAAGGACTACGCCCTGGAGGATATTTTCAACGCAGACGAGACAGGGCTTTATTTCCGAGCTCTGCCTCAAAGGTCCATGATTGTGAAGGGAGATTCCCGAAAAGGAATACGGACTGCGAAGGATCGCATCACTGTTCTCCTGGCCTGCTCTGGCACTGGAGAAAAACTAACACCTCTGGTCATCGGCAGAGCCGAGAACCCAAGGTGTTTCAAGGCATTGAAAAAATCTAGCCTGCCTGTCACCTACAGGTGGAATAGAAAGGCCTGGATGACAGCTGTTCTTTTCAAAGAGTGGCTGGAGAAACTGAACACCAAAATGAAAAGCAAAGGCCGTAATATATTGTTGATGGTCGACAATTGTTCTGCCCATTGTCATGTGCAGCTGAGCAACATCAAGCTGAAATTCCTCCCGCCCAACACAACCTCCAAACTGCAGCCTTGTGACGTAGGCGTGATCAGTATTTTCAAGGCCCACTACCGGAAGCGGCTGCTTCGACACATCCTGTCTGCCATGGATGAGGCAAACACTGCCAGCGAACTGGCAAAGTCCGTGTCACTTCTGCATGCCATTAAGTGGCTGGACCTGGCCTGTACGTCAGTGAGGGGATCATCAATAAAGAAATGCTTCTTCCACTGCGGATTTGCTGAACCCACTCCTGACACTGACCCAGAGGAAGTCCAAGATCATGGAGACCAGTTTCAGGCCTTGCTGGAAAATGCCACTTGGGATGACTTTGTCAACATGGACCAGGACTTGCCCGTAGTGGAGTTTGCCGACCAACCAGATGGTGACGCCACATCTGCTGAAGCAGCAAATGCCGAGGAAGATGACTGTGATGACCACAAAACAGATCCTAAGCAGCTCATGACAACGAGAGAGGCTTTGCTGCAGACCAGAAACATGATTGATCTGGCGGCAAGCCTGGGTCACCCTGAAATGCTGACGGCTGTCATGAACTTGAGTAGCATTCTGGAAGATGTGCGTCTCAACCAAGCCAGCCAGGCCACACAGTCAAAGATCTCTGACTTTTTTCGCAAACCCCAGTGATAAACTTACTGATTGTGGTTTTGTACATACATGTTGCATAGTGAACTTGTTCTCTTTGTCACTTTCTGTATATGACTAATGCACAGTTTGGAATTTATACATGTACATGTACATATTAACAATTGTTTTTCTGAACATCAAGTTTTGGTTTTCATTTTTATTACATGTAATGAAAGAAAATGAAAGAACTAAATATGCATAGACACTCTATTTACATGCAGACACATGAAATAAAACTATTTGGCTGGTTTTTTTCTTCCCAAAAAATGTCTGCGCATTCATATTCAAAAGAAAGGACACCTTTGTACAAAGGACAGTGGCAAGGTTCCCCAAGGGTGTCCTTTGCTCGCAGGTTTTACTGTAGCACGTTATTGTGTACCTCTGAATCTAAACGCAACAAACGGCTGCGATTCACACGAACTAGAGCGATGACAGTTGACTGTTCAGAGGAACGGGCGCTAGGCAGAACCGTCGTCTGCTACGAGAAAGACGGTTTGCGTGACACGTTTCCGGGCTTTTCTTTCTTCAAACTTTCAAAACTTCGAATTGTACTGATCTTGTTTTGATGAAAAAATAATTCTTTTATGATTTAAGAATGTTTGTGTAACAAGCTGTCAATTTATTATCAAGATTTTAAAGGTTAGTTCTAGCGCCAAAACGAGGCGCCTGATTTGCTGATCAGAGGGTCCACGAAAATAAATTCTTTGAAAATTGCTCGCACTTTACGTAGGGCACCTAGGATGTTCTCAAGCGGTGAGTGTTTAAACGAAAGGGTGTTTGTACTGTGTGTAAAAGCCTGACAGTATCAGTAATGGTTTACGGGAGGCTTACTGTGCCTTTAACGTGTGTGCATGAACACCAGTATGTTTTAAGTGGTTGTGTGTCTCAAATAACGATGCAACTTTAATTGATGGTACTTCTCTGTCAAATTCAGGGTTTGTAAAGAGTACATTAATATAGTGTTGTTGGTGTTTTTATTTTAAAGTTAGTGAGTCTTAGTTGTCAGTAATTATTACATGTGCTGATTGTTCTCTTTGCCTGCGCGCGTATAGTGTGTTGGTTATGTTTGGTCATAGTATGTTTGCTTATGTTTGGTCGTTATCTTTGCCTGTGCGTGTATTGTATGTTTGGTCGTTTTCTTTGCCTGTGCATGTATAGTTTGTTGGTTATGTTTGGTCGGTTTCTTTGCCTGTGCGTGTATAGTATGCTTGGTCGATGTATGTATTGTAAAGCGCTAAGAGTAGACATTTTTCTAGAATAGCGCTATAAAAGTTTGCATTATTATTATTATTATTATTATTATTATTATTATTAATACCTACAACTTTTTCACTAATTCAAAGATGGACTTCAGTCTGGTGTCGACCAATTTGATTCGGTATGGATAATAAACCGTTGTGACAAATCTATCTCTTTCTATCTTTTTCTCTCACTCTCTCCCTCTCTCTCCCCCTCTCTCTCTCTCTCTCTCTCTCTCGCTCTTTCTCCTCTGTTTTCCTACCTCCTAGCCCCCCTCTCTTTCCTCTAGTCTCCTCTTCCCCCTCTTTCTCTTTCACATCTGCTCACCTAACCCCCCACCCCCTCTCTCTTCTCTCTTACCCTCTCTCTCTCTCCTCTACTCTCCTGCCCACACGCCCCTTTCTCTCTCACCTATCCCCCCCCCTCTCTCTCTCCATTTGCAACAGTAAGCACACCGCAGCTCCACAAAAGGCCTGCTGATGCCAGCACAAAATGTATACAATCGATGGTTCCTACCTCTTTCTATCTTTCTCTCTTTTTCTCTCTCTCTCTCTCTCTCTCTCTCTCTCTCTCTCTCTCTCTCTCTCGCTCTTTCTCCTCTGTTTTCCTACCTCCTAGCCCCCCTCTCTTTCCTCTAGTCTCCTCTTCCCCCTCTTTCTCTTTGACATCTGCTCACCTAACCCCCCCCCTCTCTCTCCTCTCTTACCCTCTCTCTCTCCTCTACTCCTGCCCACACGCCCCTTTCTCCCTCACCTACCCCCCCCCTCTCTCTCTCTCCAGTTGCAACAGTAAGCACACCGCAGCTCCACAAAAGGCCTGCTGATGCCAGCACAAAATGTATACAATCGATGGTTCCAGTGTTCTGCCCCCCCCCCCCCCCCCCAGGCTGTCGTCACTTACAATTCTTCCGTCGTGTTATTACAGCGTCTGCTTTCTGAAAATGTCAATGTAATACTATTTCTTTGTTCGAGGGAACTGTGTCTAGAGATCCAATTTGTAAGATTCAATGTTGACGGACGTTTACAGGAAATGGTGCGTACCCACAAAATGTCATCACTAATACCTACACATAACTTCCTTCCCCTGTAGACGATTGTGTAGACCACCACAAAGACCCAAGCCCTTTACCTTGGATAGCAACATTCTTCCACTTCAATTCAACACACACCAAAAATCTACGGCCTAGCTGCGTCCTATCAAGAATGATTGTTTTGTTGAATAGACCTTTTTGGAGTCTGAGCAGCTCTCTCGAAATACCCTTGATATATGCTCTTAGTTATTCTTCGAAAGTCGCGAAAACTTCGAATAATTATTGAATCTTCGCAGCTCTCGTGAGATGGCTGTACTTTGAAGTTTGCAAGAACTTAAAATTTCGATAGGGTCTATTAATCTTGCAGATCTATTGCAAATAGATGCTAGATTCTATATACATTTCACAGACACACAATCATAGCTTGCATAGTACACAGCGAGGCTAGATATTTTAGAATGTGTGGAATAATGATCTTTTCCTATGCAAAAACATGGGTGAGTCTAAAGCGAGTAACAGAATGTTCTAAGCAGGAAGGTTTGTAACTTTAAAGGAGTTCTCAAGTGTAGCAATTCATATAAATGTTAACGATTTATTTTAAAGAATAATTAGCAGAGTCTCTCTGAGTCAGTTTATGACTGTTGTATATCTCTTATCTGTATCTTTGTTTGCGCAGTAATATGTGGTGTATGTTGTGTGAGTAAGGCAAACATATACGATTTCGTTATTTTTAATAGCTTCAAAACCAAGTTACAAAACAAACAGAGCATCTTCCATTCTAAATGTTAAGAACATCGTGCGTCACACAACCTCTTTCTTTGTCTCTGTCTGTCTGTTTTTGTCTCCCCCCCCCTCCCCTCTCCCCCATATTTATCCCCACCCTCTGTCTCTCTTTCTCGCTCTCTACTTGTTTATCATTTATTAACATTTTGTATCAGATTAAGGACTGGTTGTAAGAAAAGGCGTAGCCTTAAACCTCTATCCTTAAAAAAATAAAGTTCCATAATCATCATCATCTCTCTCTTTATCCCCCACTCTCTTCCTAATCTTTCTACATCTCTCTCCCCCACCCCACCCCCCCTCTCTCTCTCTCTCTTTCTCTCGCTCCCTCTGTCCGTGTGTCTCTCAATCGCAATCTCTCCTCTCAGGGCGCTTCCGATCACCCCCAAAAGACCTCTAAAAGTCGTTTTTATTCTTTTCTTCCAACATTAGTACGGTTACTGTTTTCCCCCATCCCAAATCGCAGACTATGCAGTATCTATCTAACGATCTGATACCACAGCTTGAACAGACCCGACAGAAACGTAATGCTCCAGACCGGACTTTGCATCGCTATCTTCTCACTGTCATTTTGCTTCCAGACGCTACTGCAAGATTCTATCACTAGCGACGCCAGATACGGTAATCCCCTATACTTTTCGCCCAGTTCTGCACTACGGAATAGGAAAGAGACAATGCTTACTGTCTTACAGGCTAAATATTACGCCTCTTAAGGACATGATATGGGTTATATATTGCTATTTCATATGTATGTTACGTGGATTTCCATTGGTCAATTGGGCAAAACTGAGCTCAGTGCAAAAGTGATATCGACGACATTTCCGTCGATATCAGTTTTGATATCGACGACCTCTTTTTGGCTACCCCACTTCAAAAACAATAACACCTAAATTTAAAAACAAACAAATATATATGAAAATGTAATTATCCCAGAATTTTATTTATCGAGACCGGAGGTCGAGATTCTGATATCACCTTCGAAACAGATCTATAGCAGAAGATATCATCGCACAGTCCGTCAATAATTCGAGTTTTACGCCCTCACGGCTTTTGATGTATGCGCGTTTAGGTGGTATCAGCCATGTGCACTTATGGTAGAATGACCAAGATCTTTTACGTGCCATTGTGGTGACACGGGGGTGGGACATGGCTTCCGTCTCTTGGTTTGCACATGAAGTTGACTCGTGTCCGTCCCGGCCCGAATTCGAACCAGCGACCTTCCGATCACAAGTCCAGTGCTCTATCAATTGAGCTACGGAATTAGTAGTAAAATTGATATTAAAAGTCCTACGGTTTTTTGCCATTAAGGACTTGAGTGTTTGTCCGCTTTTTCCCCTACGGAATTGTCAGCTCAACTGGTTTTATACCAAGGCTTTCTTTCAAGTCCCACTCCGCCTCGTGAAAACTTTTCGTCTAACCGTCGCAGATTTGGTCAAGATTTTACGTGGGATAAGACCATCCCTCCACTTGGTCACATACCAACAATGAACTGCCTGGGAGCCCTCTGTGCATAGTGGGTTTTTATTTTTTAAAGAATTAATTTTGCAAAAGGCACTGGTACCTTTTTCGGAAATTAATTAATAGAAAATTAAACTCACCACAGCAAGCAGTCAGGGTGTTGAGTTTTGGCATGTGACTAAGTGGAGGGATGGTCTTATCACATGTAAAAGCCTGCCCAGATCTGAGACAATGAGGCGAACTGTCTTCACGAAGCGGAGTGGGCCTTTTAATGGACTTAACAGGCAAAACAATGGTGTGTTGAGCTCCGAAAATTCTGTTGAAAAATATGTTCCTTTGGGGTTTTTAAAAATGATATACCATACATTACATAACAACAATACAACCTCGGAACATAGCCAAAGTGTCTGAAACCTGTTTCGTGCAGTGAAAGTTTGGCGACATCGAATTTAGGCTTTATAATTTGTATATGCGTCGGTGAAATCGTGGGACCTCATAAGTGCTTCTTGGCGCCAAGTCACTTACGAGGTCCCACGATTTCACCGACGTTATGTTCACGTGCGTTTTGGACTCTGATTTAATCGATCAGGACTCATACAATGAGATGACCGGCACGGTTGGCCTAGTGGTAAGGCGTCCGCCCCGTGATCGGGAGGTCGTGGGTTCGAACCTCGGCCGGGTCATACCTAAGACTTTAAAATTGGCAATCTAGCGGCTGCTCCGCCTGGCGTCTGGCATTATGGGGTTAGTGCTATGACTGATTGGTCCAGTGTCAGAATAATGTGACTGGGTGAGACATGAAGCTTGTGCTGCGACTTCTGTCTTGTGTGTGGCGCACGTTATAATTATGTCAAAGCAGCACCGCCCTGATATGGCCCTTCGTGGTCGGCTGGGCGTTAAGCAAACAAACAAACAAACAAATCATACAATGAGATGTTTTTTGTCTGTGTTGTTCTACTGTGAACATATATCTTGTACTCGAACAGTGTAATACCAAAAATGTATACAAAATAAGTCTCCTACCCAATGAATTTTCACAATTTTTTTCTTTTAATCAAAACCGTTCAAAACCTTGAGCTGCCTTGGGGTAAAATTCCCTCGTCAATACACCTCCGGGACAACCTGTGTCTGACCTGTCTGAAAACACCTCCGCATGAGGGATTTGGCTGCCAGCGCGGTCAAGATAAAGAGGGAACATTTTCTCTGCCCGCGCGGCAGCAAGCAGGGTGTCGCTGAACTGAATAGTTAACGTTCTGTCTTTTATAATTATTTAGTGTAATACTTATTTACGAACACCAATATAAATAAAGTTTCAAATTGTTGCATCTCAAAAATCGATGCTACTTTGAGTACCAAAGCAAGGATAATCGGCAAAAAAGCGAGTAGAAACCTCAATGTATCGATTGAACATTGGTTTTCTCTTCATTGAGCCGTGTGACGTGAGAGTCCGACATAAATTCACATCTAGGCGTCCAGCCAAGACTTCAAAATAGTGCATGTTTGTGTGCGTTCAATCGTAAAAACTAAAAGGAATGTTAAACCATAATCGATCGATACATAAATGTAATTTGTATTTTTTTACAAAAATATGACATTTTATATAGATCTCGATAGTCATTGTTCACCTCGGTATCAGCTCGTTACTCCCCCGGCTCGTTACTCCCCCGGCTCGTTACTCCCCCTTAGGGTTAGGGTTAGGGTTAGTAACAAGCCGGGGGAGTAACGAGCCGGGGGAGTAACGATACGGGGGAGTAACGAGATGCTCCCGTTCCCCTCGACCGCTAGCGCGATCTCGGAGGAACACTTGACTGTCTCGATCTGTGTAAAATGTCATATTTTGGTGAAGAATACAAATAACGTATAATATACGACGTCGTTGTCAGAGTAGAGGCCACCTTTTCTATTGATTGAAAAAGTGTACGGAACTCTCTTTTAATCTTATTTTTATTACACTGGAGTGATTCTGGCAAAAAAACAACCCCCAAAAAACAACAACCTTTAAATCAATTTAACTAGGACAAAATAGCAGCTGCAGCAACAATACTCACTGATTGTCTCTTCGGAAAGATTTCCACGCTGTTTGCGTGACAAGAAATCGAGTCAAATTCAGCTAGATTGCTTGATCAAGTATCACGCCACCAGTTTTACCAACACGCACAGCTATACTTAAAGCCAAAAAGGTCAAGCTTCTACAGAACAGGAAGTTGTTGATTCAGAAAGAATAGTGAATCGGATTGGACTTGCCTTCAAGTAATTAAAGTGTTTCTATGTTTTAATCTCCCACGTGCTGTTTCATTTCTATTTCATTTCACGTAGATTGCTGGAAAATTCGGATCGCTTTTATTCGTTTGAGAGATATAGTAGCAACAACAGCCGCACTACCCAGGTGTGTGTGTGTGTGTGTGTGTGTGTGTGTGTGTGTGTGTGTGACTGTGTGTGTGTGTGTATGTGTGACTGTGTGTGTGACTGTGTGTGTGTGTGTGACTGTGTGTGTGACTGTGTGACTGTGTGTGTGTGTGTGTGTGTGTGTGTGTGTGTGTGTTACCATGGTATTCTACAATATTTATCAGGAATAAACTCTGTACGCAAGTCTTCACATGCTGGACAAACAAATAAAAAATGAACATCGCTTTCAATACATGTTTTGCAAAAGCCCGGAAGAGAAAGGGGGAATGTACGTTCTGGCTCACCGATTCCGACAGACCCTAAATATTAACGCAAAATAGGCTTCTGGACTAAACTTTTACTAAAATGAAACATGCGACAAAATCAGAAAAATACTGCATAAATCCATACAAAAAAAATACAGTAAAGTAAGGTTGTTTTGAACCAATGCCGGGTCTGTCGGAATCAGTAACCCAGAACGTACATTCCCCCTTTCTCTGATACAACGCTAAATTTAGTTTCCATTGAAATATTAATCCAATCTGCCCGTCGTAGCCAAGCCCAAGACTACCGTATTGATCTGGTAAAAACAAACAGCCAGCCTGCCGCAAGCTAGTCTTCTATATTCCTCCAATGGCAAGACAAGATTAAATCATGTGATAGCAACAGTTACGTCACGTCCACCCTAATGTTTTGTTGTGGCTAGCAACGGGGCTGGGATATCTTGTCATATTACTTTGGTGGTTGTGCTGTTCAGACTTGTTGGAAGCGGTGGCAGTTTTCTGTGAGAGAAGTGTTTGAATTTGTGTTTCTGTTGATTAATCTCATGTCTCAAGACAGTATTTCTTCACAAGAATTAGCTCAGGAAATTAGTGAAGCGCAAGCAGCTAACCAAAAACTGTTAGATTCAGAAAGTATGGCTTTTGAGCAAGCTCAGGAAATTCCTCTTCCACCACCAACACCATCAGAATTTTGGACAGAAGAAGAGAAGAAAACTTTGTTAGAGAATCGGAAGTATTTTGAAGAAATGGTGCAAATTGTAGATAAAGCTGTAAAAGAAGGGCCGATAGAATTACCTAAAAAGCCGAAAAGAAAGATTGAGCAGTTGTTCAAAGAAAAAACAGGAGTAAAGAAAAGCAGAAATGATCTCACAACTCCACAGGCATTACACAATTATCTGATTTCTAATCAAGCTGATATAAAAACAACGATTTCCAGAGAAGCTTTTTCTGAGAAATTATTTGAAAACCCATCAAATGAAGACGAAATGGTAGAAAGATTAAACAAAGGAGTGAGAAATTTAGCTAGACAAGATGCACAGACTATGATGATTTACATTCAGTTTGGCAACTTTTTAATTCTGTGTAAAAACTGGCAGGAGAAGGAGAGGAAAGAAGGGAGAATAACAGAAACTTGGGCTGACTGGTTGAAAGCAAAAACAGGCTATTCCGATGTTCATGCACGGAAATTACGAGCCGTTGCAGGTGTTCTTTATGGATATCCTGGATTTTTTGCTGTTGGTCTCCCCTTTCGTTTTATTTACAGCAAGCTAAATAACATTAAGAGCATGCTGCAAGTGCCAGAATTTGCTTCCATCTGGAAACAAGATCCTCATGTACCAGAAACAAGCCAGCTCCAACATTCTCAAGAATTCTAGGATTCTAAAAATAGTACCGTTCACGCGTGAACGGTAGGTCTTGCTGGTAAACCGGCGGCTTGGGTCACTCTGTTTCAACGCTTCGCTTCACTACGCTTCACTACGCTTCACTACGCTTCACTACGCTTCAATATTTAGGCTGCCTTTTCAGGCGGCCACCGAGTGCACTTTATGCAAATGACTTGTTTATTGAATCAAGCTTTGACAAGTGTACTTGGTGGCTGCTTTGAAACTCAACAAAGCCTTCTCCCCTTTCACAAACACTTCCCAAACGCAAGCAACGTCCTCTCCCCCGCTGCAGTCAAAACAAAGCTGTCATAGCGGGTTTTCCCGATTGACAAAAATTCTTATTACACACTCAGACTATTTGGAGTCGCGTTATTCTCCAGTGCCCAATTGCATAAGAATATTCTGGTGATGAATAAACGCGCTTTGTGTCATTAGCATCTAAAGATTTCTTGTTTACAATAGTTGTGTTGATCTGATGAAGCGCGGAACTGATCTTAGGGTTGTCATGGTGAAACACTCGCTTCTGAAACAGTGCTTCCTTGTAGTTATCATGCGATATGCTCGACTTCACAACCTGTTTGCTTACACCCTTTGCTTTTTTAACCACCCCTTTCTCACTTGCAACACTGTACATCTTTGCACGCAATCCAACATACTCCTTAATTATCTTCCCATTCATTTCATCTTTCATCTTTCCAATAACCTTCTTGTTAACATTTGAGTGCAATGGTGATTCTTTAGGGTAGTCGCAAGTGTCATAAAAAGAATCTTTTCCTTTTACTGCAGGACTTTCAGCTTCTAGATCTTTGTAAATGTCACCCGCTGGAATGTCAAGTAAGAATGAATCTGTGTCTGTGTAAAGTACTCTCGATTTGGGATATCTTGGTTTCAAATAATCATACAAAAACTCAAGCATCAACAGTTTTGACAACTCTAGCACAGTAAAGCCTATGAATACTGGTTTGTCAAGCTTGACTACAAGTTTTTTCATTAAGATACCATACAGCTGTTCATGAAAGTATTTAAAGTCTTGATACTGTGGTTTGGATGTCAGCTTGATGGCCTCATTTTCTCTTGTAACAAGTCTAACATCCTTTCTCTTGTGTGGGTTTTCCATTGTCTTACCAAAGCAACTGTTGTTCATCAGTTTAAAAAAGTCTTTCTCTGATGCATCAGCGGCTTTGGTTCTCAGTTCTGTGTTTTTCATGATGTAAGGTTTCATAAACTGTTCTTGATCAAATAAAATTATACGATGAACAGCCTTCAAAATTAATCCATGTCTAATGTAAAACTGTAACAGTCTGTAGTGACACACATACTTCTTTTTGTGAAACAGATTGGGCACCAGCTTTGGAGGTTCTCTTGGGTTTACTTTTAACCTCTCAGCCGCTAAAGGATAATCATTATGTAGATCATGAAGTGATAGTGGATAGTCTAAGTCAACTTCTAGTATCCATCCCTTTCGACTGTCTGGGCCTGCTTTTAATATTGTCAGCACAACACATTGTGAAAATGGTCCTGAATAGATCTTAAAGTTCCGAAGTGGAAGCGTCTGACACATTGCCCAACCATACAAATTGTTTGCATCTAGATACATGATGTAATTAGAAGGTTTCATAGGATCAAAGTCGTCCAAGTATTTGTTGTTGGCTTTGCAGTAATTGTGTGAAGCCATACTGATTCCTCCACGTAGTCCATTTTCAATCATCTGAAGTGTAGGTAGATCTGATAGCAAGTCAATCTTTACTCCTGTAAATCTAAGAAATGCATCCCAGCTCATACCTGGTGCAGATATGTAATGTGAAGGATCTAGATTGTAGTGCTTCATACATGTTCTTCTGTAATTCTCAAATATATCTGCAAGTAAACAAACATCAGCCAACAAATATTGATCATGATAATCACCCATTGTATTACATCCTAATTTATTCCATGCAGTCTTAGCGTGTTCATAGTCTTCGTCACTTATACCTTTACCCTTCAGCCGTGAGAAGTAAGCATCCTTTGGTGGTAACTCATCTTCATCAAACCTCTCCCACGAATCCATGTATTCATATGGATAGACTCCCTTTCTAACTAAGTCACTGTCAAAGTACTTACATGTGATTGGGAAAGCAGTTAGTGATGAAGATAAAGACTCAAGTGTTCCCATCAGATGTTGAGCAGAATCGTAGAAGTATAAACTATTCAGAGTAAAGGCCATGTACTTTTCTGAAGACTGCGCAATGCATCTTGCTTTGTATTCATCAGTTACTGCCTGCATGATCAGATGTGAATCATAACCGCGCAAGTTATGGAAGAAGATTGGAAGCTTCCAAGTCTTAGGATCAAACTTTAATTGTAGATTACATTTGCTGTGTGCTGCTCCTCGGAACTGCCCACTTACATGATCATGATCTCTTACTATTGGATTGTCTGTGTTTGGTGTTAGACTTTGTTTGCATATCCAACACTGTGTGGTAGAGTTAAACTGTTCTTGGTCTTCAGGTTTCATAACAATGTCTGAAAGATTCAGTTGTTTGGAGCAGTCATTTCGCACTTGGTTCATTTGCTGTAAGAAGTTCTTTGCTGCATTAGGTCCTCTGTACAATTGCGGTTTAGAATGTTTACCATCTGAACTAACAACAATAAATGCATATGAACAGACTTGATGATTACTTAGAGTTACTGTTTTAGGTAGGTCTTTTGGTAAAGGTCCTTCATATGGCACAATGATAGATTCAAAGTCAGCATAAACAACATAAGGACTTTTCTGTAGTTTGCATACATTCTTAAAATACACTTTGCTGTCTGGCGGCGGTGTTGTTAACTTCACGACCGCATCATCAACGCTCTTACAATGTTGCTTGTGTATAAGTGCTGCATGAATTGATGGAATACGCAAGAGACATCGCCTACAAAAGTCTTGTTTACTATTGTGATTGCTTGTGCTCGCCATCAGTCTACTCATTGTACGAATCAAAGTGTAATGATATTTTACACCATCAGTCATTAGTAACATGTCAACATGGTTAGTATCACAATCACCAATCGTTGGTGAGTTCTTTGATATTCTGACTGGTTTCAGTTCATCTTCCTCATCCCACGTGTAAACATTTACGGTGATGGGTTTGTTTTGCTGTTCAAATTTCTCAATGCTTGTAATGCTGACAGGAAATTCAATACCAGTAAAGTTTAGTTTATTTCTGTATGCATGATAGTTAGACACTCTTTCTGCATTTTTCTTTACACTGTACAGTCTTGCCAGAACACACCACATAAAACATTTGTCATCATCATTCTTTATGTTCAGCACAGCACGTTTTTTGACAAGAGCAGGAGGTAAAGGTATGTAACTTCTACCTCTGATGGGGGCAAATTTACTTAGCTTCAATTCTATTTTTAGAATTTCACCTTCTGACCATCCGGATCCTTTCATCTTTGCATCCTCTGCAGCTTGCTCAAACCGTTTCATCATTTCATCTGCCCAGTTTCCATTCAATTCTGCCATAGAATTAAGTGCTAGTTGTCTGGTTGAAACATGAACTTCTAGCACCTCATCACTGACTGTTTTGTATTTTATTAAACTGACTATCTGCACTTTTACTGGAGGTTCAATCAACAAATTGTTTGGAATTTGTTCAATGGCGTCTTGCACACTGGACTGCACATTTTGAGGATCCGTTACTTGTAATTCAACGGTGTCAAATACTGTCGATAAAGATTCTAATACAGAGTCTTCCATCGCTGTGAGTTTGATTTTATAACTCAAAATAAAAATATAAATTAAAAAAAATGAAGTTGCTTCCATTTTTGTTAACACTATAAAATCTGAAATAAAAAATCATTTAACATTTGTACCACGTGGAACTAATTGTAATTCCTCTTTTACAAAGGCTCTTTGCGGTGCTGGTTCTCTCAAGTAATATATAGGTGGATTTGTCTCTACTACTCTCTTGATTTCATGAATGTCAATACTCCAGATTGGATCCGTTGCACGCTTCCTGCTGTCACCCTCAGCTTCACCGGGTGCATATAAATATCTGACTTTCTGATTGAAAGGTAGTAATGCCACTGGTGTTGTTGACTTTGGAGCAACAGGTATTGTTTTCTGTTTGATTGCATCAACTGGTCTTAACCCTGTAGCTTTAAATACCTCCAGATTCATTGCTCTAAGTACTGATGGTAATCTTTTGACCCATTCAGTGTTACGCAATTTACTTTCTGTGTCCAAAAATTCCTGATGGTACTGATATGAAAACAGTTTTTCTGCCAACTGTTTGTTAAAGCTCTCAACAATAGCCTGTGACCTGTGGTTTCCTGGAATACCTCTCTTCACTGTAACATGATGTTTTAAAAGAAGCTGGTTGACAGCTCCTTTAAACTCCTTACCATCATCGCACTGAATCATTCTGGGATACTTTAGTGGTCCACGTCTGTAAATTTCTTGCAGGGCAACAGCTGTAGCTATAGCACTTTTCTCTGTCAACGGTTCAGCATCTTTGTATCTTGTTGCAACATCAACTACAGTCAGTGCATACTTATATTTCTTCCTTCTGACTGTGTCATGCGGTAAATACAGCAGGTCTATTTGATGAGTGTCATTCGGTTTAATGTTAACAAAGTGTGGTCGTGTAATTTTTCTTGGTGCAGGTAAATATATCTGCCAAACTGCCTGCTTTGACAACCATTTCTTTGCTGTATCTTGAGAAACACCTGCTGCGTCACTGAGCTTGTCAATAGCAGTTCTTCCTTTCCAGTATCCTTTTGGGGAATAATATATTTTAGATAACAAAGCATCACTCATGGTTTTTTAAATGACAGAATATTAAGATTTGACAGCACGCGCAATAAAGTAAACAACAGCCATACCAATAACAATGAAAACAATCTCGCCCACCTTCTGCTCTTCTGAAGGTTGATAAAAGTCACCCAGTTTTGGAGGAGCACTTGTCTTCATTTTCTTTCCAGTTACAAGATAGTATTCTTGAATGGCTGCATCAACATTGGCAAAGGTTTTGTTTGCATGTCCTTGCTGCCTGAGTTTATCATTCATAAAGTCTAACTGCGCAATTCGTTTCTTCTCGTATTCATCCTGTGCTTTCGCCAGTTGTTCCATGGCTTTGTTGTGCCTTTCCCTCTCTTCACCATTTTGCAGTTTAGAAAACAAATAGTTGCTGCCAGAAAATGCAAGCGCATTTACAATCGCACCTCCCACCATCATAACCAAGCTAGCCATTTTATTGTCTTACATGTTTATATTTTCTGGAATAATTCCTTGCTTCACCAGGAAGTCTTTTGTTGCAAAGGAAGCTGTCACAACACCAATTAGTTTAGCACCGTCTTCGAAGTCTAACTTTCCCAAGTCGGCTGGTTTCATTCTGAGGAGACTTTTACCCAGCATTGTGTAACCTACACTCAAGCCTCCAATCACTGCAGCGTGATAAACTAGATTAACTATTGTCTTTTCAGAACTCATTTTTATGTTATCAAAATTAAAATATTAAAATTATTCCATATGAAATGAATCCACTGCAGGTACTACTGTGGGCTTTGTTATTGTTTGTACTGCTTTGTTTGTTGGTTTTGGTGTTTCTGGTTTTGGTGTTTCTGATTTTGGTGTTTCTGACACTTTATATTTGCCTTGCCAAAGTTTGTAAAGCAAGTATCCACCTCCTCCAACAACAGCTGCTACAGCTACTTTTCTGTATGATAGAAATGAAGATTTTAATTCTTGATCAGTTTGTGTGACCTTAGTCACTTCAGGAATGTTTGGTGTCTGCTCAACTTCAGACATAATGTTCTGCTTTGCCTTTTGATTTAACTTTTTTTGTCTGTTCCATTCGGCTAGTTTTTTTCCTGCTTCTACTCTACCAGGTTTCTTTGTCACTGTGTTCACTTCTGGTATTTTCGTCTGCTCCACTGTCTGCTTCAACTGATCCGTCATCTTTTTTATTCTGAAAATTAATGTGTTTGAAAGTAATTAATCCAGCAACAAATGGTACTAATAAAGCACCAAATCGATAATACAGGCCACAGGCAAGAGATTCGAGGGACTTGGAAACAACAGGGTCATGAGTTAGATCATGTGTTAAGTCTTCCTCCGAGTCGAGAGGTGTAAAATGTCCAAAAATCTTTGTGTACAAACCTATAACAGTCTGTCCAATACTTCTAACCATCTTAGAACCAAGCACTGATTCATACCGTCCATGATACTTTTCTATATCTTCTGAGGAAAGATGTTGTACTTCTTCCACAGTTAACTGCTGCCCAAGGTAGTGTTTTGTTTTTCCACAAACAGCAAGTGAATACAATCTTTCTTTTTTATCAGGTATAGTCCTACTGTCACAGATTTCAATATCTGTAGCAGTCTGCATCAGCAATTCATCACAGTTCATTTTATTTTGATGCAGAATAAAATTAAAATCTAGTAATTAAACTTGAGTAAGAACTTGGGTAGGAACTTAACAAGAACTTAGGTAGGAACTTGAGTAAGAACTTAGGTAGGAACTTGACAAGAACTTAGTAAGAACTTGACAAGAACTTGACAAGAACTTGACAAGAACTTGAGTAAGAAGTTGAGTAAGAACTTGACAAGAACTTGAGTAAGAACTTGTCAAGAACTTAGCAAGGATTTCTACAAACATACATACTGAACTGGTTGATCAGTTTTTAAAACCAGTTTCGAGTGCTTAGAAGATTTCAGATTATTCTTTATTCTTTCTCTCTCCTGTTTGTTTTCAATGACATCATTTTCTCGAAGACACTCTTCAAAACTGTCACGGTCCTTTGAATAGAACAATGTTATTGTTTTGAGTTGCTCTCTAAAGTCTTTCAGAACTGCATTGTATTTTTGTGTTAATATCCAAACTGATATTAATGCATGTCGTCCACTGAATGCAAGCTTTGCTAGTGCACTTTTCTTTCTAACAATGTCACGTTCTGCTGCACAGTCATCAATAATAAACAGTGTTGGCGTGTTCTGAAAAAGATCGAAATAATGCTCCAAGCAAACATTTAGACGATCAGAAGGATTTACAATAAATATATTTTGATCAGACCATATGAATTTTCTCTCCTTGTATGTTCTGTTATGCTTTATGGTTGGACAGAATATGACTATGTGTTCAAAGTGATTTATGTAAACAGTCTGTAATAAATCCAAAACATATCTTGTTTTACCGCAACCTGTTGCCCCACAAATCAAAGAACAGTGTGGATCTTTTGGAAGAAAATCTAGATACTTCATTTTAACACGTTCAATAAACAATATCCTGTAATCTGCTTTCAGAGATGTTTAACTGCGCATCTGACACAACAAACACGTAGATCTTAACTGATTTACTACTACTCCCTACTTCCTTTTCAATTTGTATTGTGATTCCTTCTGATCCGTTTTCAATTCGCCTTCCACTTCCATGCAGTTTGTTGTCGTCAGTTGTTCTGAGATCCAGCCATAACGCATATTTATTTGTTAAGAAATCTTCTACGCCAACACCGTGTAAATGTAGATCTTTAGCCACAAGATCAGATGTTGGGTCTTTCAATCTTCCTCCAGTAAAGTACTTTCTTGCTTCATCATAGTGTTGGTATGGCAGCATGCCAGATGCAAATATTTGGTTTGGCTGCCCTTCAATTGTGCAATATACTCTATTGATTAGTGGATTGTAAAACTTTTCTATTTGCCTTTCATATGAATCTTTTGGTTCCTCAAACAACATAAGTATTCCCTTCATTGACCTAGCTGGTGTATTCAAGTTAATGTTCCAGATTGGATCAGCCTGGCTTTTTGAAAGTGTACTGTGATTCAACACTCTTTCATAATAGATAGGCAGCTTAGAACTGTACTGATTTTCTATAAGTCTAGCCAGTTCAGGATGGTTTACAACATCAAACTCTAAAGAAATTCCAGACACCTTATACTTTGCTTCCGGGTCTTGTGAAAGCATAACACGATCATAACTATTGAAAGTCAGGTCGTATGACAGCCTGTCACGCAATGCTCCTTGATAGAAGGGAGGATGTGAATTTATGAGTTCAAAGTCAAGTGGAATACAAAATTTGTTTCCAAAAGCAACATTGACAGCGTTATCTTTTTTGTTATTGTCAGCTTTATCTCCTGCTCCTATTCTAACTTTTATCCCATTGTCTGACTGAATCCCTTGAAACACTCTGTTTTTCTTTTCATTGTCAGTCAACCAATTATCTGCGTAAACTAAAAAAACATCTGCATTATTCAATGACATCACTTCCCGCCCTTCCAGTTTGACAGTAATCTTCCTCACAATTGCTCTTCCTACATTATAAGCCAAAGTCCTATTTGCATCTGAGCCAGATTCTAATTCTAATTTGAATGATAGTCTTACAGTGCCTGGTACAATAACATCGTTCTTACCTAGATTAGGAAACCTAACAGTAAGTATTTCATTCTGATCAATAGTAGAAGGATTATTTGTAACTATAACTGTTTGCCTTATTCCTTTTACCCCGAGAGGTTCTTTCAGCCTTCTGTAAGGATCAAGAACAGAACCGAACGATTGTGCCATCTTTTTTTATTTTCAAAATAAAAAATAAGTTACAAATGGCAGAAGGTGGATTTGAAGATTTATTTGAGCCAGCGGACGACATGAGCGAAGCAATCCCTTTGGTTCCCTACCATCATTCACTGCATTATGAGGTGGCACGACATGAACTTCTGGAAGGTAAAGTTAGAGATTTCTACAAAAGTTTAGGAGAAGAACCTGATGTTTTAGATCCAAACCAGTTCAAAATGGAAGCAAATCATTTATATACAACTAGCGACAAAGGAGAAAAAGTCCAACTTACATATAAATCTAATCCTGCTAAGTTTCTATCAAAAGTTTCACTAAAACAAAAACTTACTGCTAATCGACTTAGGCAATTAGATATTGTGCCTAGCACACGGTCATCATCTTCCCATGTTGTTTCCTTACTTCAACAAGCAGAACTAGGACTACCAACTGCTACTCAAATAGAATCTGTTCCATTGCAAGATCTTAATAAACTTGCAGAAGAGGCTGATCAACTTATACAAGAGATAGAGACTTCTTTTTCTGAGGAAACTTCACTGAAGACTCCACATGAACTATTACCTATGAGAGAAATAGAAGCCCTTAATCAATCACTACAAACCATCAGAGGTGAAATAGCAAATAATCTGTCAAAACTAGGTCAGCTGGATGAAGATATAAACAAAGAGAAACAAAAACTTGCTGATGCTGATGATTTGAACCTAGAACAAGAAGTAAAAAACAGAATTTCTAAGCGTTTAAAAGATTTGCAGGAGGAGAAAGCCATAAGGTTAGAAGTTCTAAGTAACAATAGAGAACAACTGAGAACACAGGTCAGCAGAATAAAAAATACAATTCAAAGAATCCTTTACGAAGACACAACTCTTGCTGAAAGAATTAGAACGCTTTTCAGAGAGCAGGGAATCACAATAGCTAGTATACTAACTGCGTTAGGATTTGCAATAAGCACATTAGTGTTAACACTCACAGGTGGCACTGTCACACCTCCACCTCCACCTTCACCTTCATCTCCATCTGATCCGGGATGGGTAAAGAAACAACTCAAACACATTGCAGAACTATTAAAGAAACTAGCAGCAAAAGCTTTGGATGCACTTCCAGGAATCATTGGTTCAATTGTTAGCTGGCTGTTATCTTTTGCAGGTAAAGTTGTTGGTTTCATGGCTGAACATCTCTGGACTCTAATAGTTTTAATTGCAGGTGTTCTGCTAACGAGAATAAAGCAAAAGTAAGCCTACACCCACTCCACCAATTACTAGAGCAGTCTTCTGCGATTCATGATCATCACTAATACTAACAGCTTGATCATCACTAGTGACAGAATGATCTTCACCTGCAGCGTGATCTTCACTTGTCACGCTTTGTTTCTGTTCATTGTGATATGGCTGTAACATCGTTCTGATTTCTGAATTCAGTTCTTCACCCTTTCCAAGCGGCTGGGTGTCACTAGCAATAATGATTTCATTGTTATAATTTGTTATTGTTCCAATCTGCAGCTGGAGATCAGAAGGTAACATGTAAAGGCCGTTACCAACAGCAAAGTCAACTTTTGATCTTGCATAACGGAGAGAGTCTTGATACCTTTTGATGCTGGAAGGCAGATCAACTGCAGAGTTTATGACATCTTCTAAATTTGATAACAACTGTTTCTGCGCACCAAACCCTGTGCTTGTTCTCAGTATGTTTGATCGTGTCTGTGCCTGCGAGCCTAGCAAGCACCACGCATATGTTCGGATAGATTCATTGATCCTTTCAACACCTGATCCAGTGAAACCTTTGCCGGTGTCTAATATAAAAGTAGTCCATGCATTGTGGTGCTGTTGTTCTATTGATCCTAACTGTACCTGCACATTTGAAGAAAAAGATGTATGACCTGGCCAGTAATCAAAATTATACCTCCTGTGGACACCCCATAAATATAGTGTTCCCATGCCATGGTTTTTGTCTTGCTTTTGCCTAAAGTCGGTCTTAAAATCTATATTGAATTCATTGCAGAGACGCTCATACACTTTCATGTTTATCCTATTGTTGAATGGGTTCCAGCTCTTTTCATGCGGCATTGGTGCCTGAAGTTCAGACAAGATTCTCCTGCACTGATAGTAAACGTGAAATGTGTACACACACTTTGTCAGTAAGTTTGAATTATTCATGTGGTCTGCATAGGACACTCCACATCCTGTGGTTGCACAGAATATTGCAAAGTTTAACTGATTCTGATAGAACTGAATTGGGTGAGAGTTCCACATCTTTGGAACACTATCATTTTTGATTGGGGGATTTAGGTAAGAATGGAATGGGTCAGGCACTTTAACGCGAATGGATTCTGTTTCTGTTACAGCAAAGTCCAACTCATGGAAAGAAATAGTCTTTGGATTGTAATATGGTCCAGTTTTGTATTTAATGTCTTTGTTGAATTTATACTGAATCATTTTTGTTGTTGAATAAAAAATGTTTATCACACTAACAAATGTGAAGACTGGTGTGCCAGTTAAACTTGCAAACCCTATCAACAATCAAAATGGAGGAATGAAAGTTGCACTGCATGAAATTATGTACAAGGTTACTTGGTATAATATCAGTAAAAAAAAGAATAACAACTGGGTTAGAATTAATGGTAAAACACATTCTGTAGAAGATGGTTACTATGACTTCTGCACTTTAGAGAAAGAATTGTTTGCTCCAGTAGGTATTACAGCGAGTTTAAATCATGCAAGTCTCATTGCTACTCTTACTATGCCCAAAACTAAAGAAGTAAACGTTGAGTTTCCAACCAAACTCCTTGATATGCTTGGAATTACAAAAATATACAAGGGAACACGTCCCATTGACATGGATGTTAACAGTGTACTGTTTGTTCACATGAGAGAGCTTAACACATCCAATAATCTGTTTAATGATCAGCGTTCTGATCTGCTTAGGATTCTTCCACCGAGTGATGCCTCTTTTTGTAAAATGCACGTGCCAACATTTAAGACACTTCAGTTCAAGGACTTGGAGGAAGGGTGTCATGAATTCCTACACATTGATCTGAAAAATCAAAGTGGACAACCAGTTGATTGTTTGTTTAACATTACATTGGAAATAGTTCCATAAAATATTGAGTATTAAAATGTCGAGTGGACCTACAATAGTTTATCCTGTTGCATGTTCAACTATAGAGTTGAAAGATTTAGCAGACGCTATCGACTTTGAGAGCAATGCTGAAGTTGGTGCAGTGTATGCATTCGAGTTTACAGACACTGGTCATTACAAGAGAAAGGAAATCGACGATGAAAAGAAACCAAGATTCCTCAAACTAGGTCAAATCCGTGATGTTAATGTACCTGATCCAATTGTCGATGACATATACTACATGTGGAAACATCAGAATAAAAAATGGGTACTTAGTCCTGTTATAAAAAAGATTGACTGGGAAATGAAGTTTGAATTTGTGAGTCCATACACTCTTGTTGGAAAAGACGACACATTCCGTAAGTCAATCAATGCTAAACCACTAATTGTTAGCCTTGTTCCTGCGTTTAACAGCAGGGGAGAAGTTGCAGTTAAACCTTTCCATAAGAACAACTATCTCATTCACAGAAAACAAAGTGTTGAAAAGGACGCTGACACCATTGTCGATTTTATACCCAAGCTTCCAATAGGGCAGAATGCAACTATGATATTTGATATAGTTGTCAGGAAAAGGGAAGAAACCACAAACACTGTTCTAATGAGAGGAATAAATCTCAACTGGAGACCATTAAATGTTGAAGAAGTCAGAGTATTTATTGCTGTTCAAAAGGATTCTAACACAATAAAAAAACAGACGTCAAACCAAAATGTTGTTGTTAACGCAGATATAAATAATTTAACAGAAATAAGAAGTATTAATCTTACGTATCTTGATTTGATTGCTTTCTACTATACAGATAAGGTGTTAAGCAATGAACAGCTTCAAAGCTTAGCAGAAACACTGGCCAGTGAGAATTAAGATAAATATTTTATATTTTGCATTAAAAAGATGACTAGCAGTGTGAAGCTTTATCCTAATATTGATGAAAGTGCAGCAGAAAGTCAACAATTCAGACTGGCACACATTAGTAATATACAAAAACAACTAGAAGATGAATTAGAAAAATATTCTCGCGCTAGACGTAAGTACTCAACAACTTACAACAGCCTTTCTAATGCCAGCACTGGTTCTACTATCCTTGCATCAGCTGCAGGTGTAACGGGAACAATTCTGTTAGCTACCGGAGTAGGGACTCCAGTTTCTCTAATCCTAGGTGGTGTCGCAGCAGCAGTTGGTGGTTTATCATTTATAGCATCAGCTATAATGAAAAAAATTGTGAAAAAGCTTGAAAAACACGAATCCATTTCCACTCTTGCATCATCAAAATTGTCTAGCCTAAAACTGTCTATCAGTAAAGCACTTGAAGATTCAAAAGTTTCTGACGAAGAATTCAAACAGATACAAACAGACTTTGATGACTACAAAAGTAAGAAAGCAAGTATTCAAACAAAAACACGAGCTGAATATAACAAGCCAATCGATATAGAAGATCTGAAAAAGCAGTTTTTAAAAAAGGGGATTCAAATAGGACGGGAAGAAAAAGTAAAAATAGAATCACTTGTAAAGAGTTAACTATTCGTTTAGACAGTCACATTGCATGTATCAGATATAATTCTAACAGTGAAAGAACACATGAAGTAAAGTTTGTAAATGAGAGAGCGTATTGAGCTTAAGAATGTTGTATAAGAGAAAGGGAGAATGTACGTTCTGGGTTACTGATTCCGACAGACCCGGCATTGGTTCAAAACAACCTTACTTTACTGTATTTTTTTTTGTATGGATTTATGCAGTATTTTTCTGATTTTGTCGCATGTTTCATTTTAGTAAAAGTTTAGTCCAGAAGCCTATTTTGCGTTAATATTTAGGGTCTGTCGGAATCGGTGAGCCAGAACGTACATTCCCCCTTTCTCTAGGGACAAAGCAATTCATCTGCTTGTATAATTTTATCATATCTGTGCTTATGTGGTTCGGTGACTGATATTCCCATTCGAAAATTGGCAAGGGCTTTAACAAGATACCTGTTTACATTGGATCTTAAATAGAATTCTGTTCCAAATGACGACTTATAATTTCTGTAAACTTCAAATCTGTCACTGTTTGACAAGTGGCTGGACCAATCTTGAATATTACAATCGATTAGACGTAGCCTGAATGTTCGCACAAACAAAGGAATTGACTGCACCCCTTGACAGGGAATGGGGTGAGTGCGTGCGTCGGGCAGGGGACAAGATCTGTGGGAAAATAACTGTTCCCAGCAGTATGTTTCTATTTCTTTCTTTCTTTCTCTTTTGATGAATGGCACTGGTCACGATTGCTCTTACATTTGACAGACGCACGTTAGATGCAAATGATGTAGTGTGCGCCCTGTTACCCCATTTATGTATCTGGATAATGTAAAGGAGGTAGACGACGCAACATAGTTTCAGACCATGATGCTTCTTAATGAGACCAATTATTCAGCTAGGCTATTTGAAGAAAATCTATAGAGTTGAGGCAATAACACATTAAAAACGAACAGAAACAACAGTGGCGAAAACCGCAAATAATTTCTGTTGCACGTCCATTTAAGTTATTTTGTGGGCATCGTTTACCATGTTCACAGGCTTTCAAAGTTTTACTTTGAGCATTAATTTTGTTTGATAAGATGCGAATATTGCTGTTATTTTTCAGGCACTGTTTAGGGAATTTACTCAGGGGAAGAAAAACATGAGGAAGAGTGACAGATCAAAAGCCATTGCCGGTCTTTCTGCACAGGGAACCCATTTTGTGGTCTCGGCTAGCCACATAAATATGAATTTGTGTCGGTCTCTGACGTCACATTGCTCAAACAAGGGAAATTCACGGTTCAAGCGATAAAATATATATAGGTTACACACTTTGAGTTCTGAATATCGTGCATATTTTCCCTAGGGTCGATTTTCAGGTATTACCGAGCCTCTGGCGAGGTAATACCTGTAAATCGACCCGAGGGAAAATATGCACGATATTCAGGACAAGGTGTGTAAGCTTTTTATCCCATTACTCCGACGTTTTCATTAAAAAACCGGACTTTTTGACACAAACTCTGCGAGTGCCTGTTTACTGCTCATCAAACCTTCTGCCACCGAAAATCGTGTCATGATATTCATGTGCGAATCGAGTCCCCTTTTGTCTTTTTGTTTCCAGGATTGTGCCGTTGAATGCATTTGATACTGTGCAGTTACCTGACCGGTTTCAGTCGGTTACCCGAGCTGGCATTCGTCAAAACTGCGAAAGACTGCATTCTGATAATCTTCGCTTCACAGCTAGCAACGGGAGAGAATGATACCCGAAGGGAAGTAACTCACTTTTGACCTGAGTTCAGGATTCGAAAGACCGCGTGTGTGATTTATAAGCGATGAAGATGATTGCTGAGTTTGTGCTTATTCGAGCCTTTGTTCCTCAGTGTTCAAATTTGGATGACCTACTTCTTCAATCGTCACTTACTGATTTAGGTGAGCCTAAATTTGATGTCTGTCGTTGTCTTAGGCCATTAGGTATCTGTCTGGGGGAAAACGGCGCACCACTGTCGAGTTGTTTGTATGCGGCAACGCATGTAGCCTAGTGGTCTCTGTATGTCCAAGATCCGACCTTCTTCGCCACCTTTTATTCTAACAGTATCACCAACTTTGAAAATGGCAATTTCCATGCTGGTCAACTTGAGCCGAAGATACTACATGCATAGCAAACGACAGATCCTGCAACAGACAACAGATCTGTAGCAGACGACTGATGAGACAGCCTTGTTCTATTGAACCATATTTAGCAATCAATGCTCTAAAAGCGATAACAAATAAACAAAACTATAAGCATACTGTTTTAGTGTAAGTTTTATTGTGTCGCTCAAGATTTTGAATCAGGATGCTCTTGGGATTGATCTAAGCGGTTGCCCATGAAGCGTACCTCGATCGTTACGACAACTTTACTAGAGTTGTGTGCCTTGAATCACTGTGTGTCTCTGTCTCTCTCTCAGTCTCACCGCGTCGGACAACTCATAATCTTCACTCAGTTCTATTCACCCAAACAGATTATGTACATTCTTTGTTGTTTTCTTTATTTCTTCAATGATAATGTTTGTAGATCGTTAGCCAAACGTCAGTTCGACTTTTATACCGCAGAATATCTCAATCGTTTTGCTGAAAAAAGTAGTCCCCGAGTTAACGATAAATATGCAGATGACCTCTAAATTATTCAAATGTACTCTGAGATCAAAGACAATGACCAATGAGAGGTGAGATCGAGACTCGGTTGTGATGGATAATCCATATGGTTGTGATGGATTATCCAGAATAATCACCTCTACAGCTAACAGAGACAAAGAGGCAGGTCATGGGATAAAAGTTATTTATATTGTTGACCATCACAGGACCAAAATATGACATTTTACACAGATCGAAATAGTCAGTGTCCCTCCGAGACCGCGCTAGCGGACGAGGTTAAAAATGACTGTCGAGATCTGTGAAAAATGTCATATTTTGGTGAACAATATAAATAACATTTTCGTATCGATTGATTTTAGTTAGAATTCCTTTTATTTGTCACGATTGAACGCACACAATTTTGCACTCTTTTGTAGTTTCGGACTCTGACATATCTAAATGGTGTATGCGGGATGGAAGGTGTCTTTAAGACGGACCTACTCTTTTTTCAGAGATTGACCAGGACTGTTCCCTAGCGGCAAAGCAGACGCACACTTATCGTTGGTGAATTTATCATCAGTCTTTGGGGACCAAAGGAAAACCGATGCTCCGGCTTACTGGATTCTCTGTGGGGTCCTTCGTCCCGCCATTGTAATGAATGCGGATGTCACGTATGCCGCTTTTAGTCATTGCGCGTATATCAACTTGATTGTCGACTGAGAGTTTGCTGATGACACAGACTTAAGCGTGAAATGTGTGCCCATTGACTGAAAAGGACTCATTGATAAATGGTGGTGGTTTGTTTCAGTAACGCAAACAAACCTGTTGCTCGTGCAGCCTTCTTTGGTGTTTGGTTAGTGCTGCTTTATCGTATGCTAATGTTTGACGACTGTGTGTGTGTGTGTGTGTGTGTGTGTGTGTGTGTGTGTGTGTTTGCGTGTGTATGTGTATGCCTGTGTGTGCGTTTGTCTGGGGGGGGGGGTGCGTGCGTGTGTATATGTGTGTGTGCGTGCGTGTAAAATCACACTTCAGACCGTTAGTTAACAGTCATTGCGCCAACTAAGCGAGCTTTGGGGGTACGACGGAGGTGGGAGATGCAGGGGGGGGGGGGGGGGATAAGGGAGTGAATGTATCACCAGTGTGTGAAAATTGTACCGTTGGAGCGAATCTCACAGGAAATTACTGTCCTGGTGACATTTTTCATTGTCGAGTTTTAGGGCTGTGATATTGCCTGCTGCGCAAACACAGCCCAAGAAAAGACCGTGGAGATTGCTTTGGGTCTGGACAATGTGGTGTCCTAACATGTGGTGCAGTGTCTCTGCATAGTTGCAGACACCACAATCCATCTTATAATTATATTCAACTCTTGAAACCCCACGCGTGTGCCATATGTTTCCTGTCTACCTTGTTACACTCCAATAGGCAATATGTGTCCCTGGGACAAACATTCTTGGGACTGTCCTCCTCATGTAAGTGATCATCATATTTAACGCTACAGACCTGTCCCGGCTTTTGCACACGAAAAGAGCATCCTTACACTTGGACACATACCAACAATCTACATTCTGGCTGATGCATGTGCAGAGTTAGACAATTTTGATAAATTAATTTTGCGGATTTTCAATAGATTCTTTTAAGAAGTTACAAAAAAACAATCAGCACAGAATGCAACCAGGCTTTTTAGTGTGTACATGTGTCAAAGAAGAGGAATGGCTTTTAAAGGCACCGTCCTTCTCCTGTAAGTGATCATGTTCACAGCTACACATGATGATGATGATGATGATGATGATGATGATGATGATGATATCTGTTGCTTTTTGGGTCCAGCGGACCATATAGGCCAAATCAGGACCCCACAAGTTTAACATTACACAAATTTAAATTAAACCAATTTCAAAAAACAAAGTCAGGAAATGTATCACAGTAAAACTATTATCACAGGCGTGGCACCATGGTGCCTCTTCTCTTTTAAGCAGGTGAACATGTGTTATATAAGTGTGACCAGTGTGTAACCTAGCCAAAACACTTTCTTCTTTTCTACTTGAAGCCATCAAAACTACACAAGATACGCCCTGAGCATTAAGTTGTCAGCCACTCATCCCCTGGTCACACATGACAAACGCGGACATCACCATATTTTTGCAGAGAAAAAAAGGTGGAGAATTTTATGGGTTAGAAAAGGTAAGTGAAAGGGGCTTTGGGGAGGCAGAAATAGAGAAGGGACAAGAAAAATATCCTAATGAGATTGACGGCATCGAGAGACAGCTACACATTCTGTCCAGGTTTTCACACGTGACAATAGCACCCTTCACATTGGACACATTCCAAAAAAAATTTACATTCTGACGGCTGCCTGTACAGGTTGGAATATTTGGATGAATTGTTTTGAGGATTTACACTCGATGCGCTTGGGAACTTATTTTATTTCCAATTAGCACAGAATGTATCCAGGCCGTTGATGTCTGGAATGCGTCCAACTGGAGGGATGGTTTTATTCAATATAAAAGCTTAGCCAGATCCAGGCATGGGAATTCCAAAAAAGAAAAAAAAAACCACTCTGAAAATAGAACAAGGTCCAGGTGCCGCCTAGGCCCCGGCGGGGTACAGGGGCTGTTGGGGGGACCAGGGTGGCGAAGCCCCCCGGAAGGAAAACGAATTTTAAGATTTTAGACCAATATTGTAATAGTTCTTTTGTAACCATATAATGGATAGAGAGACAATAGTATACATATAATTTATTTTACCTTTTTTTTTGCCGCGGACAATTTTTTATTTTCGCTGAAACGTAATTTCCTTTTTGCGGAAATCCGAGATTTCGCGGACAATTCCCATGCCTGTAGATCTGAGATGGTTTGACGTTGTTTTTTGTGGGGTTTTGTTAACACCGGAAGGAATGTGTCTTTAAAGATACTGTTCTCCTGGTGTAACTGATCATGTTCACCACTACAGATCTGTTCAGGCTTTTACACGCGAGAACAGAATATCTCCACTTGGAGACATACCGAAACTCAACAGTCTAGCTCCTTCATGTGCAAAGTGAGATGTTTTATTTTGATTTAATTCCGTAGATTGGCATAGGTGTCTTTTCGAGAAGGAATAGGCGAATTCCGGAAATATATCTGTCGAGTTTGTATGGGGTGTGAAACAGTGAGTACCCTAGCTATTCCGGGGACAAATAATCGACACGTGGTTCCTGTACACGTGTTTGAGACAGTTACATTTCCCCACTGGACATTATAGGCCAGTCTCTAGCGAGGGGTAGTGTTTCAAACACAAGAATAGGAACGTTTTGACACTTGTCTCCGAAAAAGCAAGACCCAGGGTTATCGCTCTTTCACAAACCATACAAACCCGACAGAGTTAAGCAAGGCCCAGGGTTATCACTCTTTCACAAACCATACAAACCCGACAGAGTTAAGCAAGGCCCAGGGTTATCACTCTTTCACAAACCATACACACCCGACAGAGTTAAGCAAGGCCCAGGGTTATCACTCTTTCACAAACCATACAAACCCGACAGAGTTAAGCAAGGCCCAGGGTTATCACTCTCTTACAAACCCGACAGAGTTAAGCAAGGCCCAGGGTTATCACTCTCTCACAAACCATACAAACCCGACAGAGTTATTTTCGACCATCGTCTATTCAGCAAAACTTCCCACTCCCCACAAAAGCAGCCAGGATCGTGATTGTGTTGTCTGTGTTAAAGATCCCGTGAACAATCCTTGACAAATATGTGGTAGTGAAAATCATGTAGGCTTGGGGTACGGTATCTTTATATATAGGGAAGCGGGTGTGCCCTATTTGTTTTGTGTCTGCTTTCTTGAATTGCAGAATGCATCATTGTTCTCTAAACGTGGAAACCAAAAAGGAATCAATCGGTATGGGTATGTACGGGATCGAATATTTGGACGTCAGTTTCTGCGGAAAAGAACGCGTACAGCGTTATACTTACAGTCGGAAGTGGATTAAACTAGTTCTCATTCACTTGTGTTCTAGTGTACTGACTTCGGATTAATCTGACAATTATTTCAATACGCCATGTCAGTTTCTGCTGCAACAACAAAACCACAAGCCACGGAACTTGACTTACAACGTGAGCTTAGTGTATTCCCAGTTGTCGAACACTGACATTCATTTCTCCTAAACATGTTGACGTAATCCATGTGGATGTACGTAAAGTGAAACATATTAATTTTGTGACGTGCAGAGTAAGCTTACACGTCGCATGCCAATTTCCGTTTCCATGGAGATATTGTGTCATGCTGGAAATTGTATCAGTTGCGACCAGCTGACATAAATAACGCGGTGTGATGACGGGTGGGCAGCAGAAGATACGGAAACGATGTTTTGGTTGTCATGTGATCTCTGTCTTTGTCTCTGTCTGTCTTTGTCTCTGTTGCCAGCTCGCTTTTTCCCATACACACATAATTATACAGAGAGAGAGAGAGAGAGAGAGAGAGAGAGAGAGAGAGAGAGAGAGAGAGAGAGAGAGAGAGAGAGAGAGAGAGAGAGAGAGAGAAAGAGAGAGAGAGAGAGAGAGAGAGAGAGAGAGAGAGAGAGAGAAGTCTGAAGTCTGAAGTCTGAATGTTTTAATGAGTAGGCCTTGGGCCCTTTTCATGGAGATGAGCACATCTCAAGCACCAGCATACAAATGCACATAGTAAACAAAAACAAGAACATCCTACTCTTTATCTTTCGACACACGCACGCATTCTTCAAAACAATCGTCTCCTTCCTCGACTTCAGTGTTCTGTGACGGGAACACACTGAAGTAATCTGCATCATAAAAACACTGCATTTCACGTGCATTCCGAGAACCTGTTCTTGCATTCAAATCTCCAAACAAAATAAAGGGCAAATCACTAACGTTTTCTATAAGATCCAAAATACACTCTTCCATAATAGACACACCATTTGAAATTTCAGTTTCGTTGTAATAGGCAGAGTTGGCTGGTGGTAGATATGTCCCTAGCAGTAATACATCACTCTCTAACCCCAGCAACTCTTTTCCTAATTTTACTACAACGCAATTATCGTATTCTGTTTCTACTCTTTCGACGAAATGGCTGGTTTCTTTTTTAACCAACAAAGCTACACCACCGGAGAGACGCCCGGTGACTGCGTCTGAAACTTTTAAACCTGGAGAAAGAAACACATCATATAACGGAAAAATCAAGGACGGAAAGGTAACTGAAAACGTTTCAACTAGCAAGACAATATCAAACTTCTCAATGTAGGCTCTTATTTCACAGTCATAAACATTTCTCAACACTTCAATATTATATGTCATAAACTTGACAATCCGTCGAGTAATGTCACAGTTGGCCCGGCCTACCCCTCATTCATTTGACTTCGTGGCAGTATCGTTACCACGGCTCAAAGTGTCAGCTGTCGACCACAATCAACCACAGCCCTCGACCTTGTCCGTGGCCTGTCGGTCATCACGCCTTGCACGGGGTTTTCGGCATTACTTGGTTCTAGGGCATCATGAAAAACAACATCGCGTTCAACCCTCGTGGGGTTTCCTTGTATTACCGTACTGAGAGGGAGTGAGGCGGTTGTGTTGTCGTCATCGATGACGGGTTCGATGGTGTCTTCCTGCGGGGAAGCCCCAAGGTCAGCCACCGGCGACTGGGGCAAGGCGTCTTGCGCGGGCGAAGGCTCCTCTGTCGTGACGTCTGAGCGCGCAGAAACTCGGGAGTCCCCTGACTCTGACGCTGGCTTGTCGTCCCCGTGAGGTGGTCGGTCCCTCTGGCACTCTTCTTCGCTGTCTGTGCCTGTAAGGCTGGGAGCTGACGGGATTTTGAAGGGGGGCGGGGATTTGGAGGTGGGCGGGGATTTGGAGGTGGGTGGGGATTTGGAGGGAGGTGGGGATTTAGGGGTGGGTCGGGGTTTGGAGCGGGGCAGGGATGGGAATTTCCCGGGCTCTAAAAGACCCGAAGGAGCGTCGTTCTGTCGTGGATGCGGGTGAGTGTCACGGTGTTGGTCCCAGCCGTGAAGCCTGGAATCCTGCCGCGCTGCATCACGGTACCTGCTTTGGTGCCTGTCGTAGTGCGTAGCTTCGTTGTGCCTGTCGTGGTTGGCAGCACGAGAGTACCTGTCGTAGTTGGCAGCATCTGAGTACTCGTTCATGTACCTGTTGTTTTGGGCTGCGGCTGCGTAACTCCTGTGATGTTCCTTGTCGTTCTGGTGCCTGTGGCTGCGGCGAGATTGGAGCGGTCCGTCCACAACCAGCGTGTTGCCCCTGTAGTATGCGTGGATCCCCCTGTCACGATGCTGTCGGATAATGCTTTGCTGTCTTGACGTCAGATCACATGCGACCCTCACACCTTTCTCGTTCAACTTGTCTCTGCCTTTTGTTAAAATGTCCATTTTGTCTGACCACTTCGCCAACTTTGCTATCATAGGTTGCGGTCCTGATCTGTTCGTGTGAAGGCGATGTGCACGTACTATGTCGTCACGCGACCATTGTTTATCTGGTACTGTGTTGTGCAGCACGTTTATCAGGGCAGTGGCACACACGTCATAACTTTCTTTTCCACTTGTGTCAGTCTGGGGAACGTTGAAAAACTTTAGATTGTCTCTTCTGGAAAAGGCTTCTAGTGTATCAAGCTCGTCATCAACGGATCCGCGGAAATGTTCTAGTCTATCTTCCATTTCTCTCTGACTGTTTTCAAGAAAATCCATTCTGGATTGGATAAGACCTATCTGTTCAGTCACTGCTCGCAGAGAATCCTCCATGCGTCCTACTAGTCTGGTTGAAAGGTCAGCGAATCGTTCATCAAAATGGCGGAAAATTGTGTCTTCCAACCTTGATGCGTGTTGCTCGTTTGTACTTAGAATCATCTTGTGGAGTCTTTCTTCAATGCCTTCTTGAATGCTATGCACTGGTCCCGGGTTTCTTTCAATGTCATTGGCACACATCAACACATGAAGTAAGATGACTGTCAACAACACACACTGTACTCTGGCCGTGCTCGACTTTCTCGTGAAACTGTTGATCATGGCTGCTGTCACTTTTACCCGTTTGCACATGAAGTTCAGAAAAACAGCACAAAATCCACCACAAATGGCACGGAACGCTATATTTTCCACCGGCATTCTAACTGTTGTAGTCTTGCATACACTTGTACTAACCTTGGTTGAACAAAACAGCGTGAAACTAGGAAAACTTGATGAACAAGCAGGAGCTTGTAAAATTGTGACCGGCCGGAAGCCTGAGATGTGCTCACCCCTGAGAGAGAAAGAGAGAGAGAGAGAGAGAGAGAGAGAGAGAGAGAGAGAGAGAGAGAGAGAGAGAGAGAGATCAAATCAAATCAAATCACATTTTATTTTATTTTGCGAGGGTTGTGGCATAAGCAATATAAACGAGCTTCTTTTCAACCAGCCCTCGCCTAGAGAGGGACTACTCTAATCTTATATACAAACGTAAAACAATTACAAAAGATAAACATAAAGTAAAAAATAAAAAATAAAAAGGCAGAAAAACTATTCACAGGACTATATACACGTTGCAGGCTATACACAAATTCCTACGTTATGATCAAGATTTGGAATTACCAGAACATGTTTAATGAAACACTGATGCTATATGGACAGATATGATCAATATGAAAATAATCAGAACGAAGTCTTCCATCACTGTGACTTTTTGTAATTTGACATTAAATGTAATGAGGTGTTTTTTGAAAGTATTGAGACTCGTTGGGACTCGAACTGATTCCGGGAGAGAATTCCACAAAACGCTGCCAGAATAAGCTAAACTTGAATTAAAGAGATCTATCCGTGGAATGGGGACCTTGCATTTTCGGTTTGGTTTGGCTTTAAATTTTGTAATGAAAGCACGTGGTGCATGGCCGGAAAGGATTTTGTGCCTGTCTTACACTGTGCCGAACATCCTTGCGAATATGAACATGTTGTATTCGGCAAAAAAAGAGACGAATGGACAGGACAAAATACTGAAAATTCGAAGCCTTACCGATCATTGCGAATGCATAAAAATCCATATACGAATGCCTTGCGGGCGTATTACGAACGTTGCGAGTGGCCCTGCGAGTGTTGCGAGTGCTTGCAAACATTTTACGAATAAAGCGATTATGCAATTCGCATTGTTCGTAATACTGCTCTTACACTGTGCCGAATTTCCCTTGCGAATAGAATTCGCCAATAATTCGTAATGATCGGGACATGGTCGCAAGACATTCGTAAATGTTCCTAACCATTCGCCCCCATTCGTCTCTTGTTGCGAATATTAGCAACATGCTTCTAATATTCGCAAGGAAGGCATATTTGTAAGCCATTCCCAATCATCGTAAAGGTATTCGTAGCGCGCGCAAGGCATTCGCAATGATCGGTACACATTCGAAAGCACTCGCAACCATTCGTAAGACATTCGCAAGAAATGTATATATATATATATGAAAAGGTTATATTAGGCCCAAAAAAGAGACGAATGGACAGGAACAATATTGGCCATTCGAATCCTTACGAATCCTTGCGAATGTCTTACGAATGGTTGCGAGTGCTTGCGAATGTCTACCGATCATTGCGAATGCATACGAATTCAAGGACATTCGGCACAACGAATAACGAATATAACGAATATTTGCGAATGCCTTGCGAGCGTTATGAATACATTGCGATATTTACGAATGTTTGCAATAATATTCGGCACAGCGTAAGACAGGCATAACGAATGGTTGCGAATGCTTTGCGAGCGTGACGAATACATTGCGATGATTACAAATGTCTTGCGAATACTTGCGAGTACGTTGGGGAAAAAGTTAAAAATATGACTTCCTTGTCAATATTAGAAACATGTTGCTATGTTCGAAACAAGAGACGAATTGTAGCGTATGGTTAAGAACATTTACGAATGTCTTGCGACCATGTCCCGATCATTGCGAATTATTGGAAAATGCTATTCGCAAGGGCAATTCGGCACAGTGTAAGAATAGCTTCGTCGCGATATAACCTTCGTGGTTGAAAACGACGTTAAACACCAAATAAAGAAAGAAAGAAAGTAAGAATAGCTTGAGAGAGAGAGAGAGAGAGAGAGAGAGAGAGAGAGAGAGAGAGAGAGAGAGAGACAGAGAGAGACAGAGACAGAGAGACAGAGACAGAGAGACAGAGAGAGAGAATCAGAATGTTTTATTCGCGGAAACAATGGTTTTTAGCGGCGAAAGGGTGTTGTGGGGTTGGGATGTCGACGTACAAAGCTTTCTGGATACTGAAACATGCACGATCGCGAAAAGATTATCGCTGCTGGAAGTCCAATAGCGAGTCAGTCTGTGCACACAGGTGTAGGGAGGTGCATGTTCGTCACACGGGGGTCTTTGTTCATTATTACCGCTCATCTCTTAACAGCTGTTAACAATGCAGATCAGCCCAGGTACAGTCTCACGACTGCCGCCAACACATTCAGGTCTCTGGTCGCCTGCCTTCTGTCTTCTGCGAAGTCGTCTTTGATCAGAGGTTTCGACCTCTTCAGACAGCGCGTTGAAAAGTCTTCCAGTTCTGTAACCTGCTTTTTGAGTCACTTGAGAAAAAGTGACTCTATGTAATCGGTCAGTGTTAGTCTGTCCGGCCGGACGTCCGGCCGGCCGGCCGTCCGTCCGTAGACACCACCTTAACGTTGGACTTTTCTCGGAAACTATCAAAGCGATCGGGCTCATATTTTGTTTAGTCGTGACCTCCAATGACCTCTACACTTTAACGATGGTTTCGTTGACCTTTGACCTTTTTCAAGGTCACAGGTCAGCGTCAAAGGAAAAATTAGACATTTTATATCTTTGACAAAGTTCATCGGATGTGATTGAAACTTTGTAGGATTATTCTTTACATCAAAGTATTTACATCTGTAGCCTTTTACGAACGTTATCAGAAAAACAAGGGAGATAACTAGCCTTTTCTGTTCGGCAACACACAACTTAACGTTGGGCTTTTCTCGGAAACTATAAAAGTGACCGGGCTCAAATTTTATGTGAACGTGACTCCCAGTGACCTCTACACTTTGACGTCTGCTTTGGTGACCTTTGACCTTTTTCAAGGTCACAGGTATGTCTTGAAGGAAAAAAATTGAAATATCATATCTCTGAAACTATTCATCGGATTTGATTCAAACTTTATAGGATTATTCTTTACATCAAATTATTTACATCTGTATTGTGTTGTGAATAGCAATTTCTTCCTGTCCATCTGATGCCTCATATAATATTCAGAACTGCGAAAGTGACTCGATCGAGCGTTTGCTCTTCTTGTTTCATTTTGATGTACCAATCAGTCACTTTCCTTTCTCTTATGTCGTATCTTAGCACGATGTCGTCTGATTCGCATACAAGCACATTCTGTTCAAAACGCTTGTCGAGCACCGCGTGGTGTATGGACTGGTTACGGCGGATGTCCCTCAGCCTTCTCTGCTTCTTCGTATTTGTCACTGCACCTACTTGTTCGTACTCGTAGATATCATCGGGTGCGTATCGCTAGCGCTACGTGTCATTTGTGCTACGTTTCATTTGTCCTACGTGTCATTTGTGCTACGTGCCGCTATCGCTACGTTGATTAGTGCTACAAATAATTTGTCTATGAGTCGCTATCATTCGTTCGTTATCACTACGTGTCGACAGCACTACATCTTTTAGCGCTACGTGTCATTATCGCTACGTGTCGATACCACTACTTACTGACGACTCCCTCTTTCTCATTTGTTCTCTCGCTCTCACTTCTTCTGGTTTGTGATATATGTATGTCCGTGTGTGTGTGTGTGTGTGTGTGTCTCTCTCTCTCTCTCTCTCTCTCTCTCTCTCACTCGCTGGTTCACTCACTCTGGCTCTCTCTGTCTGTCTCTGTCTCTCTCTCTGTACCTCTTAATCGCTCTTTCTGAGTACCTCTTTAAAATCGCTCTCTTTGTCTCTCTCGCTCTCTTCCCCCTCTCTCTCTCCATCTGTCTTCTCTCGCTCTTTCTTTCTCACTCGCTCTTTCCCCCTCCCCCCTCTCTCTCTCTCTCTAGCATTATACCGTATATACATGTGTGTGAGTTTGTGTGTACGATACCGTGTGTACGTATGCGTTTGTGCGTGTGTGTGTTCGTGTGTGTGAGAGAGAGAGAGAGAGAGAGAGAGAGAGAGAGAGAGAGAGAGAGAGAGAGAGAGAGAGAGAGAGAGCTCAGAATGTCTGAGGCCACAGCCCCTTACAATAGTGGTTAAAATAACAGCAATAGTATCTGCACAGTTATAAATTATAGTCACGCATAAAATTCAACAAATACATTAAGACCCTGATGACATGTCACTGAACCTGATTTATAAGGGTTCGTCTCTTCTGTAACATGAGGAACACAAATCTGCTGAAGCTGTTCATCACATTATCCTCATCACTGCCACAGAAATACACAAGTTGTTGTTGCAGCGTCTTAGAGTTCGAGATTTTCAAATACTTTGCTCGAAGGTCTTGATAAAAAGGACATAAAAATACAACATGGTGTTCATCTTCTTTGTCAGCTGTACAGAGAGGACAGTTTCTTGTCGTTTGGTTTGGTGCGTACCGAAACTTGTGAGCGTTGATTTCGGATACTCCTGCGCGAAAAACGAGTAAGAGCAACTCTGTACTTAATATCTTCGATTAATTCAATGTATTTCTCTTTTTCCAAGCATGTTTTGTAACAATTATAAATGTCGAAACGTTCACTGCATTCTAAAAAGGAGAACCATTCTTGACAAAACAATCTTGTAAACGTCTTTTAAACTCTTGTAAGAAACACTTCTCATTCCCAACCATTCCGTACATCCACACAGCAGCAAAACCATTACAACATAAAAGACTGCACATGTGAGACCCAATTTGTGTGGCCCTTCGATGCCAAATTACATAAAGCTTTATATGCAATCTTGGAATATCTTGAATCAGGTTGCTTCAGCAGTGTAAACCAGTATTTCACACATCTGACTGCAGAGTTAATATACAGCGGATGTCTTCCCAATTCACCATAGACAATGTTGTTTGGAGTTCGAATTGTCACTTTCAGAAACTTTTTACACGCAAACAGGTGGACCCTTTCCACAGAGTCATACTTTCCATATCCCCATAGCTCTGAACCATACAAGAGCATAGGGGCGATCCGTGCGTCAAACAGTTTGAAAAACACCTTTGCCGAATGGCAGCCAAGTCTGTTCAGTAATCTAACGATTTCGATCACTCCCTTTTTCGCCATGGTTGTCTTTGTTTCTACTGCAATGTTCCAGCTCAGATGGGTGGAAAGGGTTACACCGAGATATTTAAACGAGTTCACAATCTCAAGACGATCCATTCCGTAGAACCATTTCTCTTTCTGTGCAATGTGCCCGCCCTTTCTAAAAACCATGACCTTAGTCTTTGGCAAGTTCACGTCCCCCCCCCCCCCCCTTCCCCCCTTTAAGCGAAGATTGCTGCTGAGAACATACTCCCTTGAGTCTGGGCTCGTCATAAGGTTTACAATCTGGAATCTACATGCAGGCTGTGAAAATTACAATTTTAAATACGTGTGCTTAAAAAAAGAGAGTTCGGGATAAAATAGAGCACAAAACAGACAGAAAGATAAACAAGCAAACAAACAAGACAAACAAGCCTCACACATTCAGAGCAGCGTCTGCATCACAGTAGATTAAGGGGAGACTAGTATAGCTGTATGAAAGCTGTATGAAAGCTGTATCAAAGCCTGGAGGCGGTCGATGCCAAACCGCCGTAGCACACTCTGTCGAGACGTCTGGTCAGCAAAGTAATCAGCGATGTGGAAGTGGGGAGGTGATAACTGTCTGGCTAAGATCCTATGGTGGATGTAGATCTAATTGCTGTACTTAAAAGGGACACTGCAGGTGTACACGGAGACATCGACTTTTGCCAGCTGGCTTTTAGTGCTGCATCAGTTGACACCCACGGTAAATGTGGTCGGAAGATAACCAGTCCAAGGCACGCAAGACCTTTTCTCCGTCGTAAACCGGAACAAAATTCAGGTTATTTCGCTATTTTCTTACAAGAACTGACATTCGGACGAATAAATAAACATTGTTGTACGTACTATTGTGGCAATGATGCTCACATAACAAACGAGCCAGCAAACAAAGAAAACAATCAAACAAGTTAGCAAACAAACAAACAAAACAAAAATGTCAATCAGTCCAATTAGTGAAAGTAACAAACAAAAACACTGGAAACACAACAAAACAACTTTTCATGCAGAAGTAACTTTTGAGGTTGAGATTGTTTTTGGACTCTTTTCATCGTTGACACAATTAGCTGCTTGTATATAATAGTCGTTGTAAACTCTTAGCAGATTTAGAATACGAATGATGCGCTTGTTTGAACCTGCATGTCTTCTTCTTCTTCGTCGTTCGCTCAGACGAACCTGCATGTGAAAAATGAGTTTATGCTGCGGATATTACGTGCACTGTGTTTAACACTGGTAACAGAAAGGGTGATCAAATGTGGAACACTGCAGTGTCGAGTGATATTTAATGTAACAACATTATTCATATCAGTTTGCAAGAACACACAAAGCAATACAGATGATTTTGTTCTTGTACTTTGATCAAATAATAATTTGCTCTAGAAAATAACGGCTTTTGCAAGGCCGTTGAGTGACAAACAGATTCCACCTCTAAATGACACGACATGCATTCGAAAAATCTTCCGCGTTTAAGTCTCGATTGAATACAGACATAATGCGTGTAATACAAACTTGAATATCCTGTCACGCAATGCTGGATTAGTGTTTGCAGCAAATCACCTGGGAATAACAGTAATTTGCAAACTAGGAACCTTTTCACGCCAAAACATTTTCTGTGCAAGTTCTTTCTTTCTTTATTTGGTGTTTAACGTCGTTTTCAACCGTTCAAGGTTATATCGCGACGGGGAAAGGGGGGAGATGGGATAGAGCCACTTGTTAATTGTTTCTTGTTCACAAAAGCACTAATAAAAAAATTGCTCCAGGGGCTTGCAACGTAGTACAATATATGACCTTACTGGGAGAATGCAAGTTTCCAGTACAAAGGACTTAACATTTCTTACATACTGCTTGACTAAAAATCTTTACAAACATTGACTATATTCTATACAAGAAACACTTAACAAGGGTAAAAGGAGAATCCGTTAGTCGCCTCTTACGACATGCTGGGGAGCATCGGGTAAATTCTTCCCCCTAACCCGCGGGGGGTTTCTGTGCAAGTGTGTGAACATGGGTGCTAAAGCTACATTCCTTCCCGTGTAAAGGCCTACATTAATTCAGCCATCAATTGATTCGCAAATACTTCGCAAAAAGCTCGAAAATTCCGTACCAAAACTTCGTGCAGCGAGCTTCGTGGAGTAGACTTCGCGAAGTCGATTTCGCCTAACTGATATTAGGCTTTAGCGATTAGGTTTAGCACCAAACATTTGTCCAGATTTGTACAGGTGGTAAGCTTTGATTGATTGTTGTTGCTTTTGGGGTCCAGCGGACCATATAGGCCAAATCAGGACCCCACAAGTTTAACATTACACAAATTTAAATTAAACCAATTTCAAAAAACAAAGTCAGGAAATGTATCACAGTAAAACTATGTATCACAGTAAAACTATTATCACAGGCGTGGTACCATGGTGCCTTTTCTCTTTTAAACAGGTGAACATGTGTAATATAAGTGTGACCAGTGTGTAACCTAGCCAAAACACTTTCTTCTTTTCTACTTGAAGCCATCAAGACACGCCCTGAGCATTACGGTGTCAGCCACTCATCCCCCTGGTACCCTACTGTCTATGTCTGTGTCTTGTCTAGGTATGTGCATATGTATGCGCTTTGTTGATAAACTCTGTGTATGCTGTATGCTATGTTGTGTTTATATGTATATAAAAGAAATAAAATCAAGAAAGAGAAGAAAAAAAATAAAATCTACCAACTTATCTTGTTAACAAATCCGAATCTGCACAGAAAGCAGACTTGCTGTTGATGTTTGGTGAAAGAATGCTCTTATTTAATGTAAAATATGGCGCATTCCTGTTGATCTACAATTGATTGTGTGAGCAGGAAGGATGTTCTCTATAACTCTTAGCAGCAAAACTAGGGTTGCTGCGTACACATGAGAGCAAAGAGGAAGTTACCACAGCAACAGTCAAGCGTTGAATGAAGCTGTCAAGGCAATGCAGGCAGTGTAAGGTTGGGTTCCAGGCCGACTTCGCTGAACAGAATTTTGTACATGCTTCTCAGGCCTATCGTTTCAAAAACCGTGACCCGGATAGTCATAGATAGACCACAGCTTTAAAGGGACCTTCTTCCTTTCATTCCTTAATTATTGTGATGCGCCTCAAGTTAAATGTTAATAGTGGTTTCTTTCTAGTGTAGGCAAAGTACAAAACAGAGGACGCAGAATCGGCCCCCAGGGGTAAAGATACAACAAATAATAATTAACAAACACAGTTTCCCCTCTCACGTGAGATCTTCAGTAACAGACACCTTCCCCTTCAAAGCCTGAACAGCTATAATAGTGGTGTTAAAGGCGGTTCACACGTGGAGTGAGTTAGTTTTAAACTCATCCGCTTTCCAAGGACATTTTCTCCTCCGTAGTAAACAGCGGTCGGGCCGATAACCGATAACGAGCACACTGAACTAAGAATCAACTGCTAACGACACCAAACAGCTTGTTGTGTGCAAGCAGTTCAGGAAGAAATTATTTTTACAGCGTTACAGCACAGGGCCGAGCATTAGCGAAAGACAATTGACAAAACAAAAACAAACAACGGACCACGAATACCACAGAAAACAGCTTAGAAGAATCTGCTCTGTTTATTACAGCTGTTTTGCTGGTTAGAATTAGGAGCCGAAAGGGGGTTGGGGTGAGTCCCAGGGTTGTTTTACACGGTGAAGTCAGGTCAACAACCCCTGAGATTTGCGTTGAAATATAGAAAGCAGAAGAGATATTTGAGACAAACTATTGTACCTGATTAACGGATAGGTTAAAATAACACCCTCAACATTTTTTTTCCCTGCTGAAGGCTTATCTGCTAATTCACTCAGCCCGACAGGTCTCATTGCTATTTAAACCATGTACCATACTGAAAAGAAATGATGAATGTCTTAAAGTAACATATCTCACTGTAAGTGAGAACAGCTATTAAAAGCTATTAAAAGCTATCTTTGATCCAGATTACATGTGGATGTTGTTGGAGACTTACACACAAATCAAATAGATCAAAAACGATTCTGAACGAGAACAAAATCGGACTTCATCCAGAAAACTGTAGGAAAGCGTAGAGCGATCATTCACCCCAAATAAACCCATTAAGCTACAGGATCTTAACGATTATTCACCGAAAATAACCCGTTAAGCTACCGCACCTTAGGGCAAGGCGGAAAGTCAATCTATTCTTTGAAAACTGAGAGAACCGGCGTCAATATTACCAGATAATTACACATTAACCTTTGCCGGATGCCGCTTTTGACTACACACGCCCGACGATGCGGGTTTGTCTGAACCCATATATTTGAAAGAGGGTTTTTAACGTTTATTTCTCTAACGACGGGGTGGGTTCAGGGAAACCCACAGCGCTACTTCAGTGGGTGCATCGAGTTTCTCCCTTCACCGACTTCTTGCAGCGATGGCAGAATCCGGGTGTGAGCGCGAGTTGGAGCTGGCACTCCAAGACATGAAGTAAGTCATTACTGTGTAGCCAAAAGCTAGCTAAGGCTGAGACTGTTCAGTAACTTGCCTTGAGAAACAAGAAAAGACCAGGAACAGAAGGAATACCACTTCAGGCATGGGAAGAATTCGCCAAAACCTGCTAAAGGTGGTATGCCACAGAAGAAGAATCTTCAAACCGGAAGCCGATGCTCCCTCAGGAAGGTAACGGGATGTCATCTCCACCACAGCTTCAAGCATAACTTGAGCGTTGACAGAAATCCCGACCGTGTCTCCTCACTGACCACAGCTGAACTTCAGACTGGTCTAGCAAAGGACACTGACCGAAGTCATCAAAAGTAGAGGCGAAAAGATGCACGAAATAACCGGAAACCGGAAATCCGTGTACCCGGAAATCGTCCTGACTCCTCCCTTGACTTATGAGGAAAAGGGTAAGTCAAGCGACCATCCGCCCCAAGGTTGTGCCTGCCCCGAAAATGGCCCAAACGGAGCCAGAAGTGGAACAGGAACAGAAGGAATGCCACTCCCAGGATGTGCTAGCTTAGCCCGCACCTATGAGAGGTGAAAAACCACTGGGGGAGAATGTGCGAACCGGAAGGAGAAGTCATCCTCCTTCGCGGAACGGAAATAAGCCATCGCCGACGGGGCAACCAAAAACGGAAGCCGCCGAAACCGATGCACCCTCAGGAAAATAACGGGATGAAACCTCCGCCTTAGCTTCAAGTAAAAAACTTTAGCATGAACGGAAATCCCGACTGTGTCTCTTCACTGACCACAGACTGACCTTCAGAATGGGTGTCATGAATCGATATTCTGAAGCGCGAACCTGTCAAGAATAGAATAGGCAACCGAGACTACTCGCGCATTACACGACGTAGCCAAGTGACGTATTCATGTGACGTATCCAAGTGTACTGACGTAAACTAAAATCGTTTCACGAGAGGGTCGTTTTCCGCAAGTACACGGAACGAAGAACGCTTGGAAGAAAAGCCGTTCCCCTTCTTGGAAGGTAAGTGACTGTGATTATTGCATCGACAATCGTTCCACGGGACCTGGGCGGAGATGAGGGTATCGTGTCAGTCATGTACATTGTGTTGTTGTCAAGTTGTGTACGTTTGAATGTACGCTGTTGCCAAATCCCCATTTTCCGAAACACAGTAATAGAATGAGAACGATAATAAAATATGAACAAACCAAGTCTTTTAGACAGGCTGTGTAGGTAACACATATGGCCCTTTGATCTGTTTCAGGAACCCACGGTCCAATGATTTATTCATCTTCCTCTTCCTCATGTTACCGTAATTGTGGAGAGAGATGTAACCAGACTACTACTGCTATTAACTTGATGATGGTGTCTTGAGAAGAAGAGTGACGACCCAAACCAGGAGCGCGGTCTTCAAGACTAGTCAAGTGCTACACGTCATCTCGAGTACCTTTTCAATGACATCGAGCTAAGTCAAAACTTCATAAACATTATGTGTATTCCTTTTGTTTTGATGTCCTTCAAGGGAACATTCTGAAGAACGTTTGCAGCAGCGGAGTCACGTTAGATTACCATGACAGAATTGAAATCCAGCAGCAATAGACATTTGATCAGAGTGTGCTGTGATTTAAGTAACATGACCTAGCTTGAACAGTGTGTGATACATTTAGTACGATACTGATATTTAGCAAAAATATAGACTAACCTGATTAATGTGTGCTGCATTGCAAGAATTTTATTAACACTATCCATGTATTAAATTATGTAAACCTGTGTTGATCTTTCTCTGCTACTTCGAGAGCATGGGAAAGAGTGAAGGAAAGTAAAGTCAAGGTAGTACCTGTTTCTTTAGCTAATACGAAAAGGCGGCGTGTTTTCCTTCCATAAACTTCCTTTGGAAGGCGCACGCAGAAAGAAACAGGCTGACGAAAACTGACCTGTGACATATGGGGGCTTCGTCCGGGATTTTGTAACTCGTAATTTCAATTTGGCTTCCCCAAACAAATTTTCTTCAAACAAATTCCCTATTCGTTTTTCGTTTGTGTGTTCGTCCGTTCATGTTCATCATCGTATAAATCAACTTTTGTATTTATTCATGTTTATAGTTAGTTCATCATTTAACGATAACAGAGTCTGACGTGTGTGCTTCAGCACACGGGAATAATCCAAATGAAGAGTGACGCAAGGCTTTGACGTCACTATAATAATTCACGTAAAGCACTAATGTTATAGTAGTTTAGTTCCCCCTATTTGGCTGTGCTAAACAAAAGGCTATAACAGAAGACAGTGGACTAACACCCTGTCAGGCCATCCTGTGTCCCTTAGTCGACAAAATTATAATATTGTTGGTCGCCGTGGGAGGTTGGTGGGCGAATTGGGTTATATACGAGGGATAGCACTCATCTTCGTCCAGAAGGACCGTGGAAGTGAAGTTGATTCTGCAGACAGTCACACTTCACAACGCCAAGAGTAAGGGTCAGGAAATTTAGATTATTGTCTATACAGCAGTAGATAATTGAAGAATCTTATTTCGACTTACTGTGCGATAGAATCGAGTTGATATTAATATAGGCGAAAGGTCCACGTTGATGGAGCGCCGATGAGATATTAAAATGAAGTTCACTCGATAGAACGGTATATTGTTTGACATATACCAGAAGAACCATAAATTCTAGTGTTAGGTATCCGTGGTTATAAAAGGATATTAGAATGGTTCAGAAAAATCGTGTCATTGGGACACGTAACGTTTACTGAGGTAACGTTGAACGTTCATGAATTCAAGTAGCAAAGTGAGCTTCACTAAAGTAACACTTCATTCTATAGTGGGAGAGTTTTCTCTCTCTAGTAAATAGTGTGTGAAAAGCAGTTTAGTCAAATCGGTTTTTCAACCGAGCATCACGTATTTGCAGTTTGATTCAGTGAATATCTGTGTGTGAGTTAACGTAAAGGATATGCAAACATCCAAACACCCGAGTACTAGGGCGCATATAGCAAAAATGAACGCTGACCCGCAGAACCAGAATACGGCCGAGGCAGTAGTCTCAGATGTTGAAGGTGGTGACACATATGTCAACACCCAAAGAGAATCGAGCGATAATGATTCTCAGACGTTAGGCGCGCGTGTAACGACTTATGTATCCGCTGCGAGTAATGAACGTGCAGGTCCGATCCACCCTGAAAAATCCGGATTAGAGTGGACTCGCGAACTTTTGGCGATAGGACGAGAGTTAGGACTCGAAGGAGAAGACTTGCGTGAGTTTGTAGCTGAAGAACGCGCACGAGAGGAACGAGAAGCTCACGAACGCGAACGTGAACGTGAAGAACGCGCACGAGAGGAACGTGAACGTGAACGTGAAGTTCTCGAACGTGAACGTGAACGTGAAGTTCTCGAACGTGAACGAGAAGCCGATCGCGCGTTTCAGCTAGAACAGTTGAGGATACAAACGGAAGCACGCCGAGACAACGCCAACAATAACGCGTCGAGGCGTCGTAGGGATGACGACTTTATCCCAAAAATCCCTTTTCTTGATGACAAAGACGACATCGAGAGTTGGTTTGCACAATTTGAACATTATGCAACCAACTGTCATCTCGACGACGAACGCAAAGCTACGAGAATGGTGTATTTCCTGAAAGGAAAGGCGAGAACCATTTATGCAAAACTCAGTTTCGAAGACGCGCGCAACTACAACACTTTGAAGAATGCGTTGTATGATGGATTTCAACTGACAGCAGATCAATATCGGAAGAAATTCCGTCAGCTGAAGCGAAACCCATCTGACACGTACAAAGAACATGTCACCAAACTTGAGCGCATCCTCGATAAATGGATCGAGTTAGCCAAGTGCGATGAACATGTGGCAGATCTGAAGGATCTAGTTCTCAGAGAACAATTAGAGAACACCTTCCCTGCCGAAGTGATGTTGCACGTACTTGATCGGAAACCTAAGTCTGCGAAAGAAATGGGCGAAATTGCCACGGAGTACGAACAATCACGTTCGAACATCAGGCCACGGCAATCTCACCAAAACCATTCTAGCGGCAGCGCGTTTTCGAACACGAAAAGTTCGAATGTCGTCAAAAGTGACGCGAAAGAGAAATCGTCACAGAAAGAACATAAATACGTGAGCGATGATGAAAAGCAAAGACTGAAAGCCACAGGCTGTTGTTTTTTTTGCAGAGGCAAAGGACACATGTCGCGATTTTGTCCCAATAAGGGAGAAGGCGCTCACGCAGTTCATGTTCGAAATGAATTTGATGAACAAGAAATCCCCGTACATCTTGACAAGCTGTGCAAGTCGTGCGAAAAGAAGGATTTCAAAGAGGAAGTGTTCATCAAGTTAGACGGCCGAATCGTAAAAGCATTACGCGATTCCGGGTGCTCAGGTATTATGGTCAGTGCCGACCTTATACCTGAAGAAAGGTACTTGGCAAAGAAAAAAGAAACTACTCTCGCAGAGAAGAAAACACGGAAATTGTGTCCCACGGCTGTGGCCCACATTGACTGCCCGTATTTTGATGACAAAACCGAAGTGGTCATACTCGAAGATCCCATTTATCCTGTCCTCATTGGTAAATGGTATGGTGTAGGCCAGAACAAGAGGAAGACCCCTTTGTTTCCTGTACGTGACCCGAGTTGGTATCAAGGTGAGACCAACGCGGCGGTCAGTACACGTAAGCAAGAGAAGGAGGAAAAAGAGCGGAATGAGAAACCTGTGCCGGGAACTAGGCATGATGACAGAAATACACACAAGATGTATTCCCCCCAAGATCTCAAGAAGGCTCAGAATGATGATGAAACACTGGCAAAAGTACGCCAGATGGCTGTTTCAGGAGAGTCATTCCACGGTGTGAGGTATGTCTACAAGAAAGAAATCTTGTACAGGACAACCCTCGACAAAACCGGGAGTGAATCTAGTAAAGTCGTTGTTCCCAAAGAAATGAGAACCAAAGTTCTTTCTTTTGGGCACGACCACCCGATGGCAGGTCATCTCGGGCAAAAGAAAACCACTGATAGAATCCGGTGTGAGTTCTGGTGGCCAGGTTTTGTCGGAGACATAAAACGTTACTGTCTCTCGTGTGACACATGCCAACGAACAGCGCCGAAAGGCAGAACCAAGAAAGCACCGTTGGGACAGATGCCTACCATCAATCCCGTGTTCAAGAGGGTCGCTGTCGACATCATTGGTCCAATAAAGCCAATGTCGGAAAGCAAAAAACAATACATTCTGACTATGGTGGACTACGCCACAAGATATCCTGAAGCTGTTGCACTGAAGGATATTCGTGCTGACACAGTGGCAGAAGCACTATTTGAGATGTGGACGAGACTGGGAATTCCAGACGAAGTGATCACCGATCAAGGAACCCAGTTCACGTCCAATCTCATGAAGGAAGTGAACCAGTTTCTGAGCATCAAGCACAAAATGACCACCCCTTTCCATCCTCAAGCCAATGGATTAGTGGAGCGATTTAATGGAACGCTCAAAAGCATGCTCAGGAAGTTGGCAATAGAACAGCCAGTGTTGTGGGATACATTCATCCCAGCACTGCTTTTTGCTTACCGCGAAGCACCTCAAGACAGTCTTGGTTTCTCACCCTTTGAAATGCTGTATGGCAAGACCATCAGAGGTCCCATGCAGGTTCTGCGACGTGCATGGACTGATGAATCGGTCGAAGGTGAACAGAAGACAACGGCAGAATACGTTGTCGACCTCAGAAACAGGATTGAAGAAACGTGTGAGATTGCCAAAGAAAACCTAGCTAAGTCATCACAGAAGCAAGCCGGGTATTTCAACCGGAAGACTGCGCTCAGGTCGATCGAAGTCGGCAAGAAAGTGCTACTTCTGCTTCCCGTGAAACACAACAAACTAGAGTTGACTTGGCGCGGCCCATACGTAGTGACTGAGAAAGTCAACCAGTTTGACTACAGAGTCAAAGTCGGGACGAAACAAAAGGTGTACCACATCAACCTAATGAAAGAATATCAAGAACGTGACATCGTCACGCGTGATGTTGCTGTCGTTACACCCGAAGAAGAAGAAGAAGAAGAAGCAGAAGAACACATCGCCGTAGTCATCGAGGAAGATGATACGATGAACGATGATATCTTCCAAATAGACACTCAGAAGATGATTCCTCTGCTGGAAACTACTCGTACAGAAGATGTCACAAGCGTGAACTTCTGTAAAGAATTGAGTAGAGAAAGAACAAAAGAGGCGAAAGCGATCTGTAGTGCATTCTCCAAGAATCTGACTGATGTACCGATTACTACCAACTTGGAGAAGTGCAGAATCGAACTTACAGAGAAGAAACCTGTGTTTGTTCGACCGAGACCCATACCTCATGCGATGGTGAAAACGGTCGAAGACGAGATCGACGAGATGTTGAAGCTTGGGGTCATTGAACCGGCAAACTCACCGTACAATGCTCCAATCGTTTTTGTGAAGAAGAAAGGAGGTAAGAAATACCGGGTTGTGACAACCATGGAGCAGATTATTTAAGTCGCGCTTCATATTGTGACTAAATTTGGGAAATTCATTCTCAAGAAAGGGGCTGTCATGAATCGATATTCTGAAGCGCGAACCTGTCAAGAATAGAATAGGCAACCGAGACTACTCGCGCATTACACGACGTAGCCAAGTGACGTATTCATGTGACGTATCCAAGTGTACTGACGTAAACTAAAATCGTTTCACGAGAGGGTCGTTTTCCGCAAGTACACGGAACGAAGAACGCTTGGAAGAAAAGCCGTTCCCCTTCTTTGAAGGTAAGTGACTGTGATTATTACATCGACAATCGTTCCACGGGATCTGGGCGGAGATGAGTGTATCGTGTCAGTCATGTACATTGTGTTGTTGTCAAGTTGTGTACGTTTGAATGTGCGCTGTTGCCAAATCCCCATTTTCCGAAACACAGTAATAGAATGAGAACGATAATAAAATATGAACAAACCAAGTCTTTTAGACAGGCTGTGTAGGTAACACATATGGCCCTTTGATCTGTTTCAGGAACCCACGGTCCAATGATTCATTCATCTTCCTCTTCCTCATGTTGCCGTAATTGTGGAGAGAGATGTAACCAGACTACTACTGCTATTAACTTGATGATGGTGTCTTGAAAAGAAGAGTGACGTCCCAAACCAGGAGCGCGGTCTTCAAGTCCAGTCAAGTGCTGCACGTCATCTCGAGTACCTTTTCAATGACATCGAGCTAAGTCAAAACTTCATAAACATTATGTGTATTCCTTTTGTTTTGATGTCCTTCAAGGGAACATTCTGAAGAACGTTTGCAGCAGCGGAGTCACGTTAGATTACCATGACAGAATTGAAATCCAGCAGCAATAGACATTTGATCAGAGTGTGCTGTGATTTAAGTAACATGACCTAGCTTGAACAGTGTGTGATACATTTAGTACGATACTGATATTTAGCAAAAATATAGACTAACCTGATTAATGTGTGCTGCATTGCAAGAATTTTATTAACACTATCCATGTATTAAATTATGTAAACCTGTGTTGATCTTTCTCTGCTACTTCGAGAGCATGGGAAAGAGTGAAGGAAAGTAAAGTCAAGGTAGTACCTGTTTCTTTAGCTAATACGAAAAGGCGGCGTGTTTTCCTTCCATAAACTTCCTTTGGAAGGCGCACGCAGAAAGAAACAGGCTGACGAAAACTGACCTGTGACAATGGGCTAGTGAAGGACACTGACCGAAGTCAACAACCCAGAGGCGGAAGGATACACGGAATAAGCGAAAAACCGGAAACCCGTGTCTCCGGAAATCGATCTGACTCGTCCCTTGACTAAGAGGAAAAGGGCAAGTAGAGCGATCATCCGCCACCATACCTGGATGAGCGGAAGTCACAACACCCTCCAGGTGAAGTAAAGACTGCCCCGGCTGAAGCACAGAGTGCATGAAAGCCGACCACTGTTGCTCCCTCTCTGGCCTCCAAAGTGAAGCGCCAGGAAAAGGGACAGCGTAACCAGACGAAGCCGGAAAACGCAGCCGCCGAAACCGCGGAAAGCGGAAACGAAGACTGCAAAGACTGAGGCTGAAAGCCAAAAAACCCGGAGGCCAGTCTGAGGTCCATCCCGTCACCGCCACCGTAGAGTACGCGTGTAGGAGGACCTATGTTTCCGGTGAGAACCAGAAACGCAGCCGCTAAACCCGCGAAATGCGGAAACGAAGGCTGCATAGACTGAGGCCGGAAGCGATAAAGCCCAGAGGCCAGTCTGAAAAATACAGAGTGCACGAAAGCCGACCGCTGTTGCTCCCTCTCTGACCTCCAAAATGAAGCGCCAGAAAAAGGGACAGCGTATCCAGCCGAAGCCGGAAAACTCAGCCGCCGAAACCGCAAAATGCGGAAACGAAGACTGCATAGACTGAGGCCGAAAGCCATAAAGCACAGAGGCCAGTCTGCGGTCCGTCCAGTCGCCGCCGCCATAGCGTACTGGTGTAGGAGGACCTCATCTTCCGGCGAAGTCTGAAGACGCAGCCGCCGAAACCGCGGAAAGCCGAAAAGAAGACTGCATAGACTGAGGCCAGAAGCCATAAAGCCCGGAGGCCAGTCTGTGGTCCCTCCCGTCACCGCCGCCGTAGCGTACGCGTGTAGGAGGACCTATGCTTCCAGCGAACCGGAAACGCAGCCGCCGAAACCGCGAAAAGCGGAAACAAAGACTGCATAGACTGAGGCCGGAAGCCCTAAAGCCCAGAGGCCAGTCTGCGGTCCATCCAGTCACCGCCGCCGTAGCGTACGCGTGAAGGTGGACCTATGTTTCCAGTAAAAAAACGGAAACGCAGCCGCTAAACCCGCGAAATGCGGAAACGAAGACTGCATAGACTGAGGCCGAAAGCCATAAAGCCCGGAGGCCAGTCTGGGGTCCATCCAGTCACCGCCGCCGTAGCGTACGTGTGTAGGTGGACCTATGTTTCCAGTGAAAACCGGAAACGCAGCCGCCGAAACCGCGGAATGCGGAAACGGCAACTGCATAGACTGAGGCCGGAAGCCATAAAGCCCGAAGGCCAGTCTGTGGTCCATCCAGTCACGCCGCCGCAGCGTACACGTGTAGGAGGACCTAAGCTTCCGGGGAAAACCAGAAACGCGGCGGCCGAAAAAACGGCTACCGCTACTGTTCTGCAAAGTCCGCGCCCTCATGGGGAAAGTCGGTATTGTCAGAACAGGAGAATGCAGGGAGTGACCCTGCCCCATAGAACTGTCTCCCAGAAGGGAGTGTCCAGACGCCTCACGTGGGCTATAGGACCAGTTCGACTTACCAGTAAAGCCACCAGCGGAAGCGGCAACCGATCAACAAGACAGGAACCTGCTCCTCGGAACCGGAAGGCACCAACAAGGAAGTCAGGAAACGAACATCCCCCACGGCCGGAAGCATGACGCTGCAGAACGCCGAGGAGCGCTGCCTCTCCTCTCACCTCAAATTCCGAAACTCTGGAACTAAAGATTTCAAGAGAGAGAACACCAAAGCCCCCTCCAAAAGAGGGAGACGCAGAAACAACAAACGTGACAGACTGCAAATAAACACTGTTCCGCCGCTTTGGTAATTATGGGTGTAGCAGAACCCGCGCCGTCGGCAGAGGGATAGTTACAACCACTACTCTTTAACAAGTATGGGTTTGCGTGAACCCGCGCAATCGGTAGTGTTTATGTAAAATAACATAATCAATTTTTTTTTTCATGTACACACTAAAAATTTGCAGACAGAGAGCAAATTAGGTGTGTGAGAGATACTTAAAATTTCAAAACGATACCTTTAATGGTTCCAAAGTTACAATGATTTTAGTGTGTCTCTGGGTACAGGTGAACCCAGGGGGATTGACGCCCGACAAAAGCTAATTGAAGCCCGACGGAGCGAAACGACGGAGGGCTTCAATTAGACTTTGGGAGGGCGTCAATCCACGATGAAGACCGAGAAGTTTCAAATGGAAGCATGTTAATGTTATTGTAATTCAATCTGACGACGATCTCTTTCCTGCTTCCATGCGGTTGTAAACAGACAGAATTGGTTCTGTTCTGTTCACACACTACTTTCAGTCCACCTACCTGCAAGGGTCAAGTCCCAAGAAATATGTCTCTGTATTCCTATCGTATCACTCTGCTCCTGTTTTGTTTTCTTTCACACACATTTTCCCTTCTTTTTTGACGGGTTTCTGGACAGCAAACTCTAAAAAAAATTCTTTTCCTCACAAAAGCGATCTTTGGAATTGACTGACGTAGTCCGGAAGAATTCATGCATCAACTTACGTCACGTATTCGACGTCATCACTTCGCATACCTTATGGTCTCGGTATTTCGTTGGCCTTCATATTTCCTACTTGTAAAATGTGACCCTCCACCACGAAATGAGTCGCATGTCACCTCGCGCGGTTCTGCGTTAGGCTTAATATAAGTCCGGGGAGTGTCTGGTAACAGTGTGAGGGTCACCTTAGTCACAGGCTTATAATTCAAACAGTTTTCGCTCTTTTCTAAAACGGTTTTCACCACTGGATAGAGCATAACACACTCGTTAAGAAAATGTAAAAAATATGAAAATCATGCAAAGGTGACATGTGACTCATTCCGTGGTGGAGGGTCACAAATGACCCTCAAAGCTAACTGAGACTAGTTGAGGCTGTATCAATGCGCCTCGCCAGCTTTTTTAGCGAGTGGTTATCGACAATTAATGACCGGTAATTTTTAATGAGTTGGGACATTCTGACCAATCACAGGATCTGTTTCATTAAAACGCAAACTTGATTGAATTACAATAAAGATTATACGTGGGTGTACCTTCTGCCACACAACAATTCTATGAAAAAGTTCACATACGGGAAACACTATCTGCTAATAAACTTAGGAACGGGAATCCCTCATAAGGGATGTTAACTATCGGTTAAAAGATACCTTCTTTCTCGCGTAAAACCACAACTAATATGGGTGGCCGAGTAGTAACGCACTTGCGCTCGGAAGCGAGTTCGACACTGGGTCAGGGCGTTAGCAATTTTCTCCCCCCTTTCCTAACCTAGGTGGTGGGTTCAAGTGCTAGTCTTTCGGAAAAGACGAAAAACCGAGGTACCTTCCTGTACACTACATTGGGGTGTGCACGTTAAAGATCCCACGATTGACAAAAGGGTCTTTCCTGGCAAAATTGTATAGGCATAGATAAAAATGTCCACCAAAATACCCGTGTGACTTGGAATAATAGGCCGTGAAAAGTAGGATATGCGCCGAAATGGCTGCGATCTGCTGGCCGATGTGAATGCGTGATGTATTGTGTAAAAAAAAAAATTCCATCTCACACGGCATAAATAAATCCCTGCGCCTTGAATATGTGCGCGATATAAATTGCATAAAAAATAAAATTAAAATAAAATAAATCCCTGCGCTTAGAACTGTACCCACGGAATACGCGCGATATAAGCCTCATATTGATTGATTGATAATATTGTGTGTGTGTGTGTGTGTGTGTGTGTGTGTGTGTGTGTGTGTGTGTGTGTGTGTGTGTGTGTGTGCGTGTGTGTGTGTGAGTGTCTGTGTGTGTATGTGTGTGTGTGTGTATGTGTGCGTGTGTGTGTGTGAGTGAGTGTCTATGTGTGTGCGTGTGCGTGTGTGTGTGTGTGTGTGTGTGTGTGTGTGTGTGTGTGTGTGTGTGCGTTCTTTCATTTGCACACATACCGCAAACGACAAACACACTGCAATAAAATGTTTGACTCTCGCTTGGTTTGAAAACTGCGACCGACGCATTCAACTGTTCAAACCTATACACAATCGGTCAAATCGTCATCGTTACATGTGACTGTGACTTCCACTTTTATCAGTCCAACTTTTGAGAAAGGAGAGATCATAATCTGATCGAGGGGATGTTGGGAGGGGGGGAGGGGTTGGCATCAAAGTCAAATGTAATGATAAATAATAAAATAACACTTTTTTGGCGGGATAAATAATCCACAGTACACACACACTTCTATTTGTGCGGGATGCATAATTCAGTCAACGAACAAACCAACCAACCAAACAACTAAAGCAACACAAACATGCAAAAACAAAAATGCAGTTTCCAAAGCGAGGCCAAGACATAAGCCTCTTTAAACAGTTGCAGAAGCTAATCCAGTCTCTCCATGTTATCCGCCTACAAGCTAAGCTGCCTGTAAGCGTTTCAATTTGGCCAGCGTGGGTAGTCATTTCATTTTCTCTAAACCCTTCTTTCCTGGTAAAAAAAATCTGGAGCTACTGGGGGTACTATCAAGTGTGGGTATCTGGCAGCTCTGCGAAAACAGCCTGCTACTCCGAGACCATTGCTTATTGACATGACCGAGAGGATTTTTTTACTCACCTTACCGCGAGAGTATGCAACTTCTGACCGCGCGATTTTCTGATAACCGCGACCTTTCTATTTATGGAGAGTCAACTTTTTGTGTGGGTTTAGTTTTTGAACTTGTTGGATTTGTGGGGTCAGAGGGGCTGTTTTCTTTGCGTTTTCTCACTTTGAAACCGCTTTGGTTTGAAGATAGACTTGTACACCGTTCAACATTTTTAATTTCACGCAAAATAAGTTTACTATATATGCAAAGAAATCCCACAACAGGATGAGCTAAAAGTGTGCAAATATGCTCAATAAACCGAAAGTCTTTAATTTTGAAGATATGCAACCGTTCACGGTACAAAAAAAACCTCATCGGTGAGAAAAAAGATGAAAAACAATCCGTAGTGACAAATAACACACACACACACACACACACACACACACACACACACACACACACACACACACACACCCAAAGGAACTGCACGTGTTTAAACAAAAAAGACACAAGTATAAACATGTCTAAGTAGCGAAACAAAAACCTCGACAGAAAATATAAAAACAGCAAGTATACCAAAATTCATCAGTGACTAAAGCTTTAAAAGCCAGCAGTATATACCAACATGCAAAACATGCCAATACAGGCGGTCGTTGTTTCCCACAAAGGGACCGCTGTCAGGCAATTACCACCCAACAAAACCTGCAGCTTGTGGACACTTTCATTTCACATGAAACCCTCCCTGCGCGGTCAGTAACCTCTGTGATCAGTGAAGCCGTCCGCTGGTCAGTGCTGAGGTCACTCACCCCTTTCCGCCTGTCAAGAGCGCATGGGTTGTGAAGGAGAAGTACTCAAGGGAAACTTGATCGAGTCATGGCTGACTATATGCCAAAACCGTCCGGCTGACGTCAATCGTTATTTTCGCGAGACTGAAATCAGGTAAACGCCTGCGCAGTGATAGCATCGCTCTTGGTTAGCTTGGTTGGCTACTGTTGCTTGTTTGACGAATCTCTCTCTCTCTCTCTCTTTCTCGGACTCACGCACGCATATGCACAACATTCTTTACACGCAATTTATCAAACACATACACTGACACAAGCACTTGTGTATGCGTTTGTGTGAGTATGTGCGCGCGCGTGTGTGCCGGTGTGTGTGCGTGGGTTTGTGCGTGTGTGTGTGTGTACGGGATGGGGGGGGGGGGGGGGGTTGGAACGTTCGCGCGTGAGTGTGTGTGTGTGTGTGTGTTTGATCTTTTGACCATGTATAATTATGTGTCTGTATTTTCGTGATTGTCTGTCGTTCCGTGTGTATTTCTGTTTGTGTCCGCGTGTGTATGACGCTTACGCGAGTGCATGTGTCCCAGGACAAACAAACAAGCAAGCAATCCTAGAGCGTAAATTAAATTCCCTGCCTTCGGACACTAGGACTAAAATAACAGAGTTAGTGTGACTGATTCTGATACAGAATAGTCATTACTGGACAAAACCGCCCTGCAGAGAAGCTAATTAAGCTACCTTCGTTAAATCTATTAGGTTAGTTTGTGTTGCTGCTAATGCTGACGTGGGATAGAGTTGGCCATATAACAATGCGTACTCTTGATTGCTATTTGCTTTTTTCTCATGGAAAACAACACAGGTCTCATCCAGTCAGACGAATGCATGCATGGTTTGTGCACGTCTTGAACATTGTTCAATTTTGTTGAACATTGTTCTTCATTCAGCAACTGTTGCAAATGTGAAAATCCATGTTGCGCTCACGGAGTAAGAACCAATCAATTTTCTTTGCTTTGGTGAAGGGACGCAACCTCTATTATGCAACACTCTTTCACAAAGGGGGTACTTCACATGAACCCCATCAGCTAATCATGCAACCATTTCATGCCTTGCGCGAGAGACGATTTAAATCAAAAGTGGTAGTTTGGCGCACGATAGTAGGCTATGCACATGCGCACGAAAAAGAGCCCACGTTCACAGCGAAAGTCTCAGGGCTTGGAAAACACGAAGACACGCATGCATCATCTCTCGTCTCTGATTATCATGATCGTATTTCGATACTTTGACGAGAAAAACCCAATGCTGGTGTGTCGAAGAAGACAGCCACAGCGGGCTTGTTCGAATCAAAGTATCACACCATATCTTCAACGTATTACCAATACCTGTCCCAATATAGACCAGTTGGTCTAAGAGGACGTTAAACCCTAATAGTCAGTCAGGCTATGTAACGTCTGCAGAAGATAGGCTATCAGAGTAACGTCTGGAGAAAAACACTCGTCCACACCTCGTGAACTCAGAGTGACCCAGACAGCTAATCAACCAAACGCTGATGACTTTCGCGCGAGGTTGTTAAATCAAAATTTGGTGATGAGTCAAAATTAGAAGACAATTAATGGAGCTCCACGCGACCCCAACAGCTAATTACCCAAATGACTTGCACGCGAGAATGTTGAAAAAGTGGTCATTTGAAAGCTCATTTGTGACCCTCCACCACGGAATAAGTCGCATGTCACCTTTGCATGATTTTCATATTTTTTACATTTTTCTAAAGAGTTTTTTATGCTCTATCCAGTGGTGAAAACCGTTTTAGAAAAGAGCAAAAACTGTTTGAGTTATAAGCCTGTGACTAAGGTGACCCTCACGCTGTTACCATACACTCTCCGGACTTATATCAAGCCTAGCGCAGAACCGCGCGAGGTGACATGCGACTCATTTCGTGGTGGAGGGTCACATATAAAGGCACAGTAAGCCTCCCGTAAACCATCATAGATACTGTCAGGCTTTTACACACAGTACAAACATCCTTTCATTTAAACACTCACCGAACGGGAACATCCTAGGTGCCCTACGTAAAGAGCGAGCAATTTTTAAAGAATTAATTTTGCGGATTGTCTCGCAGACAGTCGGACCGTGGTGCGTTTTGGCGCAAGACCTAACTTTTAAAATCTAAAAAAATAAATTGACAGCTTGTTACACAATATTCTTAAATCATAAAATACATCTTTTTTCATCAAGACAAGATCACTACAATTCAAAGTTTTGAAAGTTTGAAAAAAGAAAAGCCCGGAAGCAGGGTCACTCAAGGTCGTGGTTCTCGTAGCAGACGACGGTTTATGCCTATCGCCAGTTCCTCTGAACAGTCAAAAGCCATCGCTGGAGTTCTTGTGAACTACAGCCGTTTGTTTCGTGCATAGGCAGAGGTACATAATAACGTGCTATTGCAGATACCATCTTATAAAATACTGTGAAGTGAATAGTCCAAAAATACAATATCGTGTCCGTATTTTTGTCATTGCAAAGTTAGCTCATCAACCTGTGAGCTATCGAGGATTCAGACCCGTTGTTGGGTAAGTGATTTTGGCTGTTGGGTAAGTTACCGAAAAATAACTAGCCCTACGTATACACGTTTACAGAGAGAAAGAAGCAGAGGGGGGAATAATACTTCTTATCGTCTCTTCAGCTGATATTGGTATTTAAGACCAATGCACATTTGTTTCTTTTCTAAATTCACATGGCAAGCTGCATGCTTGAAGACGATTTACAATCAGGTCTATCACTGTAAAAAGAAAGTTCTTAACGACAGAACACTTTCCATTCCCAGCGCTTGTGTCTATCGAAACAGCTGGCCGCAGTAACTGCACACCAACCGATCAATGGTGGCATGATCATAACAGCCTGGGATAGACCGTAATGACGTGTCAGCAAGCGGGTGTGGCGACATGTATGAGAATCCTGCCAGGCTGGCCAAACAAATTGCCTCTTGGGTCCTTGACCCCTGCATGACATCAGGCAATCGACCTCGCTTGGAAGTGGACAGCGGTCGCTTGTTTTTCACGATCTGCCTGGACACTGACCTAGCCTACTAAGCGAGTAGACATTTACTGCAGCAGAACAGAACAAAACAGAACAGCCCAAAAAGTGCAGAACAAGACCACTGTAAACCGTCGTTGTTATTATTTTTACGAGTGTACTTTTAATGAAAACAAGAAAAGTTCAGTAAAAAGACGTTTAATTACAGACAAAACGAAATATGTTATGTATTTAAAAACAAACAATAATAATAATGTTGGCGATTAAGTCAAAACATAAATGATTGTTAATAACAATTAAACAGTAAAACAAAAGGTCAAATAGAGAACGAACGAACGAACTGAATTTTACAAGAGAGAGAGAGAGAGAGAGAGAGAGAGAGAGAGAGAGAGAGAGAGAGAGAGAGAGAGAGAGAGAGAGAGAGAGATGTATAGACATATAGAGCAAAGAGAGACAAAGACAGGGAGAAAGAAAAAGACAAATATAGAGTTTGGGGGCAAAGGGAGGGGTACGAGAAGGGTGAGGAGACTGGGGGGGGGGGGGGGGGGGAGGCAGACTCTCTGTCAAGAGGAAACCAGTTGTTGAAATAAAATTATATCAACCACAGCGACACACTAGGCTGTAAATTACCTACATGCACCAACAGTCTACATCGCATCCACTAAACACTATACATCACCCACGAACCACACTACTATCCTATCATCTGGTTCATTCAACTCTTCGGCCAAGTGATCTATGTTGTTGTTGTCAGACCTACCGGCAGTACGGATTATTTGGCCACCCGCCCAGGCATGAGTCCTGCAAACCAGGCTTCATTGGTTTCACCTGCATTCTCTCACCTCTGCCGGGTTCATGGCAGCATGTTAACGGTGCTGTGTTTCACGTGTATATGATCATGTTGATCCACAGATCTGTCCAGTTACACGAAATAAGAGGTTCCTGGGCATGAAATAGAAGCTGCAATCTGCGCGGAATTGGAGGATAACACTGAATTATTTAATTAAGAAAGAGAAAGATTTACATGTCACTTACAAAATTAATTCAACACTGCTCAGGAAGGAGCCAGTGGAAGGCTGCTCTTGTATTAATACTTGAAAGAGAAAGAGGGAAAGAGAGGATATGCACACGTGTGCTGGCTTGCGCACATGCATGCATAAGTGTGTGACTGTGTGTGTGTGTGTGTGTGTGTGTGTGTGAAAGTCCGAGTCCATGTTTGTTGTTGTTGTGTTTTGTCGTGAAAATGAGAAAATGCAGCAAGCTGGTTTGTTGCGGTGCTGATACAGGCTCTGTTATGCTGTTTAAAAGTAGCTATGTAAGGGAGGTAATCACTTCGAACCTCCACGAGCATCGTACCAGAGTTGTGTACCTTAAAACTGGCCTTGGCATGCCAACCTCAAACGTCGACTGCTTCATGTTACTAAGAATGATGAGAGCAAGGTTTAACATATGTGTGTGTGTGTGTGTGTGTGTGTGTGTGTGTGTGTGTGTGTGTGTGTGTGTGTGTGTGTGTGTGTGTGTGTGTGTGTGTGTGAATAGAATAGAATAAAATAATCTTGTATCGCCACGAATCCTTAAGGCTTATACGGCACAAACCAAACAACAGAAATAAAAGAATCATTGTTTCTTCTTCAGAAAACGGTCATGTACATATTTACCAAGCTGTAACTGAAGTGTTTCATCATTTATCGGTTGACTAGGTAAATCATGCAAGTGTCTGGGATTATTTATATATGTGTGTGTGTGTGTGTGTGTGTGTGTGTGTGTGTGTGTGTGTGTGTGTGTGTGTGTGTGTGTGTGTGTGTGTGTGTGTGCGCACCTGTATGTAAAACAAAAAGCTCACAGCTGGCCAAAAGAGTAGGCAAAACACATTGTTAGCCTATTTCCAGCGTTTCTGTTTGCTACCGATGCTTACATTTTAACCTCTCTATTGGAATATCAACTAAACACACACAAACACACGTGCCTTCGCGTGCAAGCATTTACGCACACGTCAAATATTCGATAATGTAGCCCAATTTGCTTTGGTCTGCCCTTTTTGACATGCATCTGTGGGATTTATGCTCGCATTCAAACGGATAATACTAACCTCATTTCAGGATTAGTTTGTGCTTCGTTCATTTTTGCAATGAGGAATTCTTCGTGAATAACATCTCATAAAATACTATGAAGTGAATAGTCCAAAAATACAATATCGTGTCCGTATTTTTGTCATTGCACACAAAAACATAAGAATATACGTTAAAGACGTGATAACGTGAAGTAACCGTCACAGTCAGTATGGAAATCTGAGCGCCAGACAGTGCAAAACAGAAAGAGAGAGGAGAGCTTGTGCAACACGGGCGAGTCTTTGCCAGGGAGGAAAGATTCTTTGGTCAGCTGATTGACAAGTTCGAAAAGGAACTTCAGACATTTGCCTGGTATTTGGCAAACTATCAGTGGCAGCACAGGCAGTTTGCCACAAAACTGGCTCCTGATCGTCATGGATTATAGAGAAAACTGTACTTGTCTATATCAGGACGAGGCGCACTGGACGCGAGAGCAAGTCACCGTTCATCCTGTCGTCTCCTACTGCTGGTGCCTAAAAGACCCGGATGAGATCGTCCAGGAGACTTTCTTTTATGTCTTCGATGATATAAAACACGACAATCACGAAATGCATAACTTCAAACTGCAGGTGGTCAGGGATCTACTTCAAAGAGGACTGAACTTTCAAAATATCGTTCATTTCAGCGATGCATGGCTCCCCAAGCCAGCACAAGGGCGTCTTCAATGTGTGTGTGGACTTGATGTGATGTGTAAAAGTGACGTCTTCTGGTGTGAATGGGAAGTGGAGACAAAATTCGGTTGAAGCTAGCTGGAGAGGTCAGACTTCTGTAAACTTGCTGGATAGAGAGCCGTTGTGGTCAGCGGGGTTCACGACAGCGCCTGTCGGAGGTTCTCCGTTGCAACCTGTTGGACTTGAGTTGGGGGTGCGCGCTTGTGGACGAAAATTAGCGCGTTCAGCGGTATTCTGTGGTAATCCAAGCTAACCTGGAATTGAGTAGCGTGAACCAACCTCACGAGTTATCTTTTCCTGAATAGTTCCGTATTATCTCCAATGTTGTACCCAAATTGCCTGCTTTTAGTACCGTCGTTCCGGCTGGATTTTCTCTTTTCTGATGGCTCGGATGTGATGCAGGAACATGATTATGTATAGTTAAGAGCTTCCGCCGGGGTAGCACCAAATTTTCGAGCCAAAACGAAAGTAATTTGATAGTGAAAAACGTAAATAAAAAGTGAATAATAGTTTACAGAGCGCGCAGCCCATAATGACTGTTTTTTAAAAAAAATATTTCCACATATTTTCTGTAAGATAAGAGATAAATCCAGCCAAAACATTCAGCAGAACATATTGAAAAACAGCTGGGAAAGACCCCTCCCCCCCCCCCCCCCCCCCCTACGGACATTTGCGATCCAAGGGCGGGCAACTCTGCCGGTGTTTACCGCCATTTTGATTTCTTGGAATGACGTCCGTTGACGGCGTTCTTAGTTACGAAGCAGTTTTCGTCTTCTGAACAAGTAAGTAATGTCTTTGCCTACATATACATACATTTGAAATCATTGAATTTAAAAAAACAGAATGTTTTAAAGGAATGTTTGTAAGCATTTATGAAGCCTTGAAGTTGAAGGATTCATCCGCAAAATTGAACCAAACCGAAACTTGTGTTGACTGTCGAGTCTTCACTTGTCCCCCGACCCCAGTTCTGATTTATATTGTCAACAATCACAATGAAATCACTCGAATGTCGGATGGTTAGATCGTTTGAAAATACTTCAATAGCTGAGGTACATTGCAGTCACATGTATTTTTGTTAATATTGCAGATCATATTCTGTCCGTGTCCCGTTAACTTAACGGTTAAGGTGTTTGACATGTTTGCTTACTCCAGCGATACCGATACTGAGTCCTCCTGGTCGGACAGAATTCCACCCTCGCTTGTGGAGTCACTTGCTGAAGTATGAACTAAGTTATAAGAACATTTAAAAGCTACGAATGAAATACGAGTGAAGTTCAAGTGCCATATTGGTGAACTTTTATTTATGTCAGAATTTTTAACTTGATGAAGGAAGACAGCTATGATGAAAGAAGAAGATGGCTGAGTGTAATCCCAAGTCAAGATAACATTTCAAGCTACTTTATTTTAATTTAGTTACCCAGGGAATTGTAGCTGATTCCAACAGGTTGTAAAATTAATGATCATGCATAGCAATGACACAGCTTCATTTCAGGGCAAACAGTCTAAATCATGTGGTTATAATTATGTTCAGAGCCTGGTTTCCAGTACAGACGAGGAGCCTGAAAGTGAGGCAGAAACAGTTATATATTATGAGTGAGTATATATAATATACATGTAACCTTTTAACTTAGACTATGATTTTAATGTTTTATTTATTTTTCACGGAGTTCGCAGGTTGAAGCACATGCCACACTACGTGAATGTAGATTTCTGTCACAGTTTACAAATAAGAAATGAACTAGTTCTAAGCACAATATACTTCATAAAGTGCAAGGTTACAATGACAGTAATAAACAATTTAATTGGCCGTCACAAGCGATTGTGGCAGTATCATTTTTGAATTTCCACAGGTGGTGACCATTTTTTTTTTAAAGGGCTGCACCTCTTGCTTCCAATCATAAACAACTTTCAACAAGACATATTCAATTGTTTCAGAGAGTTGTGCCACTGTGGTGGACCACTTCATCATCAGTGGGCCCCGACTGATGCTTGTGACTGTGACAGTGACACATCAATCACTCCTGTAGTTGTAAGATGATCCATTTGTTTTCTTTTCTACATGTTTTCAATTTTATCGGGCTGGGTGTGGCACAGTATTTTTGTTTGAGTGTTTACCTTGAAAATCCTGTTTTACAAAATGTTGATGGTTTAGGTAACAAAATATTTATTGGTTTTCCAACCATTTTAATTTTTATTTTCATGCTTCATGTAAATTGTAATTATCTTCTTTTATTCTTTCTTCATATGACATGGTTTAGTTGTTGAACGTAATTATTCCTGCCTTGGCTTCCTGCGTTGGCTTCTATATATATATATACGACTAGTGTCTGTCTGTCTGTTCGCGATGCACGGCCAAAGTTCTCGGTGGATCTTTTTCAAATTTGGAGTCCGTATTCAGCTACACCCCGGACACAACCTCATTGACGAGATATTTCAACAAGTGCTCTCAGCGCGCAGCGCTGTGCGCGCGGAACCGATTTTTGTTGTTGTTGTCGGGATCCACTACCAGTAACTCTTCCTTATCTTCTCCAGTGTTTTCAGCCGCGATTATCTCCCTTCCTCCGTGTGGCGTCAATCCATATTCCCGTTACTACGTTACTATTTTTAGAAGGTCACTGCACGTTACTATTTTTAGAAGGTCTCCAGTGTTTTGCGCGTTTATCTCCTTTCCTTCGTGCGCCGGCCAGAGGAACAGACGAAAAAAGCGGGTGTTTTTCTCAGTTTAAAACTTTTTTGCTGATGAGAGAGGACAAGGATGGAGAGGAGAGCATGAACAGAAAGAAACTGGCAACCCTGCTTGTTCCATTTCGAGGAAACAGATTTAATATCGTGTTTTTAACGCAGAAGTTGTTTTCTACCTTCATGAAGAAATCAAGGATTCTTTCAGCAGTGCACACTCGCCATCAAACAACTTCCAGCGAGCAGTTTTTGAAGATCTTCAAATTGAACTGAACCTGGCCATCATCAAAGCACTTGGCATCTGCTCCAAGGTGGTTACAGGTCCTTTTTGGAGAGCTCTGGAAGAAAAGGGAACAACGCTTCAAGATGCAAATGTTGTTTATGCACAACTCCACGATTTTCTTCGCGAAGCCCGGGATGATGCCACTGATGTGACGCGGGGGAAACTTGCACCATTCCCCTTGTTAGTCAACAGAGATGCCATTTATAAGCGGCATATGTCAGAGGATCCCTTTGACAACATTGTTTGTTCGGTGCTCCAAGTGATCTTCCGAGCTTGGCTGGACCTCCTCATCAAGGCTGCAGGGGACCACTTACCTGGGGGACGCCACTCAGTTGTGGATGAACGTTTGGCTTCAGAAACGGTATCAGTACCTCGACACAACAAGACTCCCAAACGCGTATTTGGGATGCTAGATGCGCTCATTAAGTTCCGGCCTGTGGCATCTACACTCTGTAATAAAACCTTCGTGATGTTCGCTCTCAACAAAATCAGGGAGTGGTTGGACTCGTTGCCCCCTGAAAAGCTGAACGCATACATGGATATATCCAGACCAGAAGGTAGAGCAATTAGAGAAAAATACCAACAGCGCCTCAAGGAGATTGAAGAAAAAAGAAAGCAGTCTCTACACCAGAAAGTACTTGCAAAAGAGAAAAAAGAGCAGAATCGAACTGCAGAAAGACTGACAATTGTGGACAACATGTTGTTCTACGGGCTGTGTCAACACCCTCAACAAGTAGACACAATGTTTTCCTCCATTACCACCAAGAAGGAAAAGATCAAAGCTCTGAAAACACAAGTAACATTTCGCAAAACAATATTGCAACAGCAGGCAGATAAACACTTGTTCGCGTTCAGTGTCCAAGGCAAGCAGCTAAACGTGAAGGACCTTACAGCAAATGTGAAAACTTTGATCTGCCAGTGCTTGCAAGACGCGCAGCCATCTGTCTCCCAGTTTGTAGGAAAGTGGGTTCGCCATTTCCAAATCAAAGATGGAAAGCGAACACCCTTTCGTGGCAGGGTTATTTCATCCGTCCCAGGATATCCCAAGTGGCACAATGTTGTGTATAAGAATGATCCTGCTCTTTATGCTTAAAAACTACAAGAGGACTTTGAAGCTGGTGATCTGCATGTATTGGAAGGTATCATTGAATTGATTCTCAAAATGATTGAATTAATTCCTGCTATCAAGAATTGATATTTTGAAACATGATTGCATGCTTTATGCATGCTTTAAAATGCGTCTTCAGTTATTTCTACAGTGGTCACCGCTGAATAATGTCATTTCAAGACATAGACAATGTGGTCTTGTTATGCTACATGACTTTATATGCATGTATAGTCAAAATGTGGCTGGTCCAAGAAATGTTGCATTATCTAGCGGTGCAACTGTCTTTGATTTGCATTCACAATGAAACTGAGGAGAATACAATTTGTCGTGCATGGGAATTGTCAGCGGATTCGCTGATTTCAACATTTGTTTTTCTTTTACCCTTTAGCAAAAAGGATTTGGTCAATGACGTTCATGAATGAAAGTAACACTTTTAGTGAAAAACAATTATCCTACGAAAGTCAAATGTTGAGCGAAAAACACGCTAGTACCTTTTAACATTATTAATTCACAGAGAAACACAGGTATTGTTCATTTTTCCATGTGTTTGTGTCAGTCTGTGAACTTTTGTTTCTGTGTTTGTTTTAGAGAAACAAATTGAATGATGTCGATTGAAATCAATACTTGATGATAACAGATATTGCACGTGTGTGTTGCAGAAGGTGTAGGTGTACATGTGTGCACAACGCGTGTGTAATGATGTCGAGTGGACACTGCGGGGAAGGGCAACGTCAGCGGTTAATTACGGAAGAAACCACCAACGTCCCCAAGTGCTACAAAGATCGAGTTCTATTGTGATAAGTAGCCTACACTTTATATTTTGTAAACATTAGCTCACCATTCATGACTTCATCTGTGTGAACCAAGATACATTTTCCAACGAGAAAAAGAATAAACGTTCCGCTCATCGATACCAAACGTCAACGAAATAAGATGAAGAAAAACAATGTTTTCACGTGTGTCTGATATCACACTGGCAAAATCATAAACCATGAGACTTACGTTTGAAGATTCCAGAAGAAGAAGATTGATGTCTGCGAGAGTGATTGTGTGCATGTTTTGAAAGTACAGAGTTATTAAATTTCTTTATTTACTTCTTTGCACTTGTCTCTGTTGCACACTGATCAGCCCTAGAAACGAGAAGCAGACGTCACAATCGTGTTAGTTCACAAGACTGTTTTGGTAATACAGATTGGTGGAAATTAGTAAAGTCGTTTATGTCACGGAAAGGTATGTCTTCAAATGAATTTCCTCACATCGAAAACAATGGCCGTGTTTATTATTCCAATGTAGAAAAAGCAACAGTATTCAATGAATGTTTTGTAAAACAATCGGTATTTCATGAAGTTGGAGAACAGAATACCATCATTGATTGTTTGATTATTGATGCTGCACACGTGCTTACTATGTTGAAGAATCTTGATGTACGCAAAGCATCTGGTCCTGATTCTGTTTCAAATAGAGTTCTGGCTGCATGTGCAGATATTATTGCGATGCCACTCACTGCATTATTGAACAGATCTCTCGAAGAAGCCACTGTTTTTGCAATATGGAAGATAGCTAATGTAATTCCGATATATAAACAAGGTGAAAAGGAATTATGTTCAAATTACCGACCAATATCACTTCTTAGCTGTGTAGGTAAAGTTATGGAAAGGTGTGTACAATGTCACGTGTTTGCTTATTTGAAGGAGTATAACCTGTTGACACCAGTTCAGTCCGGTTTTATTCCATGTGATTCAACTGTATATCAACTCATTTGTTTGTATAATGATATATGCAAAGCTTTTGATGATAAGATAACATCACAGGCGATTTTCTTTCACGTGTCAAAAGCTTTCGACAGAGTTTGATGAAAAAGTTATACGCTATTGGCATAAGGGGACAGTTGTGTTTTTGTTTTGAGAATTATTTGAGGGAGAAAAAAAACAATGTGTTGTGGTAAAATGTTGTAAGTCACAGTTTTTGCCATTCGGCTTGAAGACAGCAGGCAGCATCTTCAACCGTATGATGAGAAAACTTCTAGGACCATTGAACCAAAGAGACGTCCTTTACTTCATGGATGACATTTTCATCGCATCCGCAACGTGGGAAGAACACATTGCATCGATTAAAGCAGTCCTACAGAGACTAAAAGAAGCAAACTTGGGAGACAAACCTTCGAAGTGCTACTTTGGATTCAGCCATCTATCATACCTCGGGCACGAGATCGGAAATGGAAAGAAGTGGCCTGAAGAGGAGAATATTGAACAGATCCTGAAAGCCAAAGCACCAGAAACAAAGAAGGAACTGCGGGCCTTTTTGGTATTGAGCGGATTCTATAGATCTTATGTGTCCCAGTACTCTGAGATCGCTGCAGTTTTGACAGACAAAACGAAGAAACAAGAACCCGAGAAAGTGAAGTGGAGTCCAGAATGTCAGACAGCATTCGAAACTGTGAAAGAGAAACTGGCTGCAAACCCAGTACTGATGATTCCCGATCATCAACTTCCTTTCGTCCTGAGAACCGATGCATCTGATCGAGGCATGGGCGCCGTACTGATGCAAGACCAAGGAAACGGTTTGCAACCCATCGCGTACGCGAGCAAGAAACTTAAAGGAGCAGAAGACAATTATGCTACTGTTGAGAAGGAATGTTTGGCCACAGTCTGGGGCATCCAAAAATTCGAACGATTCCTCTACGTGAAACATTTCACTCTTGAAACAGATCATCAACCACTGCAATACCTGCAGAGGATGAAGCCAACCAACCCTCGGTTGATGAGATGGGCGATACAGCTGCAGCCCTACTCATTCACCATCAGTCATTCCAGGGAAAGACAACATCGGGGCCGACTACCTCAGTCGGGCTTCATGAATGAGTTGATGTGAACAATTGAAGGTGACTACCAATCTGTGTCTCAAGACTCATGTAGAATCTGAACCTGTTATTATGTTGACATAAAATTGTTAGGATGGTGAACAGTTGATTGGTGCCATGAACGGTGTAGAGTCGTTTTATATAAACCATAAAAATAGATTGAGTACAATCTTCCCCTTCCATGGGCATTTGTGACGAATTATTGGAACGACCTACAATTGAGGACAATCGAGACTATCGCGGAAATATTCTATCGCATTGGAGCGACTGAGACTATCGCAGAGTAACATAACTCACGTCATCAATCACAGATGATGTAAGAAGAATTTTACTTGTGTCATTCCGAAGCAACAAACAGTAGAACAGATTGTTTAGAATATTGTTTGCTAACAAGAAAAGGAAATACAGGTAGACAATAGAAAGGAACACCCGAAGCTTTAAAGAATAAAATTGAATAGTCCATAAAGGGAGGATTATTTGTTGGTGATAGAATGTAGGAATTTCATAACCAACGTAAAATTAGTTATAACCAATTTGTGAGATGGGAAGGCAAAATCTGTCCATGTCCACGGGAGAATTCGTTTGTCACTAGCTTAATTTGAAGTAAGTACACGAGATTAATTATCGTTCAAACCAAGCAAGGAACAGGCATACTAGTATGTGAAAGCGGCATAGTTAGAACAAGAACAGGATGTAGAATTCATAATTCATTGACTGTATGTAATTGACTTTCATGACAACGGACATCAACGATTCGTTTTAGGAACATAACTAGAATTTTAGTTAGTTGCTTGATATTAACACATTCTATTTGTTCCAGGCTTTGGTCGCTTGTCATATCGTGACGACAACGCGTGTAATTCGTCGTGATCAACAACTACGCAGCTAAAATACTCATCGCTGATGATGAAGGAAGAAACGTTGACATGAACGGAGGCTAACCGGGAATGAAGACTCAACGACGACGATAACCTGCAGTATAATTACAGTGTAATTTATGAAGTAACAAGAACAGACAAGGTGTTTCCACTACATATAAATGTGAGCAGATGACGTGGACGACGAACGGAAAACTTCCTGAATGCTACGTATAACCACTATTAACATTTGAGAAGAAGAAGTGAACTGACACCAGAACACCGATGCCTGGAAGATCGTATCAAAACCCAGAAGTGAAATAAAAAGCTGAGTCGTAATTGATATCTATCACCAAGCACTGTTGATGCTCGTTGTGTGTAAGTCTGTCCGATAATCCTTCACACGTATTAAATCATATCCAAATTCTAGTCTAAAAGAAGGAATGTACAAGATAAAACCCTAGACAACGATAAACATACATTCCTCCAAGAAAATAGGTAACAATGGCGCCTATTCTCTTTTAAGCAGGTGAACATGTGTTATATAACTGTGACCAGTGTGTAACCTAGCCAAAACACGTTCTTCTTTTCTACTTGAAGCCATCAAAACTACACAAGATACGCCCTGAGCATTAAGGTGTCAGCCACTCATCCCCTGGTCACACATGACAAACTCGGGATTCACCATATTTTTGGGGAAAAAGGTGGAGAATTTTATGGGTTAGAAAATGTGAGTGAAAGGGCTTTGAGGAGGCAAAACTAGAGAAGAGACAAGAAAAATATCCTAATTAGGTTCACGGCATCGAGAGTGATGCGACCTTCTCTCAGAAGTTAGTAGAGAAGGCTTCCCCATCCACCACCCGGGGGACGCGCCTCTGAGACAAATATCTTAGTTATTTGTGTAAGGAGAAGATAATGAGGGTCATTCCTTCAATCTACATTTAAGTGTCGAACATATCCAGCAGTATTAAGCACTGAAATAACTTACTTGACCCATTCTGCTTTCAGTCTGTGGAAGGGCGGGAAGAGGTGTCCAATTGCTTAGATCTTGTAAACAATGTCATCAGAATGTGAAGCGTCATTGAGGAATGTGCCATTGACGTCATTTTTTCTTGGACATTTCATTGTGTTATTATTTGTTTTGGTTGAAGAATCAAAACGAAAGTATAGTAGACACAAAACGAAAGTACAAGATTCTAACTTATTAAGTAAATGAATAATGTGTTTTAGTAACCAGATGTTGTACTGGTTGCTGTGCAACACATGCGAATTTGTAACCTAGCTATTGTTGTCGGCGTGCATTACACGCCCATGAGGAAGGTCTTTGACCAAAAATGTGGGTAGCCAACTTATTTTGTTTGTTTGATTTTACTGTTCAACTAATGTTTGCTATATATTATAGATAGACCCGTACAATCTATAATATATAGCAAACATTAGTTGAACAGTAAAAACAAACAAACAAAACAATGTGTTCACATTTGAAGGCCAACTGTACAAACAAGAAAATGGGACTGCTATGGGCACTCCTATGGCCCCGACAGTAGCTACACGGAACCTCTTCATGGGATGGTTGAAAGATCGCATGCTTGAAACAAGCCCAGCTCCACTACATACCAGCTCATGGAACCGCTTTATAGATGACATCTTCCTTCTGTGGACTGGTACACCGGATGAACTTGAGACCTTCGAGAAACACATCAACTCATTCCATCCGACCATCAAACTCACGATGGGTTCATCACCAGCTGAAATGCCCTTCTTGGATATTAAGCTAAAACTGCAGGAGGGGTTCATAGAAACAGACCACACAAAGGCCATGGACACAAAAAACTACCTGCACTATAGGTCGTGCCACCCAAGACACACCAAGAAAAACATCCCCTACAGCCAGATGTTGAAGGCCCGACGCATATGCTCCAAAAAGAAGGACTTTGAACAGCAATGTCATATCAGTTGGAACAAGTCTTTCGACAGCGTGGGTACAAAAAGAAAGCGCTTGAGAAAGCCAAAGAAAGGGCAGGAGAATACCCCGATCAGAGGCTCTGACATACAAAGAGAAGTTTACCAACAAGAGAGTTGTTATCACGCACAACCCTGCCAATCCTCCTCTGCGGGGCTGGTTGAAAGAACATCAGGAAGTACGGCACTTAAGTACAAGAAAGAAACGCCAAAAGCCTCAGGCACATGATCACTCCCACTGTCCTTCCCCGGCCCTTAACGCAGACTCCGTCTCAGGTGGTGCTAAATGTGGCAAGAAATGCATCATATGCGAAGAACACTTGAAGAAGACCAAGACCTTCACCAGTGCCAGTACAGGAGAACACTTCGAGGTCAGACACCGCATGTCTTGCACCTCGTCCAACATTATTTACATGCTGTACTGCAACAAGTGTGACCATGCACAGTATATCGGGTAACGAAACATAGAGCCTCAAACCCCCCTTCTACTTGCATAGGTCACACATACAAAAGAACGTTGGTAAGCTTAATGTTTATAGATTCCAATGAGACCGATCGTGAACAAGGTAAGTTATCATTCCAATGTCTCTTCAGCTTATGCGTAAGTACTTTAATGCACTGTTTATGCCAAAGGTTTGCATAAAGATACGTCATACCGATCGGACAGAATACATGAACAATATGTATCGCAACTCTATGTATGAGAAGACTGATTGAGATATTATTTTCTCAAATCAAAAGAAGGATACACTAAGATTTAGACATCTTCATGCTCATGAACATTTGATCAAAATTACGAAATTCCTGCATGAAGCGGAGTCTCCATGTATGTACCTGCATGATGGCTGCAAGAGGACTTCATCCTGTTACCCTTTATCTACCATTCGACACCGTTGTGGCAATCTCTCAGATTCAGAGCACAAATCTGTTCTTCTCCTCTATGTTCAAGAGGAAAGGAGACAATACCAGCATCACCCTGAAATTAAAAAAAAAGAAAAAAAAAGATTGAATTCACTGTTTATGCGGGGCATAAAGTTAGACAGCGGTGAAACTAACTAGTAACTTTGCACCTAACAGAATTGATTACTGTTGCGAAAATGTACGCAAACTATTCAGGTCCATACAAATACCGAGCACCGTCAGGCACCTATGGTCTATTTAATTAGGTGATGCAGCAAGTGCCTATGAATTGTCGGGAAAACCGAAGTATAATTACGTCAAAGTTTCGCTATCAGTTGACGTCATTTTGTTTGTCGTCAAGGAGTTGTCGTATTTCTTGAAGGAGTTTCCTTCAAAGCTTATTCTTTTACTTTCGATGTGATCGTTAGTTTACTTTGTTCATTAGAATTGGGAACATAAGGAGTTAGATAATAAATGAGGTTATTATTAGGTACGAAATTCTTGATCGCTATTTTCGCGAATAGACAAGAGTTACCATTGGTCTAGGTTAGCTAACAACGCAAAGATGAGTTTCGGTTAGCGATTAAGGAGTCTGCGCAGAGAGAGAAAAGAATAACGATCGAAAAGGAAAAGCAACGGAAAGTGGAAGAGAAGGAGCGAAAGCATGAAAGAACCACAACGGCACCGTTCTATGCCTATGACTAGAAGTAAAAACCATCGCCAAGGGCGAACGAAGTTGGCAAAAACTTCCACAGCGGAGACACCCTGTCTTTCACGGGGCGACCAGAGAGATGGCAGCAAGCGACAGCGGTAGCCGGTAACCGTCAGGGTGATGGAATCTTTTCTCGGTAAATATGTTTTTTAGATCCAAGTTGATTTCCCCAAGGTTACCAAGTTAATTTTTATAAGCACTGTATTGGTCACGGAATCACAAGTGTGATCGAATACCAAGATTTTATGTGATCACTGTAGATCAATCGTAATACATTGTATGAACGTTGAGCAGCATGAAGAACGAATGTGGATAATTAATTGTTTATAAAGTGCTATAATGAATGATATAGTCGGACCTCCATTTGAATAACAAGATGTGTTTTTATCACACAGGTCTCAGGGGAAACGGTTTGTATGATGATAGAATAATTCCCAGTTCTGAGACTTGTTATTATTTCGACAGATATGTTGGTGTTTCGAGTTACGACTACGAGTTTCCAGTTCGAGATCCGAGGGACGAGTTTTCTACGATCAACCCTCTAACTTCGTCCGATGTTTTCCTGATCATCAATGATGAACTTTATGTAACCGTTCGACAATAACCAGCCTGGACCACACGACGTTCCGACCGTCAACATCATCACTTCGTATTTTCAAGATGAGTGACTTTTAGAATCAGATCCAGGATATATGAACGATACAAAAATGAAGAATAACCCGGCGACCACGGAACAAGCCAGTAAATAAAAAGTTGAATCTATAAATTTACAAATACGTCTTGTGTGTTTTGTGCACGAATCTGCAATAGTGGTGTGGTAGAATTTTTTTTAGAAACAAAATTCATTCTTGTTCTGATTCATTTATAACGTAAAAGGTGAGGTCTTCGTACCCTCCGAGTACGCAACAGACCAGGATCCGCAACAATTACTACAGTGTGATAACGGGAACACATTCCCGTAATACGGCGCGACATGGATTAAAAGTGCTGTCAACTTCTTCAAACGACAAGAGGGAAAATTTATCTGATAGATCTACGTTTGTGAGAAGTGATATTCATAGACAGGTTATAAGGAAATGAACTGTGTTAATAGACATTTACTGTAAAATCACCTCGCTGTTTGTAGCAGGATACTTGTGTTGACCAGTTCATGTGGTTTTTATTCGGGACTATATTGTATTATGAGAACGCGATTGATAAAGACATGCCTGAGCATAATTTTCGTTTCAGAAGGTTAAACGTGAGATGGCGTAACAAGTAACGATGAATAATGATCGTTTGCTGCAATGTGCATGTCATTATTACTGTATGTATTTTATAATTGATTCATTATTGATAAGATAATGATTGAGTGAAAGGAAACAGATATTTAGTTACGTAAAATAAATTGTTTATACGTTGTCAGGACGTTACCTGTAGAGATACAACAAACACTTCCGAACATCTTGACTTCTGGACAATCGAGGTGTCGGTGTTTCTACAGGTAACAGGCACTTCGGGGCTCTTAGTGCGCTAGTTATGGTTCTGGTTCTTCTACCAGATATATTCTATAGGCCATTCTTACTTTATGTTTGAATGAATATTCGTTTTTACAATGAGATGTTGAACATTGATGACGCTTCAAAGTAAACTTCATTAAAAACGCGTGTTTCTCTCAAGCAAGAATATCTCGCGGTGCTAGGAGGAGGCAAGAGTCCGCATGAAACGCCTTTTTTGAAAACGAAGTATATAGAAGATAGGAGATCAAGATGGCGTCGATGGATGGGCTAGAACTGTTGATATCAGAATTAACCGAACATACCAATACTGTGGTGGCACAAATCTGCCATGACCACAGACAATTAATGCAAGCAGCGGCGAACCACACTGAAATCGACGTTCCGGATGCCTACATAGAAAACTTTGTGGAAATGACAGTGCCAAGATACAAATGTCAGTTCAGAAACCATTTTCGGATAAACAAATCTTCAACTTGTGTTTAATGTTTTATGAAACAAAATGATCAAACAAAATGATCAAACAAAATGATTTACAAGTTTCTTATTAATTCCTCAGACACCACAAAAGTCAAAAATTGGTTCCCATTAACCAGACTCTCGATCTTACAAACACGTGTATGATTATAAACAAAGTTGTGAGTAAACAAAAAAAATAATAAAAAAGGTACGATGATCAGTTTGTGCAGCCAAGAGAATGGTTTAACGAAATACATTGACAACATGCTTCAAAAGAAGATGTCACGATCGGGTGACAGAGACCAAGAGACCAAGAAAGTGTCACTCAGTGGAGTGCCTGTTCTTGGTCGTGTATGATAGAAAGCGCCTGTGCGTGATATTGGGTTACAGCAGAGTTTGCTGACGGTGCTCAACGAGCACGGATGTTTTGTATCGCACGAGTTTTACAGTGGAGGTTTCTGCTGTCATAGCTAGGGCTGACGGTTTTTCGCTGACAGCGCACACGGGATTTTCACGGATTGAGTTTCTCGTGTCTTTTTCTGCTTGGGAGGCAGAATTGTGTATAGCTGGACTGGTTTTGTGACAAGGTCAGTCACGTGTATTTGGCTAGGTGGTCTGTCAGAGACTCAAGGACGGCACACTTGACACCCAGCGGCAGAAGGGGAAGGATCGTATACACAGTTTCTAGAGTATGATGGTTTTTCACCGAGTATTATATTCGGCACTCTAGGGGAACTTCCACGAGTTATTTCTTCTCTCTGCCACGTATTTTGCTGAGGACAAGTCGTCAACTTTCCTTCGTCGGCGATGGCTTTCGCATAAGGATTCGACAAGGGGTTCTGGACGGTTTTGGTCACTGTTGACGAACAGAGGCTGGTCCAGGGAGGAAGCGGACTTTGCTTCCATTGAGAGTACAATCATAGGCTTTTGAGGTAATAAATCATTATTTAACGCTGTTGATGAGTCTGTGTTGTGGAATGAAATACTCTCTGTTGTTCTTTCCAGGTTAGCGCATAATTTACTCTCTGTGACGCTAAAATACTAATCTGTATATGGTTTTTGCAGATAGGGAGAGAAGGACGGAAAATGACTGTTTTGTTGTTGTAAAAAGTCCGTTTTGTGCAGGCCCACGTGCTCGATGAGATATTTAAAGATGACATGTTTTAAGGTGGTGGGTGAGGGGTAGCTGACATGTTTAGTGCACCGATGCTTTCTGTTTGCAGCCTTCGCTTCGTTTCGTTCGCCTCGCTTCGTTACATTCCTGTAACATCTGCACGGCTGACTCTGGCGGGAACTGTTGAAGCTGCGCTAACCAGCGGACCGGCTAACCAGCGAACCGGCTAACCAGCGGACCGGCTAACCAGCGAACCGACTAACCAGCATACCGGCTAAGCAGCAGCAGCAGAGATAAAGCTAAGTGCACCATGTCGTACGCACCCCGTTGACCACCGTTGTCTTTTCGTATCTATGATTTCATTGGAGTAGTGACAACGTGGGGTGTGTGACACCTGCACGAACTAGAGCTTTTCGAACAGAACATTCGCATTTAACTATATTTACACGGGTTCAGCGTGTTCCTATAATTTTCTACATACTACTGGCATTTTGTCAGTGAACACTGGTTTTTTACGTGTTGAGAACGTAAAAGGAACATATTTTGAGTGAAGGCTCGAGGGAGGTGGAGAGTTTATACATAAACAGGCGTCTGAAACTTATACTTTTGTTGACTCTATTTAATTGTATGACTGCGAGAGTGGATCGTGGTGTGGTTAGTTAATTAGTAGTAATTAACCGGTTCATAATCACCTTTAGTGATATATTGAAACGTGACACATGGGGGCCAAGCCGGGATTTACTCAGTTAATTTCCAACTGATAAAGACCCACCAATTAAGGATAACTAAGAGCAGATAATCTCGTCAGTGCTCGACTTATTTTCTGCTTGGTGCTACCCTTTTTTGTATAGTTTTGATCATATACCACACCTTAAGCGATTCACATCTTGCAGGAAATGTAAATTGTAATTTGTGAGTTATTGTATGCGCTAACTGTGATTATCTCCCTTTCCTTCGTTTGTGAATCTTTGTTGTTGTACGTTCAGAGTTTTCCGTTGCAGAGAGCTGAGCGGGGTTAGCGGATTTGTTATTCGTTTTACTCAGTTTTCTCTACATTGTTGTTTCGCATTCTGTAACAGGTTACATTTCTATAGTCTTGTTTTACTTGGATTTTTCTCCATATTTTGACTTTGTTGGAATTTTGGGGGGGAAGGGTCCGAGGACTTCTGTCCTAACCAAGGCTGTGGGAGACACTCTGTTTCACCGCAAAAAGCAGCCGATAAAGTAGGCCACGGCTGTGGGAAACACTTTGTTTCACCGCAAAAAGCAGCCATAAAGTAGGCTACGCGTTTTGTTCTACACCGTTTGGATTTTTCTTCTGCATTTTCCGGTTGCTGGATTTTTGTATCCACCGCTTTCATCACCGCGTGTTCTAGCTATAGCTGCGTTAGACTTACTTTGGTAATAAAGCTTTGCTAAAACTAACCATGGCTACAGGGGGATCTCCGACGAGGAGAATAACTTTCGAGACTCCTGGCAGTGAGGAACAGACAGAGCGAGACGCACGCGTTAGAGCGCGTAGTTTGCTTAAACGCAAGGAGCTGGAACGTAGGGAAGACATAGAGCGACAGACGAGAAAAGAAGAGCTTGACAGACAAGAACGACAGGCCGAACGTGACAGACAGGACAAGAAGGACGAACTTGACAGACAAGAAAGAGAACGACAGGCAGAACGAGACAGACAGGAAAAGAAAGACGAACTTGACAGACAAGAAAGAGAACGAGACAGACAGGAAAAGAAAGACGAACTTGCAAGACAGGAACGACAGGCCGAACGACAGGCCGAACTTGACAGACAGGAAAAGAAAGACGAACGTGACAGACTAGACCGGAAGGAACAGGCGGATCGCGATCTCCAGTTAGAACTAGCTAGGCTACAGGCCGAGAAGGGTACGCTTACTCAGGCTAGCGCGCCGACGTTTGTTGCCGACCGTACGAGACTGCCGACGTTCGACGATGACAAGGACGAGCTCGACGACTTTTTACGCCGGTTTGAGCGCATTGCATCTGACCAGAAGTGGGAAGAGGCCACGTGGGCTAGCCGCCTTAGCACCTGCTTGAAAGGACGCGCATTGCAGCTCTACAACGCTTTGGAGGACGACGAGGCGAGAAACTATCAGGCACTAAAGAAGGCGTTACTCCAGCGCTTCAACCTGACTGCGGAAGCCTACAGACGACGTCTGCGTAACAGCAAGAGACTGAGCGGCGAGCTGAGCCATCAGTTTGTGGCACGCCTTAATCTCTACCTGCGGCGCTGGGTGGAGATGGCCGAGAAGAACTGGACCGTCGACGACCTTGCCGACCTCATAGTCATGGAACAACTGATGTCCAGCCTGCGACCTGAGGTGGTGACCTTCGTGCAGGAGCACCAGCCTAAGACTACTCAGGAGGCAGCCGACTGGATCAGAGTACACGAGGACGCCCAGGCGATCTCTGGCAAATCTTCAGGCTCACGGCCGGGAAAATCGGGAAATTCAGGTTCTTCAGGACCCAAGGACGGGAAGGACGATCAGGGACACAAAGGATCAAGTTCCAGAACTGACATCCAGTGTTATTACTGCAACAAGCGGGGCCACGTGAAGAAGGACTGCCACAGGAGACAGGCTGACCAGAAGGGCGTACACTTTGTTGGCAGTGAGGAGTTAAGGGACGTCACGAGCTCATGCACAATTCCACAACTCTGCGTTCCGTGCTCCAGGAAACATTTCCAGCCCCACTGCAACGTCTACGTTAACGGAGTGAAGGGCGAAGGTCTGCGGGACACAGGGGCAGACATGATAGTGGTTCGGGCGAGTCTAGTTCCAGCTATGGCCTACACAGGAGACAGCATCAGAGTGAGAATGGCCGAGGCATCTCAAGCTTACGATTTGAACACGGCAGTGATCAAGGTCGTAACACCGTTGTTCACGGGAACCATTGTGGCCGTCGTCATGGACGATCCTCCATGCGACTTGCTCATTGGGAACCGGGTTCAGTTTGTGGACGGCGTCACCAGGGAGGTTCCCGTTTATCGGTCTCCCGACGTCATTTCAGTGCTCACGCGGGCACAGGCGGAGCGAGAGGACAAACCTCTCAAACCCCTACCTGCTGCACGAGCTGCCCTGGGGAACGTGACCCCCGCGCTTCTCGCGAAGGCTCAGGATTCTGACCCGACCTTAGCTACTCCTCGGGAGCACGCGAAGTCGGGGAAGGTGAAGCTGAGCGGGAAGCATGGGAGGTCAAGGTTCCTCAGGGACAAGAAGTTGCTCTACCGTGAGTTCAGCAACAAGGAAGGTGCATTCAAACAGGTTGTCGTGCCTCGCGAGTTTCGCGAGGGTGTCATGGCAACGGCACACGACTCGATTCTGGGAGGTCATCTTGGCACCAAGAAGACCACGGATCGTGTCTGGCGCCACTTTTACTGGCCAGGCATCTGCACGGATGTCCGACGTTTCTGTGCGTCCTGCGATAAGTGCCAGAAGGTGGTTGCCAAAGGAAGGGTGAGGAAGGTCCCCTTAGAGAAGATGCCGCTCATCGACGAACCCTTTCGTCGGGTGGCAGTGGACATCATCGGGCCCATCTTGCCTGCGTCTGAGGACGGAAACAGATACATTTTGACCATGGTGGACTACGCTACTCGATACCCAGAGGCGATCCCTCTGAAATCGATTGAAGCCACGCGAGTAGCTGAGGCTCTGGTTACTATGTGGTCCCGGCTGGGAATTCCATCAGAGGTACTCACCGACAGAGGCACGCAGTTCACGGGAGGAGTGATGGCGGAGGCAGCACGACTGCTATCACTGGAGCAGCACTTCACCACTCCTTACCATGCTCAGTGCAACGGACTGGTGGAAAGGTTCAATGGCACCTTGAAGACCATGCTGAGGAAACTAGCTCAGGAGAAACCACGCACGTGGGACAGGTACATCCCAGCATTGCTTTTTGCATACCGCGAGGTTCCTCAGGAGAGCTTGGGTTTTTCCCCATTTGAGTTGTTGTACGGCAGACAGGTACGCGGTCCCATGGCTATCCTGCGTCAGGCTTGGACGGACGAAGAAGCTGACGAGGAGGTGCAGACGACAGCGACCTACATAGTAGAACTCAGGAACAGGATCGAAGAGACCTGCAAACTGGCTCAAGAGAACCTGGGAAGAGCAGCACAGCGTTACGCGCGAGGATTCGACCGCAAGGCACGGCCGCGCAGCTTCAAGATTGGAGAACGGGTGTTGCTACTTCTACCTGTCAAACACAACAAGCTACAACTGCAGTGGCAAGGACCTTTTGAGGTGACAGCGAAAGTGGGCCAGAACGACTACAGGATCATGATGCACGGGAAAGCACGCCTGTACCACGCCAACCTGCTGCGCGCCTACATAGAGAGGACAGCCTACGGGGAGAAGAACAAAGACCAGAAGAACAAAGACAAGAAGACAGAGAAGGTTGCAGTTATCAGGGGTGAAACGAGGGGTTGCTCGTTCTTGAGGACGACCTTTCTGTCTGGAAACAGACCATCAACCTCTGCAATATCTTCAGGTTGCAAGGTTGGCAAACGCCAGACTTATGCGCTGGGCGTTGATTCTCCAACCGTACCAATTCACGGTACGCGTCATTCCGGGCGCCAACAATGTTGGAGCTGACTTTCTCTCTCGGGCTGTAGAGGAGAACATGACTGTGAGCGAAACCGAGGTTTCGTCTTGAAGAGGGGAGGTGTGTCACGATCGGGTGACAGAGACCAAGAAAGTGTCACTCAGTGGAGTGCCTGTTCTTGGTCGTGTATGATAGAAAGCGCCTGTGCGTGATATTGGGTTACAGCAGAGTTTGCTGACGGTGCTCAACGAGCACGGATGTTTTGTATCGCACGAGTTTTACAGTGGAGGTTTCTGCTGTCATAGCTAGGGCTGACGGTTTTTCGCTGACAGCGCACACGGGATTTTCACGGATTGAGTTTCTCGTGTCTTTTTCTGCTTGGGAGGCAGAATTGTGTATAGCTGGACTGGTTTTGTGACAAGGTCAGTCACGTGTATTTGGCTAGGTGGTCTGTCAGAGACTCAAGGACGGCACACTTGACACCCAGCGGCAGAAGGGGAAGGATCGTATACACAGTTTCTAGAGTATGATGGTTTTTCACCGAGTATTATATTCGGCACTCTAGGGGAACTTCCACGAGTTATTTCTTCTCTCTGCCACGTATTTTGCTGAGGACAAGTCGTCAACTTTCCTTCGTCGGCGATGGCTTTCGCATAAGGATTCGACAAGGGGTTCTGGACGGTTTTGGTCACTGTTGACGAACAGAGGCTGGTCCAGGGAGGAAGCGGACTTTGCTTCCATTGAGAGTACAATCATAGGCTTTTGAGGTAATAAATCATTATTTAACGCTGTTGATGAGTCTGTGTTGTGGAATGAAATACTCTCTGTTGTTCTTTCCAGGTTAGCGCATAATTTACTCTCTGTGACGCTAAAATACTAATCTGTATATGGTTTTTGCAGATAGGGAGAGAAGGACGGAAAATGACTGTTTTGTTGTTGTAAAAAGTCCGTTTTGTGCAGGCCCACGTGCTCGATGAGATATTTAAAGATGACATGTTTTAAGGTGGTGGGTGAGGGGTAGCTGACATGTTTAGTGCACCGATGCTTTCTGTTTGCAGCCTTCGCTTCGTTTCGTTCGCCTCGCTTCGTTACATTCCTGTAACATCTGCACGGCTGACTCTGGCGGGAACTGTTGAAGCTGCGCTAACCAGCGGACCGGCTAACCAGCGAACCGGCTAACCAGCGGACCGGCTAACCAGCGAACCGACTAACCAGCATACCGGCTAAGCAGCAGCAGCAGAGATAAAGCTAAGTGCACCATGTCGTACGCACCCCGTTGACCACCGTTGTCTTTTCGTATCTATGATTTCATTGGAGTAGTGACAACGTGGGGTGTGTGACACCTGCACGAACTAGAGCTTTTCGAACAGAACATTCGCATTTAACTATATTTACACGGGTTCAGCGTGTTCCTATAATTTTCTACATACTACTGGCATTTTGTCAGTGAACACTGGTTTTTTACGTGTTGAGAACGTAAAAGGAACATATTTTGAGTGAAGGCTCGAGGGAGGTGGAGAGTTTATACATAAACAGGCGTCTGAAACTTATACTTTTGTTGACTCTATTTAATTGTATGACTGCGAGAGTGGATCGTGGTGTGGTTAGTTAATTAGTAGTAATTAACCGGTTCATAATCACCTTTAGTGATATATTGAAACGTGACAGAAGAAGATGTCATAACATATCAAGAATGTTGGACGACATACATTTGTCTTGTTCTAAAAAAACGTTGTCATGGAGAACAAAAAGCACGTTTCCCAAACTCGCTTCAATAAATTGAATAAAACGATGATAATAATGTACAAGCAACCTTTGGATACTGAAGGAGAAGAACGTAAGTGTGTCTTTTATAAAGTAAGGTCAATTGGTGTTAGTTTAGTCGCCACCATTGACATTGTATTGTGCTTCGAAGAATACCAAATCGAGGACTCCCATTGCAAATATCTGAGGGACACATTACTTTCTGAAATACCTCTGGTTCATAAATCAGTACTTCAATTAAATGTCCCCCCCCCCCCCGGAAAATAAACCCAAAACAAAACCCATCAACATTTTATAACTTCCGTACGACAGACACAACTGTGAACAACCTCAATTATGGAAGCTCCTTGTGCAATTTGGGAGGTACAGATTCAACATTTAATGTTTCAACGCTGAACTTCTGTTCTTTCGTGCTGATAACATAACGGATTTCTTCACGAACGTCTGCAACTTTCCAACAGAGTCCAAACAACTTCCAACTTTGACGTTCAAGAGCATTTCTTCCTTTTGATGGCGAGACGTGTGCTGTTCTGCAGCTTTTGTTTACTGCGTGACAGGTTCTTCTTTAGACAGATATAAGTGATCGCCTTTGTCGAGTTTGTTTGGCAGAACCTAATGAAGCATTGGTAAGTGAAACCAGATCTGTCCCAATGCAGAATAAATATCCAGAACGTGCGTTTGCCCTACTGGACGCTCTGACTCGGTATCAATCTGCAGCCACTACTCTTTGTAACGAGGCTTACATCATGTTCAGTATCAACACAATTGCTGAATGTGTCAAGTCCCTGACACTTGAACAAAGAATGCTACACCTAGACAAGTCACGCAAAGAAGGAAGGAGGGCGAGAAAGAAGTACCTGGAGATAGTGAAGGAGCTTGATTGGTTGGTTGGTTGGTTATTATTGTTTTTTGTCTTTTCAGCATGTTAATGCGATTCGAGAACGATGCACGTGTGTTTCCTTTTTCAGTTCACATGGTGACTTCCATACTATTAACAATCAGGTACGTCTAACACTGTAAAAAGAAGGTTCTAAAAAGTCATCACTTTTACATTTTGTACTTCACATTTTGTTTACCATCGTAATCTCTTTTAAAGCGTACCTGAAGAAACGGAAGAAGTTTGAAGAAGGGCGGAGGCTGATCCTTGCAGAAAAACTATGAGCGAAGGCGAAGAAGGAGTTAGAAAAAATTGCAGTGCAACAAATACTGTACTACGGCCTATGGCAGAAACCTGAAACGGTGGATCAGGTACTGAATAGAATCAACACCCTCGTGGAGAAGAGAAGAAGAAATCTTTGAAGACATAGCCGTCCGTCAGGAAGCTGATTCTCAGACAGCAAGCTGAAAAGACAGTCTTTCAGTTCAGCAGCTACGGAAAACCTCTGTCGGCACGCAGAACGTCAAGACTCTAAAACACCTGGACATCCTTCCTTATCTTTCTTTCTTTATTTGGTGTTTAACGTATCCTTCCTTATGTTATAACCTAAATATATACCTGGATGATGTGATGTTTGGATCTGGATTAATTTTTAAGCAACTTTTAACACACATATATCCAATGAGCTGCTTCTTTGTCTCTGTTACTTCAGTATGGGTATATATGTTGAATTTTCATAGCTCAATAAATACATCATGGACTCAAAAAAATACATGATAGTGCAGATTCCGATTTGGTCAAAGAACTACTTTCCTCCCGACCTTTGACCTCACGCCGAACAATGTGACATTTGTACGAAGTTCCAAAATCGTATCGCACGGCTCAGAAAACCATATCAGTTGCACGCAAAAATGAATCTCGGAACTGATCTGATGTGTGGGATGCAATAAACAAACGTTTCGTTCATTATGAAAGCAATGCAGGTCGAAAAAAAACGAACATTCAACTTTCAAGATACACAGATGCTAGCGAACGATCGAACCTATTCATTCTCTGTTTGCTATCCGTGTGTCGACAAGCATCGCTACCCTAGGAATAATCCAAAAAAGAATATGCAACACAACAGAAAGAAAATGTGCTCCCTCAATACTGTTTCGAACGTTTTCTCCGTGTCCCAAAGTACTGCAGACCGGTTTACAAGAACATACTCTGTTACATACAGTACGAAACACTGCCATGAAAACCAAAACAAAAGAGTAGTCTCCCTTGCACACGGACAGCACACAGATAAAAACTAAAGTTTAAGCTGGCACAATCTGAATCCAATCAGAAATATGCTTAAAGGTAGATTGTAATACACTCTTAATTGCTTTGCTGCTAAAGAGTTCTATCCGCAGTTTTATTAACCCGTGCATAACACTAGTTTGAACAGTCGAACACTATCACAATGCTAATGGCTGCAAACCAAAAACAAAACAACGAGTACTCCCTTGCATCGTAGCAACGACTGTTTGTCTGGCACCAAAGAAACGTCCAAAACAAATCCTGTCTCTCATTAAGGTGAACGACCTAGTAAAGATCAACGGAGGTGAGGAAGGGGTAGTTAAGAGTGTTTCAAGGCCACTTGGCTTCGCTATACTGGTTGTGGTGACCCCAAACGGCACCAGACGCAAAATCCATAGAATAAATGTACAAAAATTTGCAAGTCTGCCATCAGACCCTGACATTGACCACATTCTGACGCCCCAAAATGTGCTCGAAGAACTTGACATGGACTTTCCAGATTAAGCTACTACAAGAAGGGCAAAGCCCATACGACTCACATGCTTGACCTTGACATGACCTTGACATTCAGGGTCAAGGTCAAATAACTAAACCTAGCAATGCCATCATACACTAAGAACTGCTTTACACATTTTTCCTACCAAAATACATGTGACCTTGACCCAAGGTCAAGGTCATCCAAGGTCATGCAACACAAAGCTGTTAATTCAAGACATAGGAAGTACAATGGTGCTTATTGGCTCTTTCTACCATGAGATATGGTCACTTTTAGTGGTTCACTACCTTATTTTGGTCACATTTCATAAGGGTCAAAGTGACCTTGACCATGATCATATGTGACCAAATGTGTCTCATGATGAAAGCATAACATGTGCCCCACATAATTTTTAAGTTTGAAACAGTTATCTTCCATAGTTCAGGGTCAAGGTCACTTCAAAATATGTATACAATCCAACTTTGAAGAGCTCCTGTGACCTTGACCTTGAAGCAAGGTAAACCAAACTGGTATCAAAAGATGGGGCTTACTTTGCCCTATATATCATATATAGGTGAGGTATTCAATCTCAAAAACTTCAGAGAAAATGGGAAAAATGTGAAAAATAGCTGTTTTTTAGACAACATTTATGGCCCCTGCGACCTTGACCTTGAAGCAAGGTCAAGATGCTATGTATGTTTTTTGGGGCCTTGTCATCATACACCATCTTGCCAAATTTGGTACTGATAGACTGAATAGTGTCCAAGAAATATCCAACGTTAAAGTTTTCCGGACGGCCGGCCGGACGGCCGGCCGGCCGGACGGACGGACGGACGGACGACTCGGGTGAGTACATAGACTCACTTTTGCTTCGCATGTGAGTCAAAAAACCTTAATTCAAGAAAAGTTGCCGAACACAGAGCTCGAAATTCACCATCCTCCCTCAATGAAATTCTTTCAAACTACTTCATCGCACTGAAAAAAGCAGACGGGACAGATTATGAAGCAACGTCGATGCGAAGTTTCTGGGGAAGCATTCACCGACACCTTAAAAGCAAATCGTACCCACATGACATCAATCGTTCCCCTTCTTTCCAGCAAGCTCAACAGACCTTAAATGCCAAACTAAAAGCGCTAAAAAATGCAGGCAAGGAGAACATGCAATACAGTGCTGAAGCTCTCACGGAAGAGGAAATAAACACTCTCTACGAAAGTAACCAACTGGGCCAAACTACTGCAGAATCTCTCCTGAACACCCTGTGGTGGAATAACTGCATACACGTTGGTCTAAGAGCAGTTACTGACCACCATCAGATGAAATGGGGAGATGTCACTCTAGGAAAAGATTCATCTGGCAAGGAGTACCTGAGGTAAAACGATTTGTATTATAACAATGTGACGCTTTTGGACAGTCTACAGTATTATTCTCGTAGACCACGAGACTACTTTGCCGAGACTGGATCAGCTGTTTCATCTCGGAGGACCGAGACTATTACCAGCTGCCGTCTCGTCATAAAAAAAAATATGACGTCATGACAAGAAGACGTAATACTTTCCACCTTTTGACATTTGCTCGCATCGATACAAGTATTATGAATATTGTAATATCGCCAAAGGAAAGCGATGCTTGTGGTCAAATAAAAGAATAGTAATTTGTACTGTGGTGTTTTGTTTTGACTGAATGAATGGAACTAGATTGTGAGTGGACCTTCACAAGTCAGTGCTCATCCAAAAAGAAGAAGTACCAACTGTCTTTTGGAACATTTGAGAACGAAAGGGCAGGCTCTTTTCTTGTGGGGGGCCGTGAGGACCTGTTTGAGGTGAGTTTACCTGTTGGCATCTATAGCAACATATGCAGCACACAACGATGTACCCGGAGGTCTTCGAGCGGCACGAATCCGGTGGCGCATTCTAATAGGATTTGTCATTTCAATGCAGGGTTTGACCGGTGGAAATCTGGACAGCCATCTTCATCATCATCCGTTAGTCAACTGAAGGCTGATGAATTTGTGAAATTGTGTGTGTATGTTTATTGTTTGGGAAAGTTAGGACTGCTGATATTAACATATGTTTCTCTTTGGTCCAGGTTCAATAACCAGTTCAACTGATGTTCGACGTTCAAGAACAAGTTCATTTCAACGTTCAACTCTGCTTCCCAAGCCAAAAACAAGTTCAACCCTTCTTCCGGAGGCAAGCCATCATCCTCGAGGCTTCTTCCCAACTCCAACCCCTCCTTCCTTCATCATCCAAGCATCTCATAACTCCGGAACCTCACTGGAGTCCTTCATCGTGACAGTTTATCATCCCTTCCTCGCCGACGCCAGAACGCATGGATTCAATAGTCATTCCAGAGTGCCGATCATCTCTACCCCGGAGCCAAGCAGTTCAGAACTCACAGCGCACTTACATCGTGTGAGAGGGAGATCCCAGCGGACTTCGAGGAAGGAAAGTCTTCAACACGCATTTATCGCCGAGCAGTACCTACCTCAGACGGTGTGATAATAGCTCTATCTTACGTGAACGCCGAAGCCATCCAGGCTCCCGCAGTGCAAGACAGACAGGGGAGGCATCAGCTCTACTGCCTGAGAACCTAACAGTACTACCCGATTGTGTGCTAATGTGGGAATTGGACGCTGATCACGAGATCCCGCTAACGTGGTAGCATCCTCAAGTAGAAGAACCCAAGTTGGTGTAATGAACTAGGACATTTACGGTCGAATGTGGAAGGTGCATAGACACTCTTGAACGGACCCATGCCTAATTGGATGAGAAGGATAAGTAACGAACAGTATTAAGTCACATCATACCCATCTGTTTTGGCAATCATTAAATTGATACTTTAACTTTTTCATCAGTCTCAGTTGACCACTCCTCATAGAACTCCTTTCGACTATCATTCTCACTTTCTTTTACACGTACACCTAAATACACATATAAGTTTAACCCGACTCATAATAGATCGACTAGAACCTAAAATAACGGCGATCACAGTGTGCAAGTAGTATAACTCCCTAGACTATACTACAGTGAGAGCCAGGGTTTGTCACAAACAACGACAGATATTTAGTCATGCAGATCAAAATAACAAGCGCAGCATGAATGAAACTTCCAAGCCCAAACAAATTCTGATCACATAATCACAGCTTAGTTAGTTAGCTGTTGCTTTTCGGGTCCAGCGGACCATAATAGGCCAAAGCAGGACCCCACAAGTTAATCATTACACATTTTTAGATTAAAACAATTCTAATACATAAAATCCGTAACGTCACCCGAAGGCAACAAAAAAGTCAAAACAAAACCCTATACGTCAAATAAATTAGGTTGTTTTAAAATGCAAATCTTAAAATAAAGACCAGACTCCTTTAAAAACCCCAAAAGAGCTGTAGAGCTGACCTCTGTAAAAATACTTTTCAAGCTCGAGGTGCCAAAATACTTTTCTCGTTGATCATACAGATCAGCACACTCCGTGATAAAATGACTCACAGTAAAACCGGTATCACAGGCGTGGCACCATGGTGCCTCTTCTCTTTTAAGTAGATGAACATGAGTGAGATAAGTGTGACCAGTATTTAACCTAGCCAAAACACTTTCTTCTTTTCTATTTAAAGCCACTAAAGGAAGTGGCTTTAACAGGTCAGGAAGAGTTTTATACAATTTGTTTTCCGTGCAGGTAGACTAACGGTCTTGCCAGAGTTTTAAGCTGTAACAAAGGGTCTTCCGACGCAAGTCAGTAAAAGGAACAGACTGCTCAGGAAGACAAGGAACCGCCAAATCTAGAGCATCCTTTGCTGCCTTGTCAGCAGCCTCGTTGCCGTGTATGCCCATATGACTGGGCGCCCACACAAAATTGATAATCTTGCCTTCAGAAATAAGTTTAGTGTGAAGGTCGTGAATGTCGACTAAAAAAGGATGAAAAAACTTTCTGGTGGATATCGCTTCAAGAGCTGAAAGCGAATCAGATACAATCAAAAAAGACTGATGTCTGGATTGATAAATTAATTTTAATGCCAAGATGATGGCCCTAAGTTCCGCCGAATACACAGACGAACCATTAGGGAGCCTGAGTTGAAGTGGTTGATGTAAGTTCTTGTTAGAAACTGCTGCCGCAGCAGCTGAATCGTCTTTGAGAGAGCCGTCAGTAAAAATAAATTCATACTCTGTGTACTTTGAGCACTGCTCAAGAAACAGCTGCCTAAAGACCGAGGTTTCATTCTTCTTGAAAGAAGTTAGGGAAAAATTGACGGTTGGGTTTTCTAACTGCCAGGGTGGAGTGTTGGTTGTCAAAGGATCGTCACAGACAGAATCAATATCTATAACGGCCCTTTCACATTCAGAAAGCATACGTATGCCGAAAGTTGGTATTTCAGTAGGTTTGGCTAAAAATGTGTCCTTCAGAATGGGTTTAATAACACATTCATGAGCAGGGTTTTCGGGGTTTGCCTTTAGCTTTAGGTAATAGTTCATGGAAAGCCGAAGTCTGCGGATCTCCAGAGGAGGTTCTCGCGACTCGGCATACAAACTATCCACTGGTGTTGTGCGAAAAGCACCCAAACAAACTCTCAGACCCTGATGGTGGATGGGATCTAAGGCCTTGAGGACATTTCTCTTTGCAGAACCATAAACAATACAACCGTAGTCTAGCTGTGGACGGACAAGAGACCGATACAGACACAACAATGTTGCTCTGTCAGCCCCCCAATCCGTGTGACTTATAACTTTGAGAACGTTGAGACCCTTTTGACATTTGGTTCTTAAATATTTGATGTGGGGTAAAAAAGTAAGGTTGCTGTCAAAAATCAGACCAAGAAACTTGACTTGTTTAGAAACTTTAATCTTATGGTTGTTTATAAAAAGAGAAGGCTGAAGAACTTGATGTTTTTTCCTGTGGAAATGAATACATTCTGTTTGAGTCAGGGAAAATTTGAACCCGTTCTCTTGAACCCATTCTTGAATTTTGGAAACACACAGCTGAAGCTGCCGTTCAACCCCAGCTAGTGTTCTTCCCTTGGCAGAAATTTGAAAATCATCAACAAAAAGAGAGTTGTCGATGCCAGACTGGACGTGCTTGACGATGTTATTGATTTTAATGTTAAAAAGTAACCGTGATAAAATACTCCCTTGAGGAACTCCCATCTCCTGTTCAAAAGAATCGGAGAAAGTAGAACCCACTCGGACCTTAAACTCCCTTTCGGTAAGAAAATTTGAAATAAAAATGGGAAGATTCCCATCAAACCCTAAGGTTTTAAGATCTGAAAAAATACTATGCTTCCATGTTGTGTCATACGCCTTTTCCAAATCGAACAAGACGGACACAACGTGCTCTCCGCTTACCAGAGCGTTACGAACAAACGATTCAAAACGAATCAAATGATCCGTTGTACTTTTATGTTTTCGGAAACCACACTGGACTATGTCCAAAGCGTTGATCCTTTCCAAGTGCCACAGCAACCTCTCATGCACCAGTCTCTCCATCGTTTTGCAAAGACAGCTGGTTAAGGCTATCGGCCGATAATTATTTGGATCCGAATGATCAATCACAGCTAACATTATATGGGATATGTATGCCTAAGAAATAAAAGCACAACAGCAGGCTTGTATTTTTCCCAACTAATAAATGCTTATAATTATTGATTGTACCTATAGCAAGACCTTAAAAGCAGTTGGCTTTATGGTATTTCACAATTATACTTCTCTCAATTACTCGCCGCAAAATAATGGGTAACTTGTTTGTTTGTTTGTTTGCTTAACGCCCAGCCGACCACGAAGGGCCATATCAGGGCGGAATGGGTAACTGGATTAAACTATAGTGCAATAATATTTATATATGCAAAAGTACCACACAGAGAAAAATTTATAGCAACCCTGAAATATCATGCTAACACTAACAGCATGCAACATAACAAAAATATCAACATTTTTTAAGGTTTAGTAGAAAAGGAAGAAACAATTACTGACTAATGTTTCAGTTACAACGAAAGATCCACAAAGACCAGGACAGGGAAACATGTCACAAACATCAGAGCTGTACGACCAACAGTGTGGGCAACACCCCAAGATCCGACAAGATGCCCAGTGGCAACTTACAGGCTGTATGCTGAATATCGCCCAGAGAAGACGACCCCTTCTACATCGCGACCACAACTGTCCCCAACCTCAAACCAGGCACAACATGGTTAAAATAACAGAGAGTTGGCGTCAACAAGTTGGCGACTTTAATGAAAAATATGGCAATCAAAGCAGATCTGACCCAAAACAAAAGAATAACCATCCACACCGCAAGGAAAACCATGGTGCAAACATTGGTCAACAAGCAATTTTCCCCCACAGAAATAATGTATAACAGATCTCTCAACGTAGATTGTTCCTTTATACCGTCGGCGAGCACAGCGGTTGAGGCTGAGATCCTGCTGTCGGATTGTGTTTCCTGTGACAGGATCATTTGCCTTCTCATCCCTCTCATTGCAATTGATCCAGCATTCCACGAGTTATCAAACATTATCCACAGGCAAATATGTTTTGCCCAGGCTTTTATTTGACCACACTGACTTGCAGAGGGAAGAGGAGTAGGAAACGGAGAAAGAGAGAGAGAAGAAGCAAATAAACTAAACAGCGAATTTTCCAATTCCTTCCTTTATTCTATTTTATTATTTTTTTCTCGTTATTAACACAATTATTACTCATTTAATCGTATCAGAAGAATTTTTTAGTAAAGAAGTTCTTCTCTCTGTTCTATCGTCTGTCCTGGGTTTTTTTTTCTGATTCGTTTAAGTGCCTGAATAAGACCCTGAGATCGAAACGTCGCCGGTGTAACATGAAATTTGTACTCCGGAGTAAAAATCTCGTGGGAGTAATTTTCTCGTGTTACACCGGTGTTTGTTTTGTCTTCTTTGTTCACTGAGTACAGCATTCGTTGGTCTTTTTATTCATCGCTCTCACGCGCAGTCACCATTGTTCTACAGAAACAAAGAAGTTTTTGTTTCTTAAAGATTCTTAGGATGTAAACAGATACAGACAATAGCATAGTAGCGGCCCTTATATGTGTTCGAATTGTGCACTTCATGTAACAAACACCAAAATTGGCAGAGACAGGCAGTTTTATGTATTTATCAAACTCTGATACAGGGCCATCGTGAAAAATTAGTTTAAAGGTGTTTTTTAATACAATTTCAAAATGGCCGCCACATGTAATTTAGCAAAATTCCTAATTTATGTTCAGTTGATGCTACAAGCACCAAATTTGGCAGGGAGGTACAGTTTTATGTACTTGTCAAGGTCTGATACAGGGCCACCAAAATAAATTTGTTTAAAAGATTATTTTAATGCAATGTTCAAAATGGCTGCCACAAAAAAAGTCTAAAATTGTAGATTTGCGTTCATGTAGTGCAACAACCCTCAAAATTGGCAGAGATGCACAGTTTTCTGAACTTATTAAGTTCTGATACAGAGCCACTTAAAATATGAATATTTGTTGGTTATTTAAAGCATAATTTCAAAATGACAACCACGGGAATACATGCAAACGCACATGCTGGAACGTAACTGAAGGAACACAAGAAGTTTAGAGCAATGTAGCTTGATTTACCTAGTGTTGGGGGTTGTTAGCAGATGCACACACACAGTTGCAGAGGGCCTCTCTTTGCCCTTGCCAAACAAATTCAGTGGAGGCATCCTGATTTTTATGGAGAAAGCAGAATGACCATCGTTTTGGGAGGACTTCACACCGAGATGGCTTTTTTGAAAGCCCTTGGAAGTCTCCTGCGTGACAGTGGCTGGACAGACGTCCTTGTACAGGCTGGTGTGACTACGGTTGGTACTGCAGACTCCTTCTTGTCAGCTGCTCATGTCACCAAGACCCGGCATGCTCATCAGCTTACAGTATGTGCCCTCTACCAACTGATGAATGCTGCCTATGAGCAATATCGTCTCTCATGCCAAGCTCTTGGGGAGAAGATCATGCCTGTGGATGAGTGGAAAGTCGTCATGACGGAGAACAGTCCAACGTTTCACTTCTGGGCTTTGATCATGCAATTAGAAGTTCTTGTGCTTGCTTTTCTGTCTTCCGTGAGAAGTGGTGACTTCATGTTGTATCAGCAGTACATCGCGAAAATGGTGCCAGTGTTCTTTGCATTAGACCAGCATAACTATGCAAGGTGGATGTCTGTGCATGTGAATGACATGAAAAAAATCAGTGCCATTGAGTCTGTTAGCCATGAATTCCAACAAGGCCACTTTGTCCTGCAAAAGACTGGAAGGCCATTTTCAAGACTGGCACTGGATCATGCACATGAACAGAATAATGCGATTGTGAAAGGTGATGGTGGGGCCGTTGGCTTGACAGGTAATCCAGCTGCTTTGGGACGGTGGATGGTCAGTGGCCCTGAAATTGCACGCGTCATCCAGGAATTTCAACGGACCCTTAGCCCTCCTGAGAAAGACTCGGAGAAACTTGGCCATCATGAGCAAAGCTTGGCCTTCCAAGTGGATTTTGCTGACAACGTCACAAAAATCATTGATGTCATAAAGGAGGCGGGAAACCCTTTTGCTGAGCGAACATGCGATTTCCTCACTCTTCAGAGCACTGAGATCATCAGTGCTGCGACGCATGAGGCCATGAAATCCATGTTGACGACCGGGATGCAGCAGTACACATCATTTGTGGAAGATAGGCTCAAGACAAAGACCAAGAAATTCTCTGACCCTATCAAGCGCAACAACATGGTCCTTATTGCTGGCACAAAGCGGAAGAAGAAAGGCACTGGAACTTGCAAACTTTCCATCCTTAAAAAGAACAACAGTCTCTTTTCCAGGCTCTATATTGCATGCCAGACCCGCCCAGGAGGACTCGACGACTTCTTCCAGCATGAAAATCACAGTACCCCTCCATCACTTTCCTCTGAAGGACAAATAAGGCCGGGATTGAAATCACGCCTGATGGAATGCCTGGAGCAATTGTCACCGCCTGAAGCAGTGCGTTCTGATGCAGATGTTCTGATTTTGGATGGCGCTGCAATCGTGCACATGATTCGGCCTGGGGCAGCAAAGACATTTCGTGCATATGCAGAGGATGTGTTTTTGCCGCACATCACCCTCTTGCTGCAAACAGTTTTCCGCCTGGATGTGATATGGGATATGTACAGGACAGACAGCCTGAAGAAGACTGCAAGGGAGGTGAGGGGCAAGGGAAAGAGAAAGCGTGTCACACCAACAGGCGCCATACCACCCAACTGGCACACATTCCTCAGGGTAGATGACAACAAAACGGAGCTCTTTAAGTACCTGGCACAGTGTCTCCTGCGAATTCCCACTGAGAAGACCATTGTCACCACCCAGGGTTCTATTGCCATTTCCAATGTCCCTGTTGAGCTTAGTGCACTGTCTCCTTGCACCCATGAGGAAGCCGACAGTAGGATAATGACACACCTAGTGGATGCAGCAAAGGACAGCAAACACATCTTGCTTCGCACCACCGACACAGATGTTGTTGTCCTCGCCGTCGCCTCTGCATCACGCTATCCTGACCACGAAATTTGGGTGGCGATGGGTGTTGGCAAAGACTTCCGGCACATTCCTGCTCACCTTATTGCCAGGAACCTTGGTCCCACCAGATCATCCTGCCTTTCTCTTTTCCACAGTTTTACTGGGTGCGACACTGTGTCATTTTTCAATGGCATCAGTAAGAAGAAGGCTTGGGAGGTGTGGAGTGTGTTCGATGATGTGACTGAAACTTTCCTTCGGCTGTCAACGCCTCCGTGTACCTTGACACCTGATGACAGAGCTGTGTTGGAGAGGTTTGTTGTGCTCCTCTACGACAAAGCTAGTAACTGCCTGGATGTCAACAGCGCCAGAAGACATCTCTTCATCAAGAAAACCAGGCAGATTGAAAACATTCCACCAACAAGCGATGCTCTGCTACAGCATATCAAAAGGGCAGTCTATCAAGGCAGCTACATTTGGGGCCAGGCAGAAAATCCCACACCTGCATTGCCTAATCCCTCTGAATGGGGTTGGAAAAACAATGACGGAGAGTGGCAACCCCTTTGGACCATCAGCCCTGCAGCATCTACAGCATGCCGCGAGCTTCTCAAGTGTGCCTGCAAGAAGTCATGCAGAACCCAACGCTGCAAATGCTGCAAAGCCGGACTACGGTGTACTGCCCTCTGCAACTGTGTGTGTGCATCTGCTAACAACCCCCAACACTAGGTAAATCAAGCTACATTGCTCTAAACTTCTTGTGTTCCTTCAGTTACGTTCCAGCATGTGCGTTTGCATGTATTCCCGTTTGTTTGTTTGTTTGTTTGTTTGTTTGTTTATTTGTTGCTTAACGTCCAGCCGACTACGCAGAGCCATATCAGGACGAGGAAGGGGGGGATGACATTACTTGTGTCCCAGCAGGCTTTAGTAAAACTAAATTAATACCTACTGGAAGATTACCAGTTTCCAGTGTGTTAAAATAGGCTTAACCTATCTACTGCTGGACTTACATCAGAACACTAACAGATTAAACTATACATGAATCGCGAGACAAGCGGCAAGAGAAGAGATTTTTGGAAAAAATACAGGTGAATGAGCAAGAAGGCAGAAAAAGGAAAAGAATTCATGAAGAAAAAGAGAGAATGACAGGAAAGAGGAACCAAAAATCTACCTAACAGCAAACTAGAAAGCTCCTGCGGTTCCAAAAACAGGAGGGGCCTTTAATTTCATAACCGCAGTGCCCCACTGCGGGATTCCCGTGGTTGTCATTTTGAAATTATGCTTTAAATAACCAACAAATATTCATATTTTAAGTGGCTCTGTATCAGAGCCTTTAATTTCATAACCGCAGTGCCCCACTGCGGGATTCCCGTGGTTGTCATTTTGAAATTATGCTTTAAATAACCAACAAATATTCATATTTTAAGTGGCTCTGTATCAGAACTTAATAAGTTCAGAAAACTGTGCATCTCTGCCAATTTTGAGGGTTGTTGCACTACATGAACGCAAATCTACAATTTTAGACTTTTTTTGTGGCAGCCATTTTGAACATTGCATTAAAATAATCTTTTAAACAAATTTATTTTGGTGGCCCTGTATCAGACCTTGACAAGTACATAAAACTGTACCTCCCTGCCAAATTTGGTGCTTGTAGCATCAACTGAACATAAATTAATAATTGTGCTAAATTACATGTGGCGGCCATTTTGAAATTGTATTAAAAAAACACCTTTAAACTAATTTTTCACGATGGCCCTGTATCAGAGTTTGATAAATACATAAAACTGCCTGTCTCTGCCAATTTTGGTGTTTGTTGCATGGAGTGCACAATGAGGCTGTTTTGTGTAACGTACAAGGGCCGCTATAGTCAGAGGAATAGCTATTGACAGGGACATGGGTAAGGGCAGTGTCATAAGCAGACACAGACAATGACATGAACATGCACAAAGACATAGTTATGGGCATTAACATGAACATGGACATCATGGAAAAAAAAGATATAGACATATGAGCTTGGACACACATTGATATGAACAATGGAAGTGACATGAAAATCATCATGAACATCAACATGGACATGGATATAGACATACACACGGACATGCATGAACATCCACATGAACATCAACATGGACATATTGAACCGGGATATAGACATGAGCATGGACACAGACCGTGGAATGAACGAGGACATTAACATAGACATCAACATGGACATATTGGACCAGGACATAGACATTAGAATGACACAGTACGGATAGAAAGATTGCAGGAAGCACACTATTCTTGTCAGTCTCTTCTATTTTGAGCAAAGTATTTCTGCTATCAGTCTGGTGTTTCGGTGCTGTTTGTGTAGCGTATCCTACCAAAGTTATTGGGAAGAAAGGTGTGGAGAGAGCGCTACTGAGCACCCATAGCTTCAATTGAAACACGGCCAGAATTACGACCAACTTAAAAATTAAAAACAAAACGATGAAAGAAAGTTATTTTTCTGAACACAAAAAAGAGGGGGAAACGGCCACACACTTACTCACATTTTATAGAAACGCATTGAACTTCCTTGTTGGTACGTTATAAGGAGAATACATATTATACAGGGTGACCCCCCCCAAAAAAAGAGTACCCACACAAAACGTCGTAAATTGGACAAAAATAAAGCAATCTTCATAAAATTTATTTACACACACAAGTGGCCTCTGCATGATTTGCACAGAAAATGTTAGCGTTCTAGTTTGTCTTTCAGGAAAGTTATGCTCATTCTACAGAACATGCTCCAAACAGGATTGAAAATGTTAGGGTTAATTTCTTAGCCTATAAAAACTGTTATGCAAACCCGAAGGTTTCCATGAACATACAGACAATCGGAAAACACCAGACCCCATCACAAACAGAATTCCATAATCCACCGGTGTTGACTTAAAGGCCAACAACTCGGGTGCAGAGTCTGCTGCGAAAGGAGCGGTAGCCTCCCCTGTCACAGTTGTAATAAAAACAAATGTACACGTTAGTTAGTTACCTGTTGCTTTTCGGGTCCAGCGGACCATAATAGGCCAAATCAGGACCCAAAATGTGCACGTGCGAATTCCAAAGTTATTGCGTCGAAGGTATACGTATCTTGTAGTGACGTATTCGTCGCAAGTAACGTAATTTCAAAGTTCGAACAAAATGGATACTTTTTCGCGCAGTGAACAGGCAACAGTATCATTCTAATGTCTCTTCACTTAAGCGTAAGTACTTTAACACATTTGTTTATGCCAAAGGTTTGCATAAAGATACAACCCTTCGGACAGAATAAATAAACAATATGTATCACAACTATATGTATTCGAAGATCAATAGAGAAGATACACTAAGATTTAGACATCTTCATGCTCATGGAATTTTAATAAACATTCCGAAAACCTTCTCCGGTGACAAACTCTCTCTCTCTCTCTCTCTCTCTCTCTCTCTCTCTCTCTCTCTCTCTCTCTCTCTCTCTCTCTCACACACACACACACACACACACATTGCACGGTCTAAACGAAAGCTGTAATAGAGTGTTTACGGATCAGAATTGAGTCCACTCGGCACCAACGTTTTAATCTTGCAATCCAGAAAGACTCTTTTTTCCACCTCTCATCCCGGGTCGAACAAAAGACTCTATCGATCACAATGCACTCCATATCACCGAGAGAATGGTCGGGCTGGTTGACGTGCACAGTCAGAAGAGTACCTGTGTTCTTCCCAATGTGGAGCGGTGGAGATAGAACCTTTCTCTGAGACTGTTTTGAATCTGCCCCACGTCCTGGGCACTGTATTTTATTTTATGTATTGATTTTATTTATGTTCTTATATATATTGATTCCATGCGCCAATGAGCCCGCGCGTCTGCTTGTCACGTAATGTGATACGAATGGAGAGAGAGAGAGAGAGAGAGAGAGAGAGAGAGAGAGAGAGAGAGAGAGAGAGAGAGAGAGAGAGAGAGAGAGAGAGAGAGAGAGAGAGAGAGAGAGAGAGAGAGAGAGAGAGAGATTTTTTTTGATATTGTCGTCATAATCTCGACTATTATGAGTGGACTATTTGCACCTCGACAGTTCATTTATGTTCTTACGTGTTATGTTGTTTATTGTAATGCTGTATACACCACACCTGAGTTTCTCCTCGTTGAAATAATAAAGTGTTCTATGTCTATGTCTAATCAAAGACTCACTTGGTGCATGACAACAAGAGACAAAACACAAGAGGAATCTTCAGGGGGGGAAAGAGTCATCTATTATCAAATGAACCATGACATCAGGACACCTTACCTGGGACGCATGCAGTACCTGGTTACCCTACCCAGATTGGTACAACATTGTCTATGATGGCGACCTTGCAGTTTATGTCTACAGGCTCGCAGAGAACCATGCTTCTGGTGATCTCACAATACTTGATGAAGGTACCATAACAAACAAATCATTCAGAGAAATGTCATTATTTTGTATTACTTCAACAAACAAGACTGGCCTTGTTCCTTCAATTGCTGATTTTAAAATTTGATGAAAGATCATTGCATGGTACCGCATCTTGCTTGTTTCAGAATGAAGAGTGTTGAATACGTAGAGGTTACATGCCGAGTCTCAGTGATTATTAAAAATAATGGTCGAAGTTAGCGGATCATGAAAAATGCGAGCTTCAGCGAGCTTTTTCATGACCGCGAACTGAGACCATTATTTTTAATAATCACTGAGACGAGGTGTGTAACCTCTTTATTTCTCCTTTCTTCAGTTATTCAAAGGAAACAGGAGTTTTTTTGCGAAAGCTTAATCGAATCCGAATCACTCAACCAGTCAACCTGCGCAGGCGATCGATTAATGCGCGGTTGTATAGTTCCGTGCAAATCATTCCATTCTGTTAACACTTCTTGTCAGTTTCCCTGTTTTGGACTAAAATCAAGTACAGAGATATGCTGTTTTTCAGCTGTGGCGGTAAAGGCAGATATTGTGTGTTCTGTTTATGTTTTAGTATTGCTCAGGATAATGTTCTTTCGTCAAATGGGACTAGCAGACGAACTTTTGCACCCGTGTTCCAACGTTAATTACTGTATGAAGTTCAGTTTTCTGGGGAAAATAGTGTATGAAACCGCTTTATGTTGTTTAAATTGATGAGATGTGTGCATTTGGTTGCGTGTGATCTGTTTATAAAATGAAATATTGTTGAAAACTGACCGTCGGATTGCAGTCAGTGTTGTCGAAGAAACTGAGTAAAAAGAAGGGGAACTACTCTTGTTGCTAGACAAAGTATGAGTTACTTGCCTTGGGAATTTGCTTGTGATGAACGTTTGTGCACGGCAGATCTAGATTCAGGGAAACAACCGAACTCGTGGATTTTATATGGAGATTCATGTGTTCAGGCCTGTAGTTGTTGATTTAAATGCGGTATGTTTGTATTGTTTGCTCCAGAGATGTATACTTCGTACGTATAAGAGCGTTCGGAACTTTTCAGTCGCAAAAGTAGTACCGAAACAGAACAGCTTCTCAACCCATTGCACTATCGAGGATTCAGGCTGTTGCTGGCTCGTTATTTGTTTGGTTGCTGGGTCATTATCGAAATATAACTAGCTCTACAAGTTTACAGAGGTAAAGAAGCAGAGGGGGGAATAATCTTTTTTAGCTTGCTCATTTCATCGCATTAAATGCATGTCTGTTAATTGTGTGCTTTACATGTTTTATTACATGTAAAACATTATTTGTTCTCTATTTAATGTTAACATACATTCGAGTCTAAACGTTGCAAAGTGACTACAGTTGTAGTTACACTTGTGGCGTATTGAGGTTAAGTCGTTTGTGTAAATTAAAATAGGTGTGTAAGGGTACAGTGAACTTCAGTGCAAGTGGAACACTCTTTTTAAGACCCCTACATTTTTAAAATATTTCACTTTCAAGACTGTGTTGTTCTGACTTTATGTTCATTACATGTGTCATTCTAAAACATTTTTCACATGACCCTCTTTGCTCAGATATTGGTTTAGGTCTTAAAAGGGAGTTCCACTGTAACAACGTTTCTTATTTTCATAGTCACTGCTCCCTTAAAGTCAATGCAATTAGTTGATATGGAAACTGTGTTCGTGAAAATAGGACTGTTATACCAAACTCAAAGCCATTCGATTTAAGTTGATTAAGGTATAAACCAGCTTCAATTCAACTGTGGCTTAATTTAGTATATAATTCAAGTAACACAATGAAATGTCTAAGAACAAATGACGTCAAAGGCACATTGCTTAAAAATCTTTGCCGGCCTCCACCAAAATTTTTGCCACCGTAGAAGGGAGCTGTTTGACCCACTTGTCAAACTTGAATTTGGAACTGTCTCTGTCAGTCATTTTGCACTGCCGTGTATAAAAATTTTGAAGTAAAAAGAACTAAGTAAAAATTTCCAAGTCAGCTTTGCTGGCAAAAAACTTTGCTGCTGCTGCGCCGGTGTACAAAAGCTGACTGACTACACTGAATACACAAGAAAGACAAAGCCCATACGACTCACATGCTTGACCTTGACCTTTACATGACCTTGACCTTCAGCTAAACCTAGCAATGACATCATACACTAAGAACTGCTTTACACATTTTTCCTACCTAGACATGTGACCTTGACCCAAGGTCAAGGTCATCCAAGGTCATGCAACACAATGCTGTTAATTCAAGACATAGGAAGTACAATGGTGCTTATTGGCTCTTTCTACCATGAGATATGGTCACTTTTAGTGGTTCACTACCTTATTTTGGTCACATTTCATAAGGGTCAAAGTGACCTTGACCATATGTGACCAAATGTGTCTCATGATGAAAGCATAACATGTGCCCCACATAATTTTTAAGTTTGAAACAGTTATCTTCCATAGTTCAGGGTCAAGGTCACTTCAAAATATGTATACAATCCAACTTTGAAGAGCTCCTGTGACCTTGACCTTGAAGCAAGGTAAACCAAACTGGTATCAAAAGATGGGGCTTACTTTGCCCTATATATCATATATAGGTGAGGTATTAAATCTCAAAAACTTCAGAGAAAATGGGAAAAAATGTGAAAAATAGCTGTTTTTTTAGACAACATTTATGGCCCCTGCGACCTTGACCTTGAAGCAAGATGCTATGTATGTGTTTTGGGGCCTTGTCATCATACACCATCTTGCCAAATTTGGTACTGATAGATTGAATAGTGTCCAAGAAATATCCAACGTTAAAGTTTTCCGGACGGACGGACGGACGGACGCCGGGACGGACGGACGGACGACTCGGGTGAGTACATAGACTCACTTTTGCTTCGCATGTGAGTCAAAAAGCTAACAATCACATATCCAGGCGTAGGAATATTTTACTCACTAGACCAATCACACACAACTGCTACACGATACAGGATCCCTCTCACGTGCAATCCGACCCATCCGCCGAACACGTTACTCCAAGGTGTAACCCATCCCGCAGAAGGGACCGACTGCACGAGAGAGCGAACTGAGCGCACTCACACAAATTTAAACTTTATTTATTCTATATAACACTCTAAGAACAAATGACGTCAAAGGCACATTGCTTATTGACACTTCAATTTCTAATGACGTATTTACAAGATCCAATCAAATAGGTACCTCTTCCCTCCCTAGCACAGACTGAAAGCAGAATGTTCCAAGCAAGTTCATTCAGAGTTCAAATACTGGATATGTTCGACAATTGACTGTAGATTAAAATAACATCTCTCAATACTTTCTCCTCTCACAAATAACTAAGATATTTACTTATTTGTCTTTACATAAAGTGGGATATTCCTCAAAATAGTGGTATATCGTATATATACGAGTATATAACGTCACACCATTCATAATTTATATGATTTGTATTACGTCACACCATTCACTTTGCTGTATCATCTAATTATCTTCTATCTATCACCATGAAGAAGCCCTCGGTGGGGGCGAACATTTGGATGCATTAAACATTCCATTTTTATCATAACAAAACTGTTGAGATTGTTTTTAAATATTTGCGTATATATAATTATGTCGTCATGCATTCTTCAAAATGTTTATGAAGTCTTCATCAATAGAAACATGTTGTCATTTTTTTATGTCACTCCAATCGTTTGCCTACACCATCACTTTATCGAAAGTCTTTGGTCTTTTTTTCCTCACAAATTTGTTTACGATCCCACGTGTTTGTAAGATAGAAAGTGTGCGACTTTCACAGAATGCCGATATGCCATCGTTAAGAAGGAGTGCACGGTAATAGTATGGGGAATACGGAAGTTCGAGCAGTGCCTGTTTAGAACAAAGTTCGTCATCGAAACAGACCACCAGCCTCTGCAATACTTACAGAAAGCAAAGACAGAAAACGGACAGCTGATGAGATGGGCCATACAGCTCCAAGAGTACAACTTCTCCGTACGAGTCATTCCAGGCAAAGAAAATATCGGAGCAGATTACCTCAGTCGCTCAATGTAAGTCGGACAAATTGCATTCTTGATTTTTCACTTAAGCTGGGGGATGTCGCGACACGTGCTAGTTCCGGCGCCTGTGTTTTATTTACACGTCATTGAAAACAATGACGTAATTCGTTTTATTGAATGACGTAGGGTTCCGCCATTGTTTTGTTCTTTTCATCAGAAGTTGTTGTAGAGTCGTCATGGATCGTTTCTTCGTGTTACCATGGCTTGTTTATGAAACGTGCCTTCGATTGGTCGGTCGAGGGTGAGGAACGTCATTCGAGCGAACGCTTTTTTAACTAACTGACTGATATTTAACTAACCTATCGTACGTACCTTTCAATAAGCCGATCGTATCATCATTGACACATGTGTCGTTTTAATCAACTGGAAAATCCTGAACTAGGAAAGGATTTTTCTTTGCTTTTATTCTAACCTTCTGGAGCACGTTCATGTGACCGTGTGACCTTTTACGCTCCATGACTGGAGCATAACGGGACTTCTGTAACCAACGAGTTTAAAGCCTGGAAGATATATCATAATCTACATCAACGTCATCAAACATCGACTATCGCACATCTTCAACCGGGAAGCCTGGTCATCGCAACTTCACCATCAAGACTTCTCCTGAGGGATTCCTAGAAACAGAGAAGACATTACATTGATTGAATCGTAAAGAACCTTGCCATCACAGGTTTCATCGTATCGTATGTAATAAATATCGTTTGTTTGTTTGTTTATTTGTTGCTTAACGTCCAGCCGACTACGCAGAGCCATATCAGGACGAGGAAGGGGGGGATGAAGGGGGCCACTTGTCAAGCGATTCCTGTTTACAAATGCACTAACCCATTACTTGTGTCCCAGCAGGCTTTAGTAAAACTAAATTAATACCTACTGGAAGATTACCAGTTTCCAGTATGTTAAAATAGGCTTAACCTATCTACTGCTGGACTTACATCAGAACACTAACAGATTAAACTATACATGAATCGCGAGACAAGCGGCAAGAGAAGAGATTTTTGGAAAAAATACAGGTGAATGAGCAAGAAGGCAGAAAAAAGAAAAGAATTCATGAAGAAAAAGAGAGCATGACAGGAAAGAGGAACCAAAAATCTACCTAACAGCAAACTAGAAAGCTCCTGCGGTTCCAAAAACAGGAGGGGCCTTTAATTTCATAACCGCAGTGCCCCACTGCGGGAGTAATAAATATCATCCATCATTAACCAGTGGTACTTTTTTAGTTGTAAAAAAGCGAGTGCAATATGATTGAGAAATTATTTATTATGTTTTTTGTTCTAATTATTTATGTCTGTATTCGTAATCTGCTTCAGATCACTGGAATTGTTCATTTCTTCTCATTCATTTCCAAAACACTCTATACAACGCGACAATGGGGAGCGATTTTTGACCTTTTTAGTGCCTGTGTGATAGGTGTGTAAATCATGTTTGATGAGAAGGGTTGTTCGATAGTTACCATATTCATAGAACCATTCCTATATCCGCATAGCAAAAGAGTACCAAATGAAGGATTGGCAGACTTTTCTGATGAACTTCTTCTACTTGCACAGAGGGCATATCCAAACGTTGGGTCATCAACTCACATCAAATATGAAACAATCATGGTACTACAGAAAAAGACTGTTACCTTATAACAGAAAGAATGTGCCGACGTGGATGGAGAAGTGGAAACTCAACTGTTCTTAACTTCACCTTGTTTTCCTGGAACATAGTGATGAAATTGTGCAAAAGATAGTCATTCATAAACAGTATTTTCATATACGTCTTTCGTATGGATTGTGTTAGTTAGTATGATGGAGCGTAACTCAAGGTAAATTGAGGCTGGTTTCGAGACATATATATATATCCCTGTGTGAAAATAATTTGAGGCACTAGGTCAAGATAATTATTCAAATTGGACAGGTGGAGATCTCAAGGAGTCGAGTTATTGTTAGGCGATAAGAAAATGATAAAGCACGAAGGTACTGTAGCAGGTTTTCAATCCTAGCAATGTTACTCGGTCTCGGTTAGTTTTAGAAGATAGTGGGTAATACTGGGTGTATTGTAATATGGACGGTTGACAAATATGAAAACATTGACTATGAATAACTTAATTAGCACAATATATTAATATGTTACAGATGGCACAGGTGTACGAAACAATCAGTGACGTTTCAATTAATGAAGAAGAAAAGAAAAACACCACAACAAAACTTCATCCAGTGGTGATGTACTTGCCGTACGATGAGGCAATGACCTTGACACAGGTCCAAGTGAGGAATACATTTTCTTCCTCGATCGTGAAGAGAAAAGATGGGAAGACCACGATCATCCTGAAGTATAAAAAAAATTAGAGTAACAGAAGTATGTGAGTGATTCACTCAAGTTTCAGGTTTAGTTATAATTTCCAGTTACAGATATGTTCTAAAATCTAGTTATATTATGCGGAGCATAATTTTAGAAAGCGGGGGTGCATGTAACAGATGAGACTTTAACCTGAACATTTGCAGATCTAACTTTCGTAATGAGAAACATGTGATACAGATCTAAAAGTGTTCTTCGTCGACGCACGTGAAGAAACCCTAATTTGAAGGTCGACAATGACTGGAAGACTTGTGGACAAATGTCATGATATTAACTGTGTTAAAATGTACTTACCAGAAAACCACTGCACAGTTCGTAGCAGGATACTTTTGTTGACCAGTTCATATGGTTTTTATTCGGAATCGCGTTTGTATCATGAGAACGCGATCGATACGAACACAGTGGAACATAATCTTCTCTTCGACGACGCCATTTTAGATGACGTGTTACACGAGATCTCATCGGAAAAGAACGATGAATGATTGTTGTTTTATACAATGTGCATGTAATTATTACTGTATGCATTTTAGAATTGATTCATTATTGATAAGATAATGAATGAGTGAAAGGAAATACAGATTTAGTTTGGTAAGATAAATTGTTTGTACGTTGTTAGAGGTTACCTAGAGAAACATAAACAAACACTTTCGATCGCCTTGACTTTAGACGACGTGTTACACGAGATCTCATCGGGAAAGAACGATGGACGATTGTTGTTTTATACAATGTGCATGTAATTATTACTGTATGCATTTTAGAATTGATTCATTATTGATAAGATAATGATTGAGTGAAAGGAAATAGAGATTTAGTTAGGTAAGATACATTGTTTGTACGTTGTTAGAGGTTACCCAGAGAAACGTAAACAAACACTTTCGATCACCTTGGCTCTAAGACGATCGAGAGCGTCGGTTCGTTGCTAAAAGGCACAGTAAGCCTCCCGTAAACCATCACAGAGCTCCCCGAGCGTCTAAATACAGTACAAGCATACTTCCATTTGAACGCTCACCGAACGGGAACATCCTGGCTGCTTTCTGTCGAGCGTGAGACATTTTCAAAGAATTTATTTTCGTAGACTTGTTCCGTTAACAACAACGGCGCCTCGTTTTTGCGCTAGACCTAACTTTTAAAATCTAAATAATAAATTGACAGCTTGTTACACAAACATTCTTTAATCATAAAAGAATTCGTTTTTCATCAAGACAAGATCAGAACAATTCGAAGTTGTGAAAGTTTAAAAAAAGAAAAGCCCGGAAGCAGGGTCACGCAAGGGTCGTAGCAGACGACGGCCGGTTTATCAGTGCAAATCGCCGTTCCTCTCAACAGTCAAAAGCCATCGCTAGAGTTCTTGTGAACCACAGCCGTTGTTTCGTGCATAAAAAAAACGTGCTATTGTAGATAAGCTCACGTCGAGTCGCATTCAAATGACTAACTATGACGACTGCATTGTGAAAAGGGAAAACTGGATCACACGGGTTCACGATGGCTCAGGGGTAAGATAAACCACGCAAAAATAAATTCTTTGAAAATTGTTCGCTCTTTACGGAGGGCACCTAGGATGTTCTCAATTGGTGAGTGTTTAAATGAAATGGTGTTTGTACTGTGTGTAAAAGCCTGACCGTATCTGTGATGGTTTACGGGAGGCTTACTCTGCCTTAAAGGTACGAGACAAAACAGACAAACGCAAGGAGAAGAAAGGTATGTTGTGTATGTTGTTAGGACATGTATTGGGGTAACATAGACAAACAGGGGAGATCGTTATAGACGATCGAAACGTTAGTGGTAGCTAGAGGTAACAGGTAAACAAACAAGGAAGGGGATGAATAGAGAAGGGAAAGGAGAAATCGGTATTTTCTTTTTGGCAATGCTGGTTTTATGCTTATGGTCTTCGAGAACGTCTTCTGCTGAGTTCGGAGCAGTTTAACTGACAGAGGGAAATTCGGAGCAGTTTAACTGACAGAGGGAAATTCGGAGCAGTTTAACGGACAGAGGGAAATCCGGAGCAGTTTAATGGATAGAAGATAGTTCGGAGCAGTTTAACAGGCAGAAGGAAATCCGGAGCAATTTAATGGACAGAAGATAATTCGGAGCAGCTTAAACAGGCAGGAAGAAATTCTGAGCATAAGATGAAGTTTTAGCAGTCTAACGATGTGGGCGTACAACTGATGTTTTCCTGGCTGATTCATTACCAGAGATATTGTATGTCATTCTTAGTTTATGTGTGAATGAATGTTGCCCTGAGATACGAATTCATTGCCATGAGATAATCAGATAATTAAATCTGAGTCTTGAAACCTGCAACAATTTGTGTTTTCCTTTTTATTCATCATCATCACTAACATTTGTTTCACACACAACAACAATCAAAGAGAGCAATCCGCTTTCGTTACAATATTCTTTCACCCCCTCCAGACAAAATATAACGCTATACCATGGATGAATCGGAGCTGTAACGTATACATGGCATGACCAAAGTAAGGAGAAATTGTCATGGGATGTGGAAACAAAGTATGGGAAATTCACCATGGGCAAAATAATCAACACAAGCCTAGAAGATGTAAAACTATATTTTGTTTTAGTCTTGGCAAGGCCAGTTTTGTCCAGTTTCGGAAAAGACATCATGAATTCATTCACCCTGTCGAGACGAAATACCAATTCCATGGATAAATCGGAGGTGTAACGTCTTTCCTGTGATGCACCAAAGCTCAATTATAATTTGAAATGTCTTCACAGCGTACATATAATTTATAACGACATAATCGACATCACAAGACAGGCAAAACGCATACTTTGTTTGTCGTCTGCTACAAATCTAGTATTGTTGGTTGACGGAGTGAATACAAGCTTCAATCGTACCTTCATCAACCGGAATAAATGCTCAATCCGCTGTCATTTCGCAACTGAACATTGGTTTTGTTAATTAACTTTTTGGTTAAAATTGAAACAGCAACCCAAAAGAGTGTTTCAGCTGTTTCAAGACACGGGCTTATCTTCTTCGTTTGAGTTGCTTTTTTCCGCAGTCTAAAATGACACCAGAAGCGGAAAAAATTGTCGCGCATACTGTCACAAAAAGACGCCATGACAAATTTACACGCAAAACGAAAGAGACTTTGACGTCATTTACTTTTGTTCGGACTTTTCCGTCTGTTCCTAGCTTGTCAGTGCAGACTTGACGTGAGTATCCAAAACGTCTTTGTTCTCTGTTCGCATTGCAGCTGTGAAATAATTTGTCTTGTGTCTCGGTCGTGTAGGTACAGAGTTTGCTTCTACAATCATTGTGTTCGTGTTGATGACGGCTTCATAAGACAAATCAGCGAATCTATCGCGTGGAAGACATTTATGTACAAAACACCGAACCCAACAAGAGGCATTGATGCATTTGCAATTTTCTGAAGAAATAAACTGCATGTGGTTAATTTCATCCGTTTAAGCTTGTCAATAAGGCTTTAGATCTGGGATTGAGGTGCCACCCCCCACTGAGCTGGAGCAGGCGATTGATGAGGCTATCCTCATCAAGAAAAAAGCAGAGGAGGAGTCGGCACGACAGGCGAAGGTGAGGAGGGTAGAGGCTGCGGATACCGCTATTCTGAGAGCGGCAATGAACCGCCTCAAAGTAGCAAGAGCTGCACCCCCACAGCCAATTAGTAACAGATGTTCATATCAAAAGACAAAGCAAAAGTGTCACAGTAACCAGCATACAGGCCCAATCAGAAGACAAAGGACTGCTGCAAAATAGTGTGAGTGTGAGTCAAGACGACATGAAGACTGACAGGTTTAAGATTAGTAGACATCGAACTTTTCATCACTTTCACATTTTGTACTTCCAGTCTTGTTTAAACGTCTTTATCTCATTTAAAAAGTTAAACATCTTGCCAGGGGGAACATCCCGGATTAAAACCTTCAGAGTACTTTAAGTGTCAAGGCGATCGACAAGAAGAAGAAGATAGTCACTTTCAGAGTGTCTATACTGTAGTGTCTGTCACGAATCTCTTGAACATCGTCAGTGGGTTCTTTACACCCCCGGTATAGGGGTGTGTATAGGTTTCGGTCGATGTGTTTGTTTGTGTGTTTGTGTGTTTGTGTGTTTGTGTTCGCATATATATCTCAAGAATGAACGGACCGATCGTCACCAAACTTGGTGAACAGGTTCTATACATTCCTGAGACGGTCCTTACAAAAATTGGGACCAGTCAAACACACGGTTAGGGAGTTATTGGTGGATTAAGATTCTACAAGGACTTATAGAGAAACATATTCATGGTCAAAGGGAAATGACCTTCTCAGTTGGTGGCAGTGGAAATGGGTGCAGTGAGAATGGTTATTTCCCTTTGACCAACGGGGGTGTTTTTCCTACCTCGAAGGAATTTCTTGTTCTTTCTTTATTTGGTGTTTAACGTCGTTTTCAACCATTCAAGGTTATATCGCGACGGGGGAAAGGGGGGGGGGGGGGGGGGGGAGATTAGATAGAGCCACTTGTTAATTGTTTCTTGTTCACAAAAGCACTAATCAAAAAATTGCTCCAGGGGCTTGCAACGTAGTACAATATATGACCTTACTGGGAGAATGCAAGTTTCCAATACAAAGGACTAAACATTTCTATACTGCTTGACTAAACTCTTTACAAACATTGACTATATTCTATACAACTTACACTTAACAAGGGTAAAACTAAAAGAAGAAACAGAATCCGCTAGTCGCCTCTTACGACATGCTGGGGAGCAACGGGTAAATTCTTCCCCCTAACCCGCGGGGGGTATCCACAGTGGGTAACTCACGTGGAACTTTCTCAAAACATGTGCTAAGCCTGTCCCCAATTGAGTGAAGTCGAATTTGCTCACTTCGCGAAGCTTGGTCCCTGAATGGGACTACTTGCAACATAGCATCGCGAAGTCAACGGGTATGCACTCGGCAAATAGATTTATCTTGCCTTGGTGTCTCTGCCTTTTTTAGTCAGAATGCGCATGACTGTATGACTGCTGGTAGTCTCGACCAGCGCGAGGTTTATGTTTGGCAAGTCAACACGATGTGGACCTGTCGCGTAGACACTGCGATTTTGATTCAATACATCAAAGCGTCGCAGTATGAAATAATGAAGGTAGTTTGTAAACTCAATCAAAGCCGATCCACACATCCTTCACTCCGGAAACGGTTTCGAGACTGATTTCTACGTCCATCTTGAATCAAAAAGCACTCTTCTGACAAAAAGAACAACTTTGGAGCGTATACAGTTGTGTTCATTTCAGGCAGACCTCATCAGCCATGTTAGAAGAAGCTTAACAACCATTCAGAATTCACTTTACTTATTTATGCAAAGAATATCTGAGCCAAACAGGTAACAGTACACATTTTACCAACCCTTCACAAACAGGAACCATTTTATGACCGCCAAAACCCATTTGGCAACTTTGTGAGTGGTTGTGACAATTAAATCCACTCATTTGATTACTTCAAGGCCAGCCTGAACCTTTTCCCAGTGGAAGGTTTACTTTATACACTGAGTTGTAGAGTTTGGATGTAAACTGACTGTTGCATTGCAAACTCAAATAGTTTTAAGTTGTGGTAATATCCGTATTCCGGATATCAGGTTGATTACACTTTCACTTTACGTGGAATAATGGCATTCTGGTGTGAAAGGAGTGTTATTTGTGTGTATCAGAATGTCCTTTGATGCATTCCTTTCTCATTGCTGTTCTTCAAGCAGATCGCGAAGACATTGTCGGTGTCCACGCGTTATGCAAGTGTGTGATTTATTTTAGCGCCCCTTGAGGTCAAGGGAGTAACTGGGCATTTCTCTTGTGGGCAGACAAATAAGGGCACGTGCAGGTGTCTTCCTTGGAAGATACTGTCTGTAAATATTATCTCCTTCCCCTTCATGGCAGATTTGTGGCAATTCCTCTTTCATTGTGTGTAGTTTGCATACCGGTTGCAATGGAATGTGGATGAATGGTTTCAGTTATATGGTGTGTTTTTTAAGGAGGGTAGGGGGATGAAGACCGAAATGGGGGGGGGGGGGGGGGGGATGGGGGGGGGGTGGATGTTGTGGTTTGCTGACTGAGATTTATTTATATTTTATTGAGCCTGGTAATTTGCTAATAATTATGCCCATGCAATAATTTTGGTTTGAAATACGCATGATTGTATTCCCTTCCAAGTGCTTATCTCCTGTAGAGTATTATTAACAGTTATTTATATTTCTTTCATCGTATGCGATGTACCTTATAGTCGAGTTTCAAGATTCACAAACCAGTGCTGTATAATAAATCAATGGGATTGATGAAGAAGGCATGAATTATTCTTTATGGCCTCGAACGAAAGATAGACAGTTATTGGACAAAGCCATACGAGACAAGAAGGGCAAAGCCCATACGACTCACATGCTTTACACATTTTTCCTACCAAAATACATGTGACCTTGACCCAAGGTCAAGGTCATCCAAGGTCATACAACACAAAGCTGTTAATTCAAGACATAGGAAGTACAATGGTGCTTATTGGCTCTTTCTACCATGAGATATGGTCACTTTTAGTGGTTCACTACCTTATTTTGGTCACATTTCATAAGGGTCAAAGTGACCTTGACCTTGATCATATGTGACCAAATGTGTCTCATGATGAAAGCATAACATGTGCTCCACATAATTTTTAAGTTTGAAACAGTTATCTTCCATAGTTCAGGGTCAAGGTCACTTCAAAATATGTATACAATCCAACTTTGAAGAGCTCCTGTGACCTTGACCTTGAAGCAAGGTAAACCAAACTGGTATCAAAAGATGGGGTTTACTTTGCCCTATATATCATATATAGGTGAGGTATTCAATCTCAAAAACTTCAGAGAAAATGGGAAAAATGTGAAAAATAGCTGTTTTTTAGGCAACATTTATGGCCCCTGCGACCTTGACCTTGAAGCAAGGTCAAGATGCTATGTATGTTTTTTGGGGCCTTGTCATCATACACCATCTTGCCAAATTTGGTACTGATAGACTGAATAGTGTCCAAGAAATATCCAACGTTAAAGTTTTCCGGACGGACGTCCGGACGGACGGACGGACGGACGGACGACTCGGGTGAGTACATAGACTCACTTTTGCTTCGCATGTGAGTCAAAAAGTGGACACCAAAAGACAACTGAACGTCTTTTCCCATGAAATAACTATATTGGACCGGTACAATTTGTCTCCTTGTTTGTCAAGGTTTGTATATAATTGTTCTGCCGTATTACCCATTCTTGACTTGGTTTCAGGTTGTTTCGTGTATGCTCACATGCCAGTGCAATACAAACTCTTTAGTTTCTTTCTTTAATTTCTTTATTTGGTTTTTAACGTCGTTTTCAACCGTTCAAGGTTATATCGCGACGGACTCTTTAGTTGAGACAGGGCTAAAATATAATTGGCAAAGCTTTGGTTTCTTTCTTTCTTTATTTGGTGTTTAACGTCGTTTTCAACCACGAAGGTTATATCGAAGCTTTGGTGACATGTTGTATTTACATTATATTTGTTGTCAGTTATCTGGTTCTTTTTTACACAAAACCCAAGAATGGTTGACCCGCCTTCAACCTTTCAATGTCATAGTGAGGTCAAGTTTCGGTAACAAAAATCAAAATGTATAATTTTCTCCGAGTTGTGGTGCTCAAATATTGGAAACTCCTCAAATATTGGAAACTCCCAACGGTTGTAGTACTTTTGAGTTGGCAGGGGTTTGGGAATTGTATTGGATTCTGAATTTGTTCCTGTATTACAGGGCTATCATTCGCCTTCCTTGAGGCAAAGATGGATCGTCTTTTTCTCATTTTGGAAAAAAAGCAACTTACCTTTGATGTACCAAATGTGTTTCTGCCAATAGCAAGCCGAATCATTCACAAGAGATGCATTTCTGATATAAATACACGCACTGACTTTAACGTAGATTGGTTCGATGTAGCCAATAATCCATTTAAGGCGAATCAGTGTTGTGGATGATGATGACCTTTGTAACAAACCCACTGACCTACCTTCAAAATATCTTTGTAGAACTAAAGTTGAAGTAAACTGTAAACAATATAAAACGTATCACAATTACACTTTCACACAACCGGTACTGTTATAGCTAATAGAGTTCAAGGGAAAAATATGCCCTCGGTGGGGGGGATGATGAAGTTGAGACTTTGGTAGAAGGCATCAGAACAGTATCATGAGTATGCTTGTTCAAGACGTGACAATGATTCAGCCCTCGATGCTACGGTGCAAGGCTGCTTATCCAGATTGAAACTGCCATCAATTTCACTGTCTAAGAAGGGGAAGATGTCGGTGAAAGACACACCCTTACCACAACATGCACCTTACGTTGGCGAGGAAATAACTGCAGACGAACCCAATGATAGTCAAATGTCAGCATCACGCTCTAATGATTTGAGGCCACGAAGCAAATCTGTACCTGATTCCTCCTGGTTCTCCACCACAAAGCACACGGTCACACACACTGACACTACCACAAGAGCCTCCCGCTTTCTTCAGGCACTCAGTCCAGTGTCTATTCTTCATCGCATGCACATGCAGTCACCATCTAGTCCTCAGGAAGCTGTCTCGTCATTCAGACCATCACTCCAAAATCCGAAAATATCAAAGTTTGTACTAAATGTGATGATGAAACTTAAAAACTCATGAAACTCAGGAGGCGCAAACCCAATTCATACAAGGACTCGTCGATATACAAGTAATGATATCAGAAAACAGATCACATATTTTAAGTAACAAGACGTATAATACCGCAAGAGCTGTACCTAGATGCACCAAACACGATGTTATCTTGTTTGGAAAGTTCAAAACACCAGATACAAATAGATCTCAAACATGCTCCAAGAAATGACTGAAAAAAATTGAACAATTGAACAAGAAGATTGTTGAACTGAAGATAAACATCGACCTCAAATCACAATTTGGAGATTTCAAAAAGAAACTCTCAAGAAAAAGAGATATCCGAACTCCTGTCCATCCAGCTGAAGTTATGGAGCAAGCTACCATGTCTACCTCTGCTTTCTCCACTGGCTCTTTCAACGCCGACGGGGATAAGGATGAGAAGTTATGTGAAGAAAATATGCAGCTCCAGCAACAGCAAATGTCAATATCCACCTCCAACAAACATGCTATACTGACTGTAATTTCCGGGGACAATTATTGTGGTGAGCAACTCAGAGGACAGCCACTGTCAGGACCGAGATTCCCTGCATCAAGTTATCAACGGATTAACAAAGGTAGAGGCAGCAATCAGGACCTGATAAAATGCCAGAGCTGGCCCAACATTAGCTTGCTATGCGTGTCCCATCAAAAATAGGCCATTGCCAGATTTGTATTGGCATTAGTAATTTGTTTTTTTGTTGTTTTAAAATCCCAGACTTTTTCTGAGACAATGCTGCGTGTTACCTCAAAACACGGTGGTTTTTTTGCCAGCTTGACATCACTGGTGATGATGACGCGCTGTCAATTGCACTCATCTTGCTGTTTCTGCTCTTACACTTCTTGGCAGTGGGCCGTTGTCAGTGTTGTGCATTCAAGGAATGTCCAAAGCACCTTCGCCGATCGCTACGTAAAGACATGGTACATATATCATCCAGCTAGAAGCACGTTAGTGAGTTTCACAATCAGTTGTTTAAGCAGATTCTTGTTCTTCTTTACTAATTCTTGTTTGTCATCGTCGTCTTCATTTCATCTTTCTTCTTCTAGTTCCGGCGTTTGTGTCAGTTCGCAAAGAGTGTAAACTTAAGAAAACAAACAAAAACTAAACGTTCTGAAAGTGTCAAAACAATCCATCAAGTCATTGCTGAAATACAGCGCTTTTTGTCACAATAAAAAATGACTAAAAAATCCCGTTTTGGACCGCTCATGCGATTGACACCTGCATCAGTAGGAATAGCACAGCACACGCAATACGCAAGCTAGCTTAACAAAACAACCTGTTCTGGGTAGATAGTTGATTAAGCTTCCTTCTCGTATGTAAACATTGCACAGTTTTGCCAATTGATTTTTAATTTGGCCCTCCCGTTTTTGTCCAGTCGATTTTGAGGGTATCCTTATTTGAGCGTCGGTCATGTTATCCCTGTAAAAGAAATCTTTAATCCGAAAGGTGATCCAGATAGTCAAGTAAACGGCCTTAACTAGCATGTAAAGTGTGACTGAAATGGCACGGGAATTAATGCGTTAATTTGGGTGCGAAATCAGTTTTTTTGCTCAGTTTATACAAAAATGAGGCTTGAATGAATTGTTTGAGTAATTTTTCTCCAACAAAATTGGGCTTTACAATTTCTTGCATAGGTTAAGTTTTTATCTTGAAACAACGTACTTGGCTTTAACATCCAGAACTTCCAAACAAATGTAAGGCATATCGCCAGTACCTGTCACTTTTCCATGTTCCTAGTTGTGATCTCAGCATTCATTGAGTAATTGTGGTGTAGGACCAGTCATGTTACTGTAGCTTTCTTTCTGATGTGTTTTGCATGTGTGCTCTATAACACAAATTTTTATTAGGAGGTGGCAGGGTTTGGCAATTGTTTGGGAATATCAATTTGTTGTTGTATTCCAGGGCAATCAATCGTTCGTCTGGATGGCAAAATTGATCGTCTTTTCCTCCTTTTGGAGAGAGAAAAAAAGGAAGAACTATACCGGAAATGGAAAAAAAAGTGATTGTGATGATGCTGTGATGGTCCACCAGCTCCCAGGATGTCCAACCTCTGCCCGATGGGGTCATCTTCCCATTGTCTACACTCGAAAATGATGGGAACCTGGATAGGCAGGCATCTCCTGGTTGGTTGGTTGGTTGGTTGGTTGGTTGGTTGGTTAGTATCTTTTATCGTCTCTTTAGCTGATATTGCTATTCGAGACCGATGCGACTTTGTTTGTTTGTTTCTTTGTTTGTTTGTTTGCTTAACGCCCAGCCGACCACGAAGGGCCATATCAGGGCGGTGCTGCTTTGACATTTAACCTGCGCCACACACAAGACAGAAGTCGCAGCACAGGCTTCATGTCTCACCCAGTCACATTATTCTGACACCGGATCAACCAGTCCTAGCCAGGCGGAGCAGCCACTAGATTGCCAATTTTAAAGTCTTAGGTATGACCCGGCCGAGATTCGAACCCACGACCTTCCGATCACGGAGCGGACGCCTTACCACTAGGCCAACCGTGCCGGTGACCGATGCGAATGTGTTTCCTTTCTTTGTTCACATCGCAAGCTCCACACTTTAAACTATTTACAATCAGGTCTATCAATGTAAAAAGAAGGTTTTAACAATTTATAACTTTCACATAAATGTGTTACTTAAAGTCTTGTTACAAAAACAATTCTAGATTTGATATAGAATAGCCTCCCTTACTCCTCTGTCCGTTTGTTTTGGTTCTTGAAACGTGACAACTGCTGTTCTTTTATCTGCTCTATCCTTTTTTTGTCATCCGCTCTGTTTCGTGTTTTGTGTTTCTGAGGAAGAACTTAGGGTCAAAACGTCAGACATTGTGATTCGTATCGTCTTCGTAAAACATGTACACCAGTCTCCAGGAACAGACTACTTCCAATTCAGTAAGGGGGCGACTATCCTCAACCCGGCGGGTCCCTAGGTGGCGGATAGGGGAACAGCCCCCAGATATGGGGGCCAGCTGCGAATATAGAATAAGTAGTCCCGGACCAACGCGGTGTCTCTACCAGGACAGGGTGGGTTGGCAGATGGCACTGACTACCCTATAAATGCCCTACGTGTCCGATGACGGTTACACCATGCGAGTAAGATCGAGCCGCATTAAAAGCTCTAGCCCTGGGGTGGGACCCCCGGTAAGAAATCCCCCATGTGTTCACATGGTTATGTGTTTGAGCCAGGAACTAGGAGCGTGGTAACCCTGAAAGAAACCTACTAAGGGCTGAAGTCGGAGGATCTGGGCCAACAGGCGCACCTCAACCCACAGGAGCCTGTATCCAATCGCGGGTCGATCATTATTTACTCCTTATTCCATTTATTTACTCCTTATTCCATACAGTCTACCACTACTATTTGCTACAAGGAATATAACGCAGAGTGCTCGGCACTGCCGACTCGCTCCGTTTCAAGCTTTCTACATCACTTTCTGCACCCCCTTCCCAAACGCACGAACCTCACACACAAACAAAAATGATTAAGCTTTCACTTCAAGTAACAAACTCGAAATAACCATTCACCAACTTCGAGAAGTTTGTCAAGAACGGGCTCGGTGTCCACACCACTCCGAGTCCATGAGAGGAACCTGGAGCGTCGACGAATCGAAAGTGCAACACGCGCCGATGTTTTCCGCTTTTCGTACGCTCTCAAGAGTGTACAACATTCTAGCGGCCTGCAATTAGTCCAATATAACTGATGAGGGACACAGCAGCCTCAAACCCCGTGAAATGATACACAACACATTCTCTTTGAGCTTAACATTTGGAAAATCGAAACCTACCGGCAGTTAACCAGGTTCAAAGGCCACAAAAGGTTACATCCGGAGCGTTCAGCAGTAAAAGTTTTACTGCGCATGCTCAGAAAAGCGTCTGCTCCGGCATTGGGCGTTCTTCGACCGCCCTTTCGACGTGTCCACTCTAAGAAATGGAAGAAGCACGTGAATTAGTCGAGCTTGGACACAACGTCATTATTCTTGGACAAGCAGGTATGTACACTTCTTAACTTTACTTTTGTTGATGAATAGGCTTTAAACTTACTCGAAGTTTATATAAAAAGAGAACTTTGACGGTTTACCAGTTTTCGTAACATGAAGACCTAAAAGAAATGTTGGCTGTTGTTGATGTTGTTGAAGAAACAGCAAGTTAAAATAAAGTTCATTCCTGGTTTATAATGCCTCCAGGTAAACTCAAGAACCACAATAGGTTTCCAAAACGTAATGTTCGTCTGCAGTGATCGTTTCACTTTGTAAAACGCGGTCGTCATGATTTGACTCCTCCCACTGTTAGCCCCGCCTCTCCGTCTCTTTGTTAGCGAGAATCAAGATTCAAGATGGCGAAGAAAATAATTGGTGAAGGAAGCGAGTAGCAGCCCCCTGCTTAGTTGACCTACTTTCATGGACAAGCATACCATTCTGACTGGAGGGTTGCAGTGGTGGTGGTTATAGTTCCAGAATCAAGACAAGTCAGCTAGTATTATATCAAGTCGTTGATAGAGTTTATCAGCTTTCTTCTGGAAGGTTTTGTGATGCACGCCTCCCAAATCTAAACTTTCACAAAAATTGTTTAAATTGTTGAGCATCCAGCCCACATACCAAGGACGAATAAACGGCTTGCCTGTTGAGACCATAATCCGTTTGACCGATTTCTTAGGAAGCAAGGTATCCAGCGGTACTTGGAACAACTTCCTCACACGTTGAACAAGAGACATGCGCGTACACTGCAAGGCCGTGTCCCTGTTTTGAGTCTGGGCATGGTGACAGCGTTGGCTGTTTAGGCTACATTGCGGACAACAACGTTTGTTTACAAGTCAATACAATCAAAGGTTTCCAAATCAACAAAACATCTCCTTGTTTGGGAAGCCGCTGGACCTGTCGCTTTTGACGCGGTGGCTGCTGTGTAGGCCTATGTGTTCGTCTTGAATTGTGTTCGCGTCAAACAGGCAAGAACACACTCTCAGTCCTGACGCAGAATTTGATCTGCATGCCACAGCGGTCGATCCAGATTTTGTGCGCTTTGTCATCGATTGTGTTTTAGTTGTTCTCTTGTCTCTGCAACTCTTCAGTTGTTGTCTTCTCGTACGCTTGCCTTTATTGTGTGTTTTTCGGAGCGTTGATCTTTTCACACGAGCCATTGTTCTATGCAAACTCAGTCGAAAACTAAACGTGGTGAGCAGACGACTTTTAAAACGCGAAAAGCCACGCGAGCCTATCTGACCAATCGTGGCCAGGTATTTACGTCATACCCCCTTATATGGAAAGTGTCTGTGGTTTGCTTGTTTGGTAAATAGGGGGGTTTCCCCAGGAGAATCCATATTTAACCGAAAATAACCGCCGAATGACACAGGGGAGAGAACTGCTGTTCAAACGGTATACGACGTTTCCGCGTTGGGCGAGCAGAAATGTCTGTTGTCAAGGGTTGAAAATCGTAATTTTTATCGGAAGAGTGAATGAAAACACACAAAAATTGACCGGGTTGGTGCAATGAAATATATTTTTAGAGACTTTGATGAATTTGTATAGTGTAATCATATGCATGTCATGAAAGTAGACAGATTGAAAGGTGCAAAACTGCTAACAACTCAAAATGGCTGTGTAAGTCCAATCAGTATCACTCTAAATTTCAGTGGCGCACTTCACCTTAATTGTCTCGATTCCCCCTCTTGTTAAAACATTTAGTCAAAACTTGACTAAATGTAAAAATGAAACATTACAAATTAAGATTATTTAAGGCAAAGGGAGACTTACATTAAAAAGATAACTCATGACAATAAAAAATCAAAACTTTACTAAATATAAAAATACCTGATTTTTGTTTGTGTACTTGTTTGTATAAATTTGTGTTCTTTCAGTCCGTCTCGATTCTCACTCAAACATACACTCGCATATACAATAACTGTACATTTACACCTTCTGAAGATGGCATTTTCCCCCATTGCTGGTCAAAAAAAGGGGAGGGGTCCAAAACAGCACATTTGTTAGGCTGTCTCTGTCACACACACACTCACACTCAATCACACACACACTCAATCACACACACACTCACAACATAATCATTAACATAAGTACTTACCATGTTAATGACTTTTGATTTATTTACAACCAATCAAAAAAAAGCTTTCTATTATTCTTTTTAACCAATCGAAACGTCACGCGCATTTTGACTGCCGATTGCGGCCGGAAATGACCTTCTCCATTCGTCCGAAGCCGGGAAACGGCTGAGTCAAAATATTAAGCTCAAAGAGATGTTTTGCGTACAATTTCACGTGTTTGGGGGCTGCTGTGTAACTCGTCAGTTGTAGTGGACTAAATTCAGGCCGCTAGAATGTTGTACACCCTTGAGAGCGTACGAAAAGTGGAAAACATCGGCGCGAGTTGCACTTTCGATTCGTCGACGCTCCAGGTTCCTCTCATGGAGTGGTGTGGACACCGAGCCCGTTCTTGACAAACTTCTCGAAGTTGGTGAATGGTTATTTCGAGTTTTTCGCATGAAGTGAAAGCTTAATCCTTTGTGTTTGTGTGTGAGCCTCGTGCGTCCGGGAAGGGGTGCAGAGAGTGATGTAGAAAGCTTGAAACGGAGCGAGTCGGCAGTGCCGACCACTTCGCGTTATATTCCTTCTAATTAGTAGTAGTAGTAAGGGTAAGCATGCAGCAGTAAATAATAAGCATGCAGGAGTAAATAATTATCGACCGGTGGTTGGATACAAGCTCCTGTGCCTCAACCAACCACAGATCCACGCAAATCGCAAACATGAAATGTCGACAGTAGCGAACGACAAGAAGAAGAAACACCAGTCGTTTTATTTCTCTCAAAAACATCGTTCAGCAGTCCGATGGTTACTCGCCCCAGCACATGATTTGATTTGATTTGATAGTTGTTGCTTGTTTGGGTCTAGTGGACCATATAGGCCAAATCAGGACCCCCCCCCCCCCCCCCCCCCCCCAGCACATGAGCCTTGGACTTTCAACGATATATCAAAGGCATTCGAAGATTTTGACGCAAGGTTAGGACGCAACTTTTGTTTAATAAAGATGAAAACCGAAGGCGATATGCTCCCCGAGGACCAACATAAAAGTTGATCTGACAAAAAGCCGCCAAACATCGTTTGTGTTATAGGGGGATCTCTATTCTGAACATGATGTTTAGAACACACTGCAGGGCCCAACACGCGTCAGAAGTTCGAGATAACATGTTATACTTGTCTGTGACGTCAAACGAAACTTGTGCGTTGCTTTTCTTCCAGTCTGAAAATGTACAGAGCTGCCATCATATTTGCGAGTTCAATAAGTGTTTGGCATATATATTCCTTTTTTTACAAGAAGATCAGCCTAAAAAACGGAAAACTAGCCACTTCTATCCTTTACAAACTGCAGACTCTCAGAGCTACTTGGACTATCATTCTTCCCACAATCCCAGTTTACGTACCAGTTTCACAGTTCTTGAGACTCATACACCTCTGTTCTGACGATACTGACTTCGATGAGAAAGCTGAAGAAATGACGGAATTCTTTCTCTAGAGACACTACCCTCGAAACATTGTTCAGCAAGCCTCAACACCCGTAAGTTCTCCACTAAACAAAGAAAGTATCTCGGGATTCCCAGTGCGAGTTAAACATAGGACATTGCGTAAGGCCAAAAAAAAAAATTGTCTGTTTAGGGTAACATGACCAAAAAAAGTAGGGTCGGTAGGTAGGTAGTTTTTTTTATTTTTATTTTTTTTATTTTTTTTTAAATGCTATGTTGGCTGAACATTCACTTCTTATATTTGATGAATACATGTTTCAAAACTAACGTATAAATAAAACAGAGAGAAAGGGAGTGTCACGATCGGGTGACAGAGACCAAGAAAGTGTCACTCAGTGGAGTGCCTGTTCTTGGTCGGTTATGATAGAAAGCGCCTGTGCGTGATATTGGACACAGCAGAGTTTGCTGACAGTGCTCCCGAGCACGGATGTTTTGTATCGCACGAGTTGTACAGTGGAGGTTTCTGCTGTCATAGCTAGGGCTGACGGTTTTTCGCTGACAGCGCACACGGGATTTTCACGGATTGAGTTTCTCGTGTCTTTTTCTGCTTGGGAGGCAGAATTGTGTATAGCTGGACTGGTTTTGTGACAAGGTCAGTCACGTGTTTTTGGCTAGGTTGTCTGAGACACGAGTACGGGACACTTGACACCCAGCGGCAGAAGGGGAAGGATCTAATACACAGTTTCTAGAGTATGATGGTTTTTCACCGAATGTTATATTCGGCACTCTAGGGGAACTTCCACAAGTTATTCCTTTTCTCTGCCACGTATTTTGCTGAGGACAAGTCGTCAACTTTCCTTCGTCGGCGATGGCTTTCGCATAAGGATTCGACAAGGGGTTCTGGACGGTTTTGGTCACTGTTGACGAACAGAGACTGTTCCAGGGAGGAGGCGGACTTTGCTTCCATTGAGAGTACAATCATAGGCTTTTGAGGTAATAAATCATTATTTAACGCTGTTGATGAGTCTGTGTTGTGGAATGAAATACTCTCTGTTGTTCTTTCCAGGTTAGCGCATAATTTACTCTCTGTGACGCTAAAATACTAATCTGTATATGGTTTTTGCAGATAGGGAGAGAAGGACGGAAAATGACTGTTTTGTTGTTGTAAAAAGTCCATTTTGTGCAGGCCCACGTGCTCGATGAGATATTTAAAGATGACATGTTTTAAGGTGGTGGGTGAGGGGTAGCTGACATGTTTAGTGCACCGATGCTTTCTGTTTGCAGCCTTCGCTTCGTTTCGTTCGCCTCGCTTCGTTACATTCCTGTAACATCTGCACGGCTGACTCTGGCGGGAACTGTTGCACGTTGAAGCTGCGCTAACCAGGAGACCGGCTAACCAGGAGACCGGCTAACCAGCGGACCGGCTAACCAGCGAACCGGCTGACCAGCGGACCGGCTAACCAGCGAACCGACTAACCAGCATACCGGCTAAGCAGCAGCAGCAGAGATAAAGCTAAGTGCACCACGTCGTACGCACCCCGTTGACCACCGTTGTCTTTTCGTATCTATGATTTCATTGGAGTAGTGACAACGTGGGGTGTGGGACACCTGCACGAACTAGAGCTTTTCGAACAGAACATTCGCATTTAACTATATTTACACGGGTTCAGCGTGTTACTATAATTTTCTACATACTACTGGCATTTTGTCAGTGAACACTGGTTTTTTACGTGTTGAGAACGTAAAAGGAACATATTTTGAGTGAAGGCTCGAGGGAGGTGGAGAGTTTATACATAAACAGGCGTCTGAAACTTATACTTTTGTTGACTCTATTTAATTGTATGACTGCGAGAGTGGATCGTGGTGTGGTTAGTTAATTAGTAGTAATTAACCGGTTCATAATCACCTTAAGTGATATATTGAAACGTGACACATGGGGGCCAAGCCGGGATTTACTCAGTTAATTTCCAACTGATAAAGACCCACCAATTAAGGATAACTAAGAGCAGATAATCTCGTCAGTGCTCGACTTATTTTCTGCTTGGTGCTACCCTTTTTTGTATAGTTTTGATCATATACCACACCTTAAGCGATTCACATCTTGCAGGAAATGTAAATTGTAATTTGTGAGTTATTGTATGCGCTAACTGTGATTACTTCCCTTTCCTTTGTTTGTGAATCTTTGTTGTTGTACGTTCAGAGTTTTCCGTTGCAGAGAGCTGAGCAGGGTTAGCGGATTTGTTATTCGTTTTACTCAGTTTTCTCTACATTGTTGTTTCGCATTCTGTAACAGGTTACATTTCTACCGTCTTGTTTTACTTGGATTTTTCTCCATATTTTGACTTTGTTGGAATTTTGGGGGGGAAGGGTCCGAGGACTTCTGTCCTAACCAAGGCTGTGGGAGACACTCTGTTTCACCGCAAAAAGCAGCCGATAAAGTAGGCCACGGCTGTGGGAAACACTTTGTTTCACCGCAAAAAGCAGCCATAAAGTAGGCTACGCGTTTTGTTCTACACCGTTTGGATTTTTCTTCTGCATTTTCCGGTTGCTGGATTTTTGTATCCACCGCTTTCGTCACCGCGTGTTCTAGCTATAGCTGCGTTAGACTTACTTTGGTAATAAAGCTTTGCTAAAACTAACCATGGCTACAGGGGGATCTCCTACGAGGAGAATAACTTTCGAGACTCCTGGGAGCGAGGAACAGACAGAGCGAGACGCACGCGTTAGAGCGCGTAGTTTGCTTAAACGCAAGGAGCTGGAACGTAGGGAAGACATAGAGCGACAGACGAGAAAAGAAGAGCTTGACAGACAAGAACGACAGGCCGAACGTGACAGGCAGGACAAGAAAGAGAAAGACGAACGAGACAGACAGGAAAAGAAGGACGAACTTGACAGACAGGAAAGAGAGCGAGACAGACAAGAAAAGAAAGACGAACTTGACAGACAAGAAAGGGAACGACAGGCCGAACGTGACAGACTAGACCGGAAGGAACAGGCGGATCGCGATCACCAGCTAGAGCTAGCTAGGCTACAGGCCGAGAAGGGTACGCTTACTCAGGCTAGCGCGCCGACGTTTGTTGCCGACCGTACGAGACTGCCGACGTTCGACGATGACAAGGACGAGCTCGACGACTTTTTACGCCGGTTTGAGCGCATTGCATCTGACCAGAAGTGGGAAGAGGCCACGTGGGCTAGCCGCCTTAGCACCTGCTTAAAAGGACGCGCATTGCAGCTCTACAACGCTTTGGATGACGACGAGGCGAGAGACTATCAGGCACTAAAGAAGGCGTTACTCCAGCGCTTCAACCTGACTGCGGAAGCCTACAGACGACGTCTGCGTAACAGCAAGAGACTGAGCGGCGAGCTGAGCCATCAGTTTGTGGCACGCCTTAATCTCTACCTGCGGCGCTGGGTGGAGATGGCCGAGAAGAACTGGACCGTTGACGACCTTGCCGACCTCATAGTCATGGAACAACTGATGTCCAGCCTGCGACCTGAGGTGGTGACCTTCGTGCAGGAACACCAGCCAAAGACTACTCAGGAGGCAGCCGACTGGATCAGAGTACACGAGGACGCCCAGGCGATCTCCGGCAAATCTTCAGGCTCACGGCCAGGAAAATCGGGAAATTCGGGTTCTTCAGGACCCAAGGACGGGAAGGACGATCAGGGACACAAAGGATCAGGTTCCAGAACTGACATCCAGTGTTACTACTGCAACAAGCGGGGCCACGTGAAGAAGGACTGCCACAAGAGACAGGCTGACCAGAAGGGCGTACACTTTGTTGGCAGTGAGGAGCTAAGGGACGTCACGAGCTCATGCACCATTCCACAACTCTGCGTTCCGTGCTCCAGGAAACATTTCCAGCCCCACTGCAACGTCTACGTTAACGGAGTGAAGGGCGAAGGTCTGCGGGACACAGGGGCAGACATGATAGTGGTTCGGGCGAGTCTAGTTCCAGCTATGGCCTACACAGGAGACAGCATCAGGGTGAGAATGGCCGAGGCATCTCACGCTTACGACTTGAACACGGCGGTGATCAAGGTCGTAACACCGTTGTTCACGGGGACCATTGTGGCCGTCGTCATGGACGATCCTCCGTGCGACCTGCTCATTGGGAACCGGGTTCAGTTTGTGGACGGCGTCACCAGGGAGGTTCCCGTTTATCGGTCTCCCGACGTCATTTCAGTGCTCACGCGGGCACAGGCGGAGCGAGAGGACAAACCTCTCAAACCCCTACCTGCTGCACGAGCTGCCCTGGGGAACGTGACCCCCGCGCTTCTCGCGAAGGCTCAGGCATCTGATCCGACATTAGCGACTCCTCGGGAGCACGCGAAGTCGGGGAAGGTGAAGCTGAGCGGGAAGCATGGGAGGTCAAGGTTCCTCAGGGACAAGAAGTTGCTCTACCGTGAGTTCAGCAACCAAGAAGGTACATTCAAACAGGTTGTCGTGCCTCGCGAGTTTCGCGAGGGTGTCATGGCAACGGCACACGACTCGATTCTGGGAGGTCATCTTGGTACCAAGAAGACCACGGATCGTGTCTGGCGCCACTTTTACTGGCCAGGCATCTGCACGGATGTCCGACGTTTCTGTGCGTCCTGCGATAAGTGCCAGAAGGTGGTTGCCAAAGGAAGGGTGAGGAAGGTCCCCTTAGAGAAGATGCCGCTCATCGACGAACCCTTTCGTCGGGTGGCAGTGGACATCATCGGGCCCATCTTGCCTGCGTCTGAGGACGGAAACAGATACATTTTGACCATGGTGGACTACGCTACTCGATACCCAGAGGCGATCCCTCTGAAATCGATTGAAGCCACGCGAGTAGCTGAGGCTCTGGTTACTATGTGGTCCCGGCTGGGAATTCCATCAGAGGTACTCACCGACAGAGGCACGCAGTTCACGGGAGGAGTGATGGCGGAGGCAGCACGACTGCTATCACTGGAGCAGCACTTCACCACTCCTTACCATGCTCAGTGCAACGGACTGGTGGAAAGGTTCAATGGCACCTTGAAGACCATGCTGAGGAAACTAGCTCAGGAGAAACCACGCACGTGGGACAGGTACATCCCAGCATTGCTTTTTGCATACCGCGAGGTTCCTCAGGAGAGCTTGGGCTTTTCCCCATTCGAGCTGTTGTACGGCAGACAGGTACGCGGTCCCATGGCTATCCTGCGTCAGGCTTGGACGGACGAAGAAGCTGACGAGGAGGTGCAGACGACAGCGACCTACATCGTAGAACTCAGGAACAGGATTGAAGAGACCTGCAAACTGGCTCAAGAGAACCTGGGAAGAGCAGCACAGCGTTATGCGCGAGGATTCGACCGCAAGGCACGGCCGCGCAGCTTCAAGATTGGAGAACGGGTGTTGCTACTTCTACCTGTCAAACACAACAAGCTACAACTGCAGTGGCAAGGACCTTTTGAGGTGACAGCGAGGGTGGGCCAGAACGACTACAGGATCATGATGCACGGGAAAGCACGCCTGTACCACGCCAACCTGCTGCGCGCCTACATAGAGAGGACAGCCTACGGGGAGAAGAACAAAGACCAGAAGAACAAAGACAAGAAGACAGAGAAGGTTGCAGTCATCAGGGGTGAAACGAGGGGTTGCTCGTTCTTGAGGACGACCTTTCTGTCTGGAAACAGACCATCAACCTCTGCAATATCTTCAGGTTGCAAGGTTGGCAAACGCCAGACTTATGCGCTGGGCGTTGATTCTCCAACCGTACCAATTCACGGTACGCGTCATTCCGGGCGCCAACAATGTTGGAGCTGACTTTCTCTCTCGGGCTGTAGAGGAGAACATGACTGTGAGCGAAACCGAGGTTTCGTCTTGAAGAGGGGAGGTGTGTCACGATCGGGTGACAGAGACCAAGAAAGTGTCACTCAGTGGAGTGCCTGTTCTTGGTCGGTTATGATAGAAAGCGCCTGTGCGTGATATTGGACACAGCAGAGTTTGCTGACAGTGCTCCCGAGCACGGATGTTTTGTATCGCACGAGTTGTACAGTGGAGGTTTCTGCTGTCATAGCTAGGGCTGACGGTTTTTCGCTGACAGCGCACACGGGATTTTCACGGATTGAGTTTCTCGTGTCTTTTTCTGCTTGGGAGGCAGAATTGTGTATAGCTGGACTGGTTTTGTGACAAGGTCAGTCACGTGTTTTTGGCTAGGTTGTCTGAGACACGAGTACGGCACACTTGACACCCAGCGGCAGAAGGGGAAGGATCTAATACACAGTTTCTAGAGTATGATGGTTTTTCACCGAATGTTATATTCGGCACTCTAGGGGAACTTCCACAAGTTATTCCTTTTCTCTGCCACGTATTTTGCTGAGGACAAGTCGTCAACTTTCCTTCGTCGGCGATGGCTTTCGCATAAGGATTCGACAAGGGGTTCTGGACGGTTTTGGTCACTGTTGACGAACAGAGACTGTTCCAGGGAGGAGGCGGACTTTGCTTCCATTGAGAGTACAATCATAGGCTTTTGAGGTAATAAATCATTATTTAACGCTGTTGATGAGTCTGTGTTGTGGAATGAAATACTCTCTGTTGTTCTTTCCAGGTTAGCGCATAATTTACTCTCTGTGACGCTAAAATACTAATCTGTATATGGTTTTTGCAGATAGGGAGAGAAGGACGGAAAATGACTGTTTTGTTGTTGTAAAAAGTCCATTTTGTGCAGGCCCACGTGCTCGATGAGATATTTAAAGATGACATGTTTTAAGGTGGTGGGTGAGGGGTAGCTGACATGTTTAGTGCACCGATGCTTTCTGTTTGCAGCCTTCGCTTCGTTTCGTTCGCCTCGCTTCGTTACATTCCTGTAACATCTGCACGGCTGACTCTGGCGGGAACTGTTGCACGTTGAAGCTGCGCTAACCAGGAGACCGGCTAACCAGGAGACCGGCTAACCAGCGGACCGGCTAACCAGCGAACCGGCTAACCAGCGGACCGGCTAACCAGCGAACCGACTAACCAGCATACCGGCTAAGCAGCAGCAGCAGAGATAAAGCTAAGTGCACCACGTCGTACGCACCCCGTTGACCACCGTTGTCTTTTCGTATCTATGATTTCATTGGAGTAGTGACAACGTGGGGTGTGGGACACCTGCACGAACTAGAGCTTTTCGAACAGAACATTCGCATTTAACTATATTTACACGGGTTCAGCGTGTTACTATAATTTTCTACATACTACTGGCATTTTGTCAGTGAACACTGGTTTTTTACGTGTTGAGAACGTAAAAGGAACATATTTTGAGTGAAGGCTCGAGGGAGGTGGAGAGTTTATACATAAACAGGCGTCTGAAACTTATACTTTTGTTGACTCTATTTAATTGTATGACTGCGAGAGTGGATCGTGGTGTGGTTAGTTAATTAGTAGTAATTAACCGGTTCATAATCACCTTAAGTGATATATTGAAACGTGACAGGGAGAGAAAGAAACGCCAAATGTCTCTTTTTAGCATTTTTACCTCTTTTTTTTTCTTTTTTTTTTTTGAAATCAAAAAAAAGTTTTTGGGTCGGCGCCAAATCGATAGGGTCGGTCGGGTTACCCTAAACAGACAATTTTTTTTTTTTTGCGTAATCTCTATTGATCAGCCGCTCTCTCTACCATCGCCGGTGGACGTTTATCACGATGCTGACATCTCTGTTCAAGGCCGAGTGATGCGACAGAATATCATTGACCATTTTTTCTCATCAAATTCATGTCGGTTTAATCGAAATGTGGCACAGAAAGAAGAACATCTGTTCTTGGACTAAGTGAAATGAGTTGCAGTTTCTGTTCCCTTGAGTGCTATTGATACACTCTACACGTATCGATTTCAGTGTACAACCGTCAACGTATCAAAAGACATAATCAGATTATTCAGGGTCGATGCAAACGAAACCTGGGTGGTTATAAGAGTGCTCGAGCTTCCACGCAATCTATGCCTTATAGTTATAGTGCATGTGTCGGTATTGTTTTTATAATAATAATAATAATAATAAATGAGCATTTATATAGCGCAACATCATAACATTACAATTATGCTCTTTGCGCTTGACACATTTAAAATTAAAACACAGTTATACAAGCATTTACATCTACATTCATAGTCAGCAACGCTTAATTAAAAGCATACACCATCAAACATACATTACAAAAGATTCTTCCACTAACTAAGTAATAAAAACATGAATAAAATAGGTAGTGAAAACAAGGAAATTTTAATAAAGGGAACGTTGCCGCTTTTCTTAGTTTGACCAAGTTTCCCCAATAACTGGCAGGTATTTGTTGATTTGGTGTTTTCGTTGTTGTTTCTGTGCTCTTGAACCCAGTGGGTCATGCGAGCCACATTCAGCGTTCAACTTATTCTGTTTTGTACTTGGCCTTAAATGGATTCCGAACACAGCGCAGTGGCAACTGCGAAAGAAATTCTACAACTTTTGCATTCCGGGGCTTTCACTTGTTGTCATAATCCCTGATGAAAATGAGTAATAGTATGCTTGCCCATGCTCCTCTTTTTTTTCCGCTCATGTATCACAATAACACCAACCCTACCACAACGTTGGTGAGCATGTAAAGGAACGTTTTTATATTAAGTCGTTCCATTTGAAGAGCTTATGGAACCGACATGGGCTTGGAAAGACGGTTTTAATCTAGGAAGAAAGCAGCACATAAACGTGACCGTAATTGTGTGTGCTTTCTCGAAAGATGGAACCCAAATAAATAAGTAGGTCACTGAAGAAATCATGAACAAGAAGGGCAAAGCCCATACGACTCACATGCTTGACCTTGACCTTTACATGACCTTGACCTTCAGGGTCAAGGTCAAATAACTAAACCTAGCAATGGCATACACTAGGAACTGCTTTACACATTTTTCCTACCAAAATACATGTGACCTTGACCCAAGGTCAAGGTCATCCAAGGTCATGCAACACAAAGCTGTTAATTCAAGACATAGGAAGTACAATGGTGCTTATTGGCTCTTTCTACCATGAGATATGGTCACTTTTAGTGGTTCACTACCTTATTTTGGTCACATTTCATAAGGGTCAAAGTGACCTTGACCTTGATCATATGTGACCAAATTTGTCTCATGATGAAAGCATAACATGTGCCCCACATAATTTTTAAGTTTGAAACAGTTATCTTCCATAGTTCAGGGTCAAGGTCACTTCAAAATATGTATACAATCTAACTTTAAAGGACCCTTGCGACCTTGACCTTGAAGCAAGGTCAACCAAACTGGTGTCCAAAGATAGGGCTTACATTGCCCTGTATAGCATACATAGCTAAGGTTGCCATTCTCGATAACTTAAGAAAAAAATGCGAAAATGTGAAAAATGGTCGTTTTTAAGACAACAATTACGGCCCCTGTGACCTTGAACTTGAAGTGAGGTCAAGTTGCCGCACATGTTTTTTGAGATCTTGTAACCATACACCATCAGGCCACATCAGGTGTTGATAGACTTAATAGTGTCCAAGAAATATCCAACGTTAAGGTTTTCCGGACGTACGGACGCCGGGACGGACGGACGGACGGACGACTCGGGTGAGTACATAGACTCACTTTTGCTTCGCATGTGAGTCAAAAACGACACACCAAGGGAAGTACACGAAGACGAATGGCTATGGAAGAGAGAGTGGGTGTGTGTGTGCGTGTGTGCGTGAGTTGAAGTGTACCACCTCAATAATGGAATGACGTCTGTCTCTGGGCTTTGTGGGCAAAAATTCATCCGTCGCAAGTATAAATCGAATATGAGACGACAAGAAAGCGAATCTTTCTCACCTGCAGATGTGTGAAGAACTTTCGTCCGAGATACGCACGACACTTCAATCAGACGAAACACGCAAACATGGTGAAGCATGTTAATATGATATGTGCGAGAAGAAAGTAGCGCTGACTGGGTTCTTGGCTTGAAGAACATGAGTGATAACAGTGCTTATAACTGTTTGAACACATTGAAAGTCATCCTGTCAGACATTGATGACTGTACGACCACGCTGGAATTGGAAACAGAATTTAGCTGATTTATTCAAAGCAAGCTTATGTCTGTGGTGTGTGTGTGTGTGTGTGTCTGTGATTATGTGTGTATTGATTGTAACGCATCTTCCCAGTGTAGTATTTCACAAATCTAGTCACTAATCAGTGATCCGTTTGCTAAAAAGTGTGTGTGTGTATGTGTGATTCGGCACAAAAGTGTAGTCTATTTCTGACATTTCTGAACGCGGTCAAATAAGCACATTTGTCCTCCGCAACGCAAATCCGTAGCAATACTACTGCAGGCTCAAACACTTCAGACTTACCGACTCTAGACACTTCTGACATTGACACGAAATCAACTAAGTCTTACAAGCTAATTAAGCTTACTACGCACTGATTTTATCTAGACTAGTCACGTTTGCCGCGCTTTCCATGTCATGACCTCAAAATACCTCAAGGCTTCACCTTCATCAAGAATAGTCTACGGCTGGCAATTTGTGATTCAGGCAGACAGCAGGGCCTGAGCAAACTGAAACTCACGTTAGATACCTGAAGCAAAATTAAGTTCAACACATTACTACGTCCCATAAACATTTGATTCATTCAACTCCAGTAAGACCAAAAGCTGCTTTCTATGCATGCATTAGATCTAACTCTTTCGCGTAAAACGGTTTAACGGTTGCAGTCAGTGAAGAAAACCACGTGCCTCTGTGCTCTGGCTCTAACGTGTCCATTCTTCTTTGAACAGCATATAGTTTTCAAACCAAAGTGACCATAAGTACGCAGGAATACAGAATAATTCAACTTACCTTCGAAGTCAGGACGAAAATGTGTGTTTGGTCGACCAAATGAGCGCGTCATCCCTGCTTCGAATGTCGCTCCCGGTTGGCCGTTTCTGCACAAGAGTAAACTCCCTTGTGGCGAGGTCATCCGAGTAGCTCCGGGAATAAATTATTCTCCCGAAGTTTTCACCAGATTGTCACAGGCACCTGAACTTGAATTTGAAAATTTGACCTACATGTTCATAGCCTTCTGGGTCTGACGCAAATTTGTTTCCTTTATTAAATTAAATGAACAGAATGGAGAGAACACTGTGTAGCAGCTAGAAAACCGAAAATGATACGTTCCATATGTTTGCATCTAAGTGATAGGCCTACATGTCTTCTGTGTGTGTGTGTGCGTGCGTGCGTGTGTATGTGTGTGTGTGTGTATGTGTGTGTGTGTGTGTGTGTGTGTGTGCCACGGTGTGTGCGTGTGTGCGTGTGTATGTTTTCACGTGTGTGTTTCCACGTGTGTGTGTGTGTGTTGCCACATCCTTAGAATGTTTATTCCTCTCTCTCTCTCTCTCTCTCTCTCTCTCTCTCTCTCTCTCTCTCTCTCTCTCTCTCTCTCTCTCTCTCTCTCTCTCTCTCTCTCTCTCTCGTGAATAACAATAATAATAATAATAAGAACATTTATATAGCGCTAAATCAAAAACTTTCGTTAAAAAGGCTTGCTCTAAGCGCTTGACATCTAAACTAAAACGTCATGCACACTCTTTACAATGATGTACAAGAACTTCATGTCACACTCTTTCATTCAGTATAGCACCATTCACACAGTTGTTATTCTGTACAAGACAATAAAAAGCCACTGGTTGATGTCATACTCGAAGATGATTAAATCAAAACACACGAACAAATTCAAATGATGCCTTAACATGAATTTACTTCAACTTATCTAGCTCATAATCATTTTACCAGCGCAATTTCGTTAACACATACATCATGCACAGATCAATGGAGATAAAAGGTAAACGGCACCAACAACACATTGTGTGACCAGCACACAACAGCTTGATGCGCAGACGTTCAGGAAAATGCGCTCTTCAGCAGTTTTGGTGACTTGAAAGCCCATGCTCTGCTCCGGTTGGCATTCGCGGTAGCACGGTGGGAGCCAACTCTTCTGAGAAGTACTGGAAATTCGTCATTCTGTAAGAAAAATAAATTCAATTAAAAGGTGGGCCCCGAGCTACCACTGGAATAAATCTTGTTGTTTTTTACTTGTGGAAACTGAGTATCACACATGTGTAGGCCTACTACACTTGTTTATGCATACGTATTGACATAAGTCTTCAAATAAGTTGTATTACGTGAATGAAAGAAACAATCCGATTATTATACTAACTCTAATGCAAAAACAATACAACTATGCACTAAGCACATTTCTGCAAATTGCAATTGGCCATGAGCTTTGGAGCAAGTACTATGTTACAAGTCTATAACTCCTGTGGAACTGACAAGGAAACGGCCTCTGCATTGATCTGGTTTCATTGATCTGAACGATTAAGCATATTGTTACAACAAATATATTATATTATACATATTGTTTTACTACAATTCTTCCCCTCTCGCAGAGTGGTCATAGAATAACTGTTCTTACTTTGCCCATTGCTGCGAATGCTCGTCAAACACGCGATAGGTGTTGACGTCAGTTCTGTCCGTCACGCGCACGTACAGTTTCTTCGCTTTGACGTCATACCCGTCCAGCGTCAGGTGGTCGTGGTTACCCTGGTGTACGCTGGGTAAGTTCTGAAGATAAATGATTGTTGATGTATTTGATCACCTTGGTTGTATTTTTTACATTACAAAATAATGTACTTTATTTGGTATACTATTACCAACTTCATGAAAGTACTTTGACCTCGCGCCCCCTAATTGGCGTAGAGGCGATGGGGGAGCCTTCTCTACTAACTTCTGAGAGAAGGTCGCATCACTCTCGATTCCGTGAACCTAATTAGGATCTTTTTCTTGTCTCTTCTCTAGTTCTGCCTCCCCAAAGCCCTTTCACTTACCTTTTCTAACCCATACAATTCTCCACCCTTTTTTCCCCAAAATATGGTGAATTCCGAGTTTGTCATGTGTGACCAGGGGATGAGTGGCTGACACCTTAATGCCCAGGGCGTATCTTGTGTAGTTTTAATGGCTTCAAGTAGAAAAGAAGAAAGTGTTTTGGCTAGGTTACACACTGGTCGCACTTATACAACACATGTTCACCTGCTTAAAAGAGAAGAGGTACGCCTGTGATAATAGTTTTGCTGTGATACATAGTTTTACTGTGATACATTTCCTGACTGTTGTTTGAAATTGGTTTAATTTAAATGTGTGTAATGTTAAACTTGTGGGGTCCTGATTTGGCCTATATGGTCCGCTGGACCCAAAAAGCAACAGATATCAATCAATCAAAGTACTTTGACATGCAGCGCAAATGAAAAGCAGTTTTAAATCTGAGCTTTGCGCCAAATTATCGATGCTTTTACAGTAGAAACACAAACTCTCATATGTCTTAACTAAAACCACGAACATTCTGGACAGATTTAAAGCAGATCGGACATGCAATAGCAAGCATAATCTTGTTAACACTATGAATGTAGTACACAAAGATTGAATTGTATCGACGGGCGGTGTGGCCTAGTGGATAAGACATTGGCCTCCTAATCGGAAGGTCGTGAGTTCAAATCCCGGCCGCGGCCGCCAGGTGGGTTAAGGGTGGAGATTTGTCCGATCTCACAGGTCAACTTATGTGCAGACCTGCTAGTGCCTCAACCCCCTTCGTGTGTATACGCAAGGACAAGACCAAGGTTGCACGGAAAAGATCCCGTAATCCATGTCAAAGTTCGGTGGGTTATAAAAACACAAAAATGCCCAGCATGCCTCCCCCGAAAGCGGCGTATATGGCTGTCTGAATGGCGAGGGAAAACGGTCATACACGTAAAAATCCACTCGTGCAAAAACATGAGTGAACGTGGGAGTTTCAGGCAATGAACGAAGAAGAAGAAGAAGAAGAAGAAGAGAATTGTATCAGATAAACGTCTGGGCACAACAAGAGCGCAGTAAAACCCTTTTCCGTTTTAAATTTAGTGACTGCTTCATACTAACCATCCATGATCGACCATTGTCCGAGGACTTGGCACACACATAATGACCACCGGACGAGAAACAGCCGTACGCTGTGTTGGTCTTTTGGTTCTTGACAAATGAGCACTTGGGGCCCAGCGGAGTGTTGGGGTAGTGGTCAGAGATGTAGGTTTGAACCGCCCTCCACTTGGCCACCGTGGACAGGTCTTGACCAGTGTACTCTGACATCCCCCAGCTTCCGTACTTACTGGGCGAGCCAGTCGATGCAAAGTAGTTGAACAGGCCACCTGGTAAAACAGAAAACTTATGAATCATAAATTAGCAATCAATCATCATTTACTGCACATAAAATATACAAATCAAGTAGCAGATATTTGCGTTAGTCACCCGTCTGCTGTGACGTCGCCTAATCACATGACCCGGGGAGCGTCGTTAACGACGCATTCAGCATTTTAAAGGTACATGTACATTCCTTACAATGTTAACGTATGTAAACGTATCCTACCCAACCCCACAGACCTGCCCAGGCTATCGCACGGGATACGTGCATCCTTAGTCTTGGACACCTACCAAACAGCCTTGAAGCATCCTGCGCAGAGTGTGAACTTAACTCAGACAAAACATCCAACTCTGCATTGAAAGCACTAATAGGCATTACTTTATAGGCAGTAATATGCTTTTGTTTTGTTATGTGTTCAAGTAAACGGATGCTTCTATCCCATGTGAAATCGCAGGCAGATCTGCGATCGTGAACATGGTCGTCCTTTCAACACACCCAATTTTGACACATTTCCAAAAAATATCATTAAATATCTGATGCACTTACATTAAATTGGTTTGTTTTTGTGAAATATTTGATTCTTAAATGTTTCTAATTAACATAACATGTACGAGGGTAATTTTAACACATAATCCAAATATTTTCAAAGAAAATGGTATATTATTGGATTTCGCAAAAAGTTTTGCTCTTTGAGACACCAACACACTTTTGGGTGGGGTTGGAAACACACTTCCAGGTAGAAAACGGTTCATGGGAAACAACTCATCCTTTCTGGCCTATTTAGCAAACTGGCAGTGGAAACGATTGCCTCCCTTTACCTGTCTCTGGTGTCTGTGAATTTTTGTTAATACATTTTTCTTCCTACCGCCAGTATACTGGTGCTATGTCGTGAAAACGAGAAGTATGGTACTAATAGAGATCGAGAAAACCGAGGCCAAAATACCGCCTCAAATCGCCCCTATAAAGCTCTACCTGGGTAAGCGTTGGACCCGTTACTGGTGACGATGTCATGCCATCCTTGCAGGATGTCCTTCATGGGTTGTTCGATGGCCGGGTCCTTGTTGAAGGCGATGGCCTTGTCTGTCACGGCCTGCACGTGAGCCCCGTTCACAATGGCTCCGTTCTCCATAACGCTGGGCCCACCCTCGTACATCACCAGCTTCAGGCCGTGCGACTGTAGAGTAAAAAAGATCGAGTATAAAGAAGATAAAGTAAAAGAAGATAAAGTAAAAGAAGATAAAGTGTAAGAAGATAGAGTATAAGCAGAAGATAACAACATATGCACAGAGGAAGTGATCAGCAGTCACGTGGTTTGTGGCTGCTGGGGACTAAAGGGACATACATTCAATCATTTGTGATGATTACGAAAGGCAAGTATGGGTTTTTTTCTTATTTGAGATGAGCAAAGAGTGGTTTGGGCAGAAATGAATCCTCAACAGGGCTTTCCACGGACACTACTTATATTAGAAGCTCCGGGGACCTTCAACTTCAATATATAGAAGGAAGACCAGAAAGTTTAAATTCTTGTGTTCAGAGGGTACATTCTTTGCAGACGCATGCTCCCTGGGATGCTCATGTCAATGCAATGCTGACTTTTGGAAGTTCTCCTAGCCGTTCACAAAAACAGTATGGTCATATTGGTTGCATTGACTCTCCAAATGTTGCATAAGTGCTGATCGGGCCAGACGGGCGCAATGGCCCGGTGGTAAGGCGCCGGCCTCCAAAGCGGAAGGTCGTGGGTTCGAATCCAGGCCGCGCCTGGTGGGTTAAGGTGGAGCTTTTTCTGATCTCCCAGGTCAACTTATGTGCAGACCTGCTAGTGCCTTATCCCCCTTCGTGTGTACACGCAAGCACAAGACCAAGTGCGCACGGAAAATATCCTGTAATTCATGTCAGAGTTCGGTGGGTTATAGAAACACGAAAATACCCAGCATGCATCCTCCGAAAGCGGCGTATGGGTAAAAACGGTCATGCACGTAAAAATCCACTCGTGCAAAAACACGAGTGTACGTGGGAATTTCAGCCCACGAACGCAGAAGAATAAGAAGAAGAAGCTGCTCGGGTAAAAATCGCTCTTTCCATGTTTAATGCGACGCGGTTTTGTCAAATGAGAAATAGTTCTCCGAGTACCTGTCTGCTTAGTACACCCCCGGTATAGGGGTGTGTATAGGATTCGGTCGATGTGTTTGTTTGCTTGTTTGTTTGTTTGTGTGTTTGTGTTCGCATATAGGTCTCAAGAATGAACGGACCGATCGTCACCAAACTTGGTGAACAGGTTCTATACATTCCTGAGACGGTCCTTACAAAAATTGGGACCAGTCAAACACACGGTGAGGGAGTTATTGGTGGATTAAGATTCTACAAGGACTTATAGAGGGACATATTAATGGTCAAAGGGAAATAACCTTCTCAGTTGGTGGCAGTGAGAATGGTTATTTCCCTTTGACCAACGGGGGTGTTTTTCCTACCTCGGAGGAATTTCATGTTTTGTATTATGTTCGTTGTAAACCTCTGTCATTAAAAAATGTAACACTTGTGCACAAACCTTTGCAACATCCATGTAGTGTGAGTAAGAGTCCTTCTGTTTCTGAAGGTCAGAATTACACAGATTCTGAATCTGTGCCATAGTCATGTTGGGAAGTTCACTCGCCTGCGCACAGAGAGAGCAGAACTATTTCCACACGTGTCCAGTTGAATGTTCATCGCATTAAAATAGAGATAAGTGAACTACACTCAGAGACACACGGGAACCAATACACACACATACACACACACACACACACACACACACCCGCGCATACACACACATACACACACACACACACACACACATAGACACACACACATAGACACACACACACACAGTTGACGTAGCACCCGGTAGGGCATGTAGGGCGACCGCCCGACCACTTTTTCCGTAAAAAAAAAAAAAAGAGAGAGAGAGAGAGAGAGAGAGAGAGGGAAGGAGAGAGGGAGAGGGGGAGAAGGGGAAGGCGAATTTTTTTATTGCATCAAACACAATGTGTATGTACAAGGGGGAGAAATAGTTAGCATGTGAACAAAGTGGACTTGACCGTCCGGAAGCAAGGCAACTTAAAATCAACACCTAGCACAAGAAGTAAAAACAGAGAAGAAAAAAGAAAGAAAAAAATACAGTAAGATGAAGACAAGGATTTTGGGTTGTACGATCATACCGGTCTATTTCACAATTGATTTTCTCTTTGTCTAAACGCGTAGAACACATAATTTGACAATGCAATCAGTCGTAATTTGTTGTCAGTCTGTAAAATACACAACGATGAGTTGGAGAACTGGTCAAGGTCAAAACAAGCACCAATGTACTTTTGACGGATTGCATTGTAAGCTGGGCATTTAAACAGGAAGTGGTTTTCATTTTCTTCAGTTGATTTACAAAATGTACAATTTCTGGATTCAGCGCACTCGGGATTATAGCGCAGTTTATTTACCTTCAATGGTGTAATGCCCAGTCTGAACTTTGTGTACATTTTGCGTATGTACTGGTTTTCAATGACACCCAGATACTTTTCTTTTTCAAGTTCTCCTTTAAACATCCTGTATACATCAAATCTCACACTTGTATCAAGTTTACAGTGCCAGTTTTGCTCAAAGCAGTCTTGCAGACGTTGCTGTAATGTTCTAATAAACGCACATTCCCTACCTACAGACCCGTTCAACCACACATCTCCAAATCCATTCATGCAAAGGAGGCATTTAACTTGTGAGACCCAATTCTGTTTTCCCCTTTCAACTGCGTTTTTTAACATGATGTATGACATCTTTGCATATCTCGAATCCGGCATACAGTTAAGTCTCAACCAGTACTTTACGCTTCGGATATTTGCTAGGATTGACAAAGTGCATCTTCCAAGTTCCCCATACACCATCTGGTTTGGACTGTTTGACGAGATCCCGAGTAATCTTTTACAGGCATACATGTGAACCTTTTCAATCTGTGAACAGTCAAAACATCCCCATAGTTCTGAGCCATAGAGCAAGATGGGAGCAATTTGCGCATCAAATAATTTGAAAAATATGTCCATGTCGTGGCATCCTATATTCCATAAGACTTTAAAAATCTCAATGACACCTTGTTTGGCTCTGGTGATTGCGTCATTGAAAGAGAGATTCAAACGGGCTTGGGTTGTGAATGTCAGACCGAGATACTTGTAAGAGCTAGCACTTGATACTTGCGCGTGTCCGTAGAACCATTTCTCACTTTTGGCTAAATGACCACCGTTTCGAAAAACAACGACTTTGGTTTTATTCATGTTTAGCCTTAACCCAAGACGCTTTGAAACGTTATGTAAGATGTTCAGTTGGTTTTGCAAACCCACTATGGACGATGATAGCAGTGCAATGTCGTCAGCGAACATCAAAAGAAACAGTTCGATCTCGCCGGGAAGCATTTGAATTCCGTGTCTGCCCTTACATATTATTTCCGAGGCAAGTTCGTTTATAAGAAACGAAAAAAGCGTTGGGCTCGCTAGACAGCCCTGCTTCAGGCCTTGTAGGCATTCAAAATAATCAGTATTGCCAGAGTTACATCGGACGCAAGAGAGAACAGATGAGTACATTGACCTAAGCATGTTAAACATTCTTCCTTTTACACCAATCTTTAATAAAACATTCCACAAAACATCCCTTTTAACGGTGTCAAACGCCTTTTGAAAGTCCACAAAAGCAACATATAACTTCTTTTTTAGTTGAAGCTGCTTGGTAACTGCTGCATAAAGAGTGAACATGTGGTCAATTGTGGAGTAATTTTTTCTAAAACCCGCCTGTGACTCAGAGAGAATGTTGTTTTCCTCAGCCCACGCTGTCAAACGGGCATTCATAATACTGGTATACAACTTGCTCACACAACTTAACAAAGAGACGCCTCTATAATTGTCAGGGTTCTCATCATCACCTTTCTTAAATATTGGTTGAATGATAGCCTTTGCCCAATCTGAAGGGTAGTCACCAGTCCTAAAAAGGTCGTTAAACAACGTCAAAAGATAGGGGACGATTGTGTCACCTGTGGTTTTTAAGAGATCATTTAAAACGCCATCTGGTCCCGCTGCTTTCCCTTTTTTTAAGCCACTTAAAGCAGTCCTCACTTCTTCTTCGGTAATATCACTGTTGAGAATGTCGCAGTCAAGTTCGTTTTCTTCTTCAGTGTCAGTATGGTCATGTTCTTGAACATGCCTTCTATCATCATCCTCGTTAAGTACTTTCTTAAAATGATCATACCATGCCTGATTGTCAATAGTTCCTGCGGGTTTACGTTTCCTCCTGAATTTCTTTATCTCCTTCCAAAATGCATGGGAGTCAGAAATATTCAACAGCAGGCTATTCACTCTATTTTGTTTATGACTGTCTTTTTTCTGTTTGAGCACTTTGGAGTATGACTTTCTCTCCGTTAGGTATAACATCTTTAACCTGTCTTTCTCTTGTCCTGTCTTTTCCTTTTTGTACATCCGAAATGCCTTGCGTGTTTGTCTTTTTAATTTTCGGCATTCAGAATCGAACCACTTGTTGTTTTCGGAGATTAAAGGTGAGTCATTTTTAAACACCCTTTCCATTGGTTTGGCAGCGTCTTTCAAAGCACACGTAAACAACTCCACTGATCCCTCTGCGTCCTCTTTGATCATAGCTGTAGCAGCGGCCAGTTTGTTTACAAAGCTTTCAGACTGGATCAAAGTTTTGACCTCTTGCTCTTTTTCTCTGTCCCATATGAGTCTTTTTGTAGGTGGCTGTGTTGCTTCACTGATGGGAGGACGGGCATGGGCACAATCGACGCTAAACGTAAACCAGAGGGGCATATGCGATGACTCAACTCTCTCATCTACGGCTAGACGTTTAGAACGTGACGATAATTCATCAGAGATAACAAAGTAATCAATGACGCTATTTCCATGTACAGAAACATATGTAAAGTGTTCTGATAAATCAGGAGTGCAGTTACCGTTTAAAATATGCATACTAAAAGATGTACAAAAGGAAAGTAGCTCCCAACCAAATTGGTTAGCCACCTTGTCCTCTGATGACCTGGTGCAAACGTAGGGATCACATCGCTTATCGGCGCTATCCATTTCATCGACAGGGCACACGTTAGATTGATACTGGCCTGTTCTTGCGTTTAAGTCTCCACAAAGAATGACCTGCAAATCTCCATGTTTTTCAAACATGTCAAGGAGACAACACTCTAACTCATCGATATGGCATTTAGTCTGTTTCGTGTTATAATATGGCGACGTGGTTGGAGGGACATAGGCTGCCATGAAAATAATGTCTCCCTCTGTATTAAGCAATGTTTTGGAAAGTTTTAAGCATAAGATATGATCATATTCAGTCTCAACATGATAGACTAACTTACTTATATCTTTCTTTACGAGAACAACGACGCCCCCTGACCTCCTACCATGACTCGTTAGCTTCCTAGCCGATTTCTGGAAGATTTGAAAATCACTAAAGTGCCGTGATAGGTCGAATGCTTTATCCAAAAATGTCTCTACAAGACAGACAATATCGAACTTCAGGATATAGCCCAGAAAATCAGGATCAGGTAGCTTAGAAGCCAAGCCATCGACGTTCCAAGTGAGAAATTCTAACGTGCCCTTACCACCTTCTACTGCCGATGTGACGTGCCCGTGCCGTCAGTCACTGATTTTACTGCCACCAAGCATCGTGTCGATACGTCCTTGGCGTTGGCCTGTGGCGCCATGGCCTGCCCCCCGGGCAGTGCCAGCGGTGGAACCCGTCTGGAGCCTGCTGCGTGTCTTCACGCCCGGGTGATCGGCTGTGGCCGTGTACCCAGCACCGCCGGGTTGACTGCTTGCTCCGCCGTCCAGCTGAGCCCTCCGTCCGCCGCCCCGACCCCCACCGCACCCGCTACTGTCGTCACTGGAGATGTCGGTGGTCGGTGAGCCTCTACCCCGCCCCCTGCCCGCGTATATCGGGGTCTGTCGGTTGACCCTGTTGTCTACGCCTCGCTGGGGGGAGGTAAGGGCGTCTACGCTGGATGAGGTGATGGGGGCAGCAGGGGACTGGGGCGGCCGACAGGGCAGCGATGGGAAGTCATGGGACGAGGTGGTAGCCCCCGTGTTTGGACTGCTGTCTCTGGCTTGTCGTTCCTGCTGCTCACCTCGGTGCTCCCTGGGTCTCTTGTGCAGCCTCGTTCCCCTGTAGTAGGCCGTGAAGCCCTGGTCTCGGAGCTCCGTGAGCGTGGTTCGCTGTCTCGGTGTCAGATCGTCGTTCATGGAGACGTCAGCTGACCTCAGGCTCTGTCTAGTGCTGCGGTTGGCGATCAGTGCACGCTTGTCGTTAGCGTTGTGCAGCTTCACCAGGATAGGGCGAGAGCGCTGTTCGCTATGCTGTCCGAGGCGGTAAGCTCGGTCAAGGTCGTCTAGCTGCCACTCCTTGCCCGTGTCATCGTGTAGGTTAATGGTGTATAGCACTGCTCTGGCACAATCCTGTCCTGTTTCACCAGACGTCTCAGTGACACCGTAAAAAATAACATGGTTACGCCTAGAATGGATACGTTGTTTCTCTATTTCTTCGTCAAGTTGATACATCTTGTTTTCCAGTGCAGCAGTGCGTTTTTTCATATCATCCATGGCTT
>NC_090249.1:53576371-53583871 GCF_037325665.1 Littorina saxatilis
TTTCATATCATCCATGGCTTGTTCACCCTCTTTCAGTTTCTGTGATATGTTATTTAATTGGCATGACATCCGATCTACCTTTGCACTGAAGGAATCAATTTTGTTGCCCAGATTCATTTCCAGTCTATTTTCCAGCCCGTTGATAAGCTCCTCCATTTCTGGCAGTGGCCCTGGGTTGAGTTCGATGTCGCCGCACAACATTAGAAACATGGCAGTCGAAATGTTTACATACCGTGAGTGACACGCATTGCCAGCTTGTCTAGCAGACGGGTGTTTCCACTGTAGCATGTCCATCGCAGAATACCTGTCACTTGTTAACACCGCGCCGATGGAAGAAAAACTGTCACAAAACAAGCTCTGACTGACGCACCCTCCAGCGTAGAAGTGGACAGTGGTCGTGATAGAGTCCGAGTGTTTGAAACACAGCACAGTGCACTGAGCGATGGTCAAAAACACGAGAATACAGAACGTGGTCAGCACGAGCCTGTATGATAAGTCCGTGTAGTAGTCCCACTTGCAAAATGGAGAATATTTTCCCTGTTTTCGACGACGAACTTTTTTCATCAATAGTTTAGTCAATGTTGGTTGAAATTGTCCAATTTTTGCACGGTGCAATGCAGGACACGTAGGCATCTTGTATTGCAAAAATTGCAGCAATTAGTGGTTTAGAAATAGTTAAACAAGCTCATTTCACCGGACGATCAAGAAGCACGTCTTACCAGAAATCTGAAAACAGCTCACCCCCCTCAGAGAGAGAGAGAGAGAGAGAGAGAGAGAGAGAGAGAGAGAGAGAGAGAGAGAGAGAGAGAGAGAGAGAGAGAGAGAGAGAGAGAGAGAGAGAGAGATCTACCAACAGAACACCCCACGTAGTATTCACGCGATGGCATAAGGTCGGTTTTTTGGGGTTTTTTTTGTGTGTGTTAGTCTTGGTCAACTGCTGGAATAGGATGACGTCTTATTTTGACGAGAACGTCACACGTGACGAGTTCCGTCAGGCCATAAAAGTATTGGCGCCAATTTAGTGAAAATTGCTTCTTCGTCCGTCTGCTCCCATGAGAAACAATGGAGGTAAGAAATGTTTTGTATATTCTGTGTGTGAAGCTGGGGTCAGACTGAGGGGTGAGTGATTGTGTGTCAACCGTAAGTACGCCATAACAATTGAGTAACACAGTAACTTGTGGGGTTAACAGTGTCACATGAAACAACATGTAGAGAGAGAATTGAACAATGGACACAAGTGTGCATCCTGGTTGTGATGGATCGAAAACGCGCTAAAAATATTCTGACAAATCCCTCTATTTTTCAGTCATCACTCAGGCTGCCAATGTTGATGGCTGGACGGATCAATAAATTGCTTGTTTAGAAGTAAACCAGTTTGTCAATCCTTGCTTTTTAACACACTAGACAATAATGAAGACGAAAGTCATTTGAAGTAAGTGCTCATCACATTCAACGTATCGGAATTTAGATATAAATGTAAGTCGATTGATAATCACTGATACATTCACCAGCCCGTTGTTTGGTGGAGGATGGAAAGATGATTAGATGGAACTGAGCTCAGAAGGCACGAAATCGCATCATGTTTTCTTTCTTTTTTAGACCATTACAAGGGGACGGGAAGGGGGGGGGGGGGGCGGTAGTGTAAGCCCCATATTTCCTTAGCTGTCTCAGCATTTTGTCTTCCATTTTTTTCCGCCCTACCACTTTTATTAGGTGTGCTACGTCCCTGCACATAGACACACACACCCGCGCATACACACACACACACACACACACACACACACACACACACACACACACTGTCATACACACACACACACCTTATTGTAATGGGTACTCAAGTCTCCACTGTGTGCATTTCTTGCAATAATTAGTGGTCAAGTTCCTGTTACATCAAATTCATGCATCTTTCTTTTGCCACACTTTTCCACCAGTTCACCATGTACACAGACTTGAAAAGACATGATGGAAATCTTGACCAAATCACATCAGAGACTAATAGTGACGACCTTAAGATTAACTCTCGATCGTTGCATTATCTTTCAATGAATTTCAAAAGACTCACTCACATGACGCTTGCCTGCTGCTTGGTCACAGTCAAAGTAGCCAGTGATTGCCAGGGCATCAAAGCTACTCTTGCGATCGCCGAGGTCTACTAACGCCTGTCTGTAGTAATCCTGATATCCCGTCTGCCAGGCGTACACGTTGGTCAGGCGGTTGGCGCTAGATCCCCACACCTGTACAATGACCAGTGGGTAAGCTTACATTTAGACTCTGCGTGTGTTTAGCTGTATGGTGATAGTGCGTGTGTGTGCGTGCTTGTGTGCTTGCGTGCGTGCATGCGCGCGCGTGTGTGTGTGTGTGTGTGCGAGCGTTCGTACCTGCGTGCGTCCGTGTGAAACGAAACTACAAATCCATATTTTTGTTGCAAACACTAAGGGGGGGAGAGGTTCCAATTATTTTATTGTAATCTAGGGACAATTCGACGACGCGAAGCGATTAGTTGAGGACGTGAAGCGTTCGAACCTCCTAGAGGGGTCCGGTGGCGTGCCCCCCCCCCCCCCCCCAAGAAAAATGGAGAAAACTGGTGTAATCTGAGCCAAGAAACTTCGCCTAATACACCTTCCAAAAATTAAATTTAAGAAGACAAGGACAATTGACCGATCTGGTGTAACATGAGCCAACAAATTACCCAACACAATCTGAACCATAAGTTTTCCTTTATTTTCATATTTTTCATTTAAAAAAAATCTGTGTGTAGGTTAGGGGGGACCCCCCCCCCCCCCCTGGATCCGCCCCTGCACGTAATGTTAAAACTACCAAACCTGGTCCCAGATGTTGGCCACTTCTGTTGCCCGCTTGTTGAAGTGTTTCATGCCCTGCTTGAAAGCCGGGTCGTTGGGGAACAGGGGTTTGCCCTGCTCAGTCTGGTATTTAGTCTGGCGGAAGATGCCGTTCCACACCTCGTTGGAATACTCCACGTAAACCTGAACATCAATATTTCACGATTCTAATTTTTGTTTTTAAATGCAAAAAAACACAATCAATATTTTTGGGTAAATCACGATTCAAATGCTGCCAAGAGATAGGTTTTGTATATGCTGAGCAAATGCATTGCTGTTTTCAAGAACAACAGCAACAAAAACAACTACAACAACAACGCAGCTTGTGTGCCTTAATGTGAGGTTAAATGGAGGCACTTTAACGGATGTCTTGAAAAAAAATGATAAGGCAACATTTGAAAAGATAAGTCTTACAACAACAACAACAACAACAACAACAACAACAACAACAACAACAACAACAACAACAACAACAACAACAACAAACAAACAAACAAACAAACAACAACAAACAACAACAACAACAAACAAACAAAAACAACAAACAACAACAAACAACCAACAACAACAACAACAACAACAACAACAACAACAACAACAACAACAACATGTGTTCCTAAATGCGAGGTTAAATGGATGTCCAAAACAGAAAACAACGAGAAGACAACATTGAAAATAAACGGGAAAGTCTTTAATCAGCGAGTCTTCAACAAACAAAATACAAGTGTGTGAATTGGGGTGGGAGGGGGGATGGGGGGGGGGGGGGGGGGGTGCTGAGCGGAAATGGAGTTCCATCATACCAAAAACAAAAACCGACACTAAAAGACAGTCAATGCTTACATGCAGGTCCGGTCTGAGGTGTTGCTTGACGTAGGCCGCAAACTGCTTGAGGTAGTTGTCATCAGCGGCGTGAGGCATGCACACCCAGGGGTTGGCCCCCACAGTGTTGGCCAGCTGCACCAGGTACTCGATGGACCCTCCCTGCCTCCCCTCCTGGGTATGGAAGTCCACTGGTCGTCTGGAGTTCCAGGTAGTCGGTTCTGGCTGGAAAAAAGACACCCACGCAAAAGTAAAACCTCAATTTCTAAAAAAAAAACAAAAAAAACACCACATTTTATAAAGCAGGTCTGCAGTTCTGCGACAACACATTCAAGTTGCCGACTTAAAACATTTTTCAGTCATGTCATGTCCTTGCCAATGGATTCTGGTTGAACAGATTAAACCCTGATATTCGATATTGGGCGAAGTCTACTTCACGTAGCTTGCTGTACAACGCTTTGGCACTGAGGTTTTAGTAAAAAAAACAACTTCGCAAAGTCAACTTCCGGCACAGTTAAGGAAGGCCTATAGACATTCAGTCTTGCTGTTCATGTCCAATATATGCGCAGCGGAATATCAGTTACAGGCAAAACAACACGGAGACCGTTTCGTAGCATGCAGACTCAACAGTTTCAACAATCCAATACTTCTAACATGAGACACAAGAAAACGTTATCTTTTAAAGTACGTAGTTTTGGTGTGATGCAGGACATACCTTAACAATTTCTTTAGCGTTCTTTAGGATGGACGTCGCTTGATCATGCCCATGCTTCTTATTCTCTCAACTATCAGAATGTTCGTTCCGCATCACTATTACACACCTCGCGCCCCCTAATTGGCGTGGAGGCGCGTCCACCGGGTGGTGGATGGGGGAGCCTTCTCTACTAACTTCTGAGAGAAGGTCGCATCACTCTCGATGCCGTGAACCTAATTAGGATCTTTTTCTTGTTTCTTCTCTATTTCTGCCTCCCCAAAGTCCTTTTATTTTCCTTTTCTCACCCATAAAATTCTTCACTTATTACCCTTGTTAAGTGGTTCTTGAATAGAATATAGTCAATGTTTGTAAAGATTTTAGTCAAGCAGTATGTAAGAAATGTTTAGTCCTTTGTACTGGAAACTTGCATTCTCCCAGTAAGGTCATATATTGTACTACGTTGCAAGCCCCTGGAGCAATTTTTTGATTAGTGCTTTTGTGAACAAGAAACACTTAACAAGTGGCTCTATCCCATCTCCCCCCTTTCCCCTATCCCATCTCCCCCCTTTCCCTCGTCGCGATATAACCTTCGTGGTTGAAAACGACGTTAAACACCAAATAAAAAAAGAAAGAACTATTACACACTCTTGTTTCACAACTATGTCTATATTTAGAGTGCTTGTGTCCCTTTGTTTCTCAGACTTAGGCTTACCTGGTGGTTATTGGTGCTCAAATAATCCATGAACCTGATCTCGGAGAAGCGTCCGAGGAACTCTGTGAGGAGCGGATGGAAGGGGAAGCGCTGATACGTGTTTTCATAACCTGGAGGCAGTATGCGTATGTTGCGGATAGGGTTTGACGGGTTGGTGGCCAGCAGGTTAAGAATGATACCACCGTTTCCGATGTTAGAGAAGTTGATTACCTTGCGACCTGTCAACAAGGAAGGAAAGACAAATAAGAGGGTAATTCAGTAAACAAAACGAAACAAAACAACAACAAAACAACAACAACAACAACAACAACAACAGCTGCAGCAACCACCACCACCACCACCACAACAAGACATCACCAACAACAACAACCACAGCTTCACACACAAAACGACACAAGACAGGAACATTAGGATACATCAGGAGAGACATTGAGTACAGTGGTGGTCGATTTAAGAATTCAACAAGTCGCGTAAGGCGAAAATACAACATTTAGTCAAGTAGCTGTCGAACTCACAGAATGAAACTGAACGCAATGCCATTTTACTCGTAGCATCGTCAGGCCACCGCTCATGGCAAAGGCAGTGAAATTGACAAGAAGAGCGGGGTAGTAGTTGCGCTAAGAAGGATAGCACGCTTTTCTGTACCTGTCTTTGTTTTAACTTTCTGAGCGTGTTTTTAATCCAAACATATCATATCTATATGTTTTTGGAATCAGGAACCGACAAGGAATAAAATGAAAGTGTTTTTAAATTGATTTGGACAATTTAATTTTGATAATAATTTTTATATATTTAATTTTCAGAGCTTGTTTTTAATCCGAATATAACATATTTATATGTTTTTGGAATCAGCAAATGATGGAAAATAAGATAAACGTAAATTTGGATCGTTTGATAAATTTTTATTTTTTTTTACAATTTTCCGATTTTTAATGACCAAAGTCATTAATTAATTTTTAAGCCACCAAGCTGAAATGCAATACCGAAGTCCGGGCTTCGTCGAAGATTACTTGACCAAAATTTGAACCAATTTGGTTGAAAAATGAGGGCGTGACAGTGCCGCCTCAACTTTCACGAAAAGCCGGATATGACGTCATCAAAGACATTTATCAAAAAAATGAAAAAAACGTTCGGGGATTTCATACCCAGGAACTCTCATGTCAAATTTCATAAAGATCGGTCCAGTAGTTTGGTCTGAATCGCTCTACACACACACACACACACAGACAGACAGACACACACACACACACACATACACCACGACCCTCGTCTCGATTCCCCCCTCTATGTTAAAACATTTAGTCAAAACTTGACTAAATGTAAAAAGACATTCTCGGTTGTTCGGAGCCCCCGCTAACACCGTTGGCGTGAACGTCGGTTGCAAAACTAGAATTGATAGCATGATTACAGTGCAATGATAAAGCTATAGCACTGTCTCAAAACTAACGCGATAGTCGGACAGAGTTGCGCCCCTGGAACGGCAGGTAGTTCCGGTTTGTGTTTGCAAAATGGAACCGCATGACAATCCGCCCTTCAACTTCTTTACCCACGTAGTTTGAACAGCAGACACAGTAACGTTTCCCTCCACCACTTATCTTCTTGGGGGTCCTGATTTGGCCTATTATGGTCCGCTGGACCCGAAAAGCAACAGCTAACTAACTAACTAACTTATCTTCTTCTCTCGTTCAGCCATTTTGGACGTAAACAAAACAACTGGAATTACCCGCCGACAGCGCCGCGGGCTATGGCAGGGACGGACAACTCTTATCACTTTCGTTTTGAGACAATGCTATAGTACACGTGCATCAAAGAAGCTTACTCACCTTTTCCATTGTAGAGCACATGAAGGTCTGTGAGGCTGAACTTGATCTGTCCTTCCCCGTCATACAGAATGGTGTAATTGCCTCGCTCTTCCTCGGAGCCAAAGCCTCGGTAAAACAGCTTCAGTAATTTCAGACCCTCTGAAGATGTAGCAATTGTGTACTAACCAATTAATCATCATTCAATGAAACATCCCTGAATAAATGATTGAAGTACGTTTTCCCAAATTAGAATACCTTATGCATTGTTGCTACGAAAACTGAATTTTATTGTCACTATTTGTCAAAGTCAATACAATGATGAAACGAGCCGTGCATATCTGTCATAAAGATAGCAGTCGGGCGAGAAAGAGAGGAGAGAGAGAGAACTTTGAACTTTGAACTTTATTACAGGAACGATAGCATTAGGTCCGTAGGACCTTTCTTACAGCTAGTCCTGATCTAAGCAAAATGGTTATAATCGAAATGGGAATACATAGGAACAAACTTTTTATGATAAAACGCAGACACACGCAATAATAGTAATATAAGATTAAGATCATTCTTTACAGACATGTGATAGAGAGAGAGAGAGAGAGAGAGAGAGAGAGAGAGAGAGAGAGAGAGAGAGAG
>NC_090249.1:53588871-53593871 GCF_037325665.1 Littorina saxatilis
TACCAGATACAACGGAATCCCGCCCACCCCCCTCCCCACTCCTCCCCCTCGTCATCCCCCTATTAGAATGTAACCGAGTGCCGTAACACTACGATCACCTCGGGAGGCGAAGTGCAATCAAACAGGATTGAAAATGTTAGGGCTAATTTCTTAGCCCTATAAAAACTGTTATGCAAACCCGAAGGTTTCCATGAACATACAGACAATCGGAAACCACCAGACCCCATCACAAACAGAATTCCACAATCCAGAGGTGTTGACTTAAAGGCCAACAACTCGGGTGCAGAGTCTGCTGTGAAAGGAGCGGTAGCCTCCCCTGTCACAAGAACTAAAACAAAAAATTAAAAGCATACAACTGAGAAAAGAGGTCTGAAAGGGGGGGGGGGGGGGGGATTTAAAAAAAATGGTGGTACATTTCCGGACGTTATGAACAAAAAACTTGAAAAAGCAAGGTCTTCATGGGTATCGGGGGCGGGGGGGGGGGGGGGGGGGGCGGGAGAAATGACATATATTCCCTACCCGATTTGCAGACCCCATGCCCCTCGCAGCCACAGTCGTGATCACAGTGGGTCCCTGTGAAACCTTCGTAACACTGACAGGCGGAGTTCATGTACACGCCATTCCACTGGCACTCAGGCGAAGACCAGCACACCCTGTAAGGCGTCCGGCATAAGATTGTAATACGACTTTTTTTTATCTCCTTTAAAGAGATTTGGTCGCGGTGCAGTAGAATAAATCACATAAAACAACGCACTTGCTACACGTGTGCACACTAAGCTATTCTTTCTTAAGAGTTAGAGTCACGATCTTGTAATATTCCGCACACACATACACACACGCACACACACACACACACACACACACACACACACACACACACACGTACACGTACACACACACGTGCATGCACGCAAACACGCACACACACATACACACACACACACACACACACACACACACACACACACAAACACACGCGCGCGCGCGCACACACGCGCACACGCACGCACGCATACACCCACACACATTTTGTATTTCCTTCATTTTTAAATTAAAACACACACACGAACGCAAACAGACAGACACACACACACACACCACACACACACACACATACACTTACACGAACACACGCGCACGCTCACACACACACACACACACACATACACACACACACACACACACACACACCACACACACACGCACACACGCTTATTTGCTACCTTGTTTTGAATACTTACAAATTGCAAATATGTTTTGCATAAGCACATATTCAATCAACTATTGTCTATGCTTCCACAGTGTGGGACTCTGCGAGTGCAAACACTTTGACACACTTTGGGCTCTTTTCATAGACGAGCTGGTAAATAAATTATCTTAAAAAAACCATCTCTCTCTACGTCTGCTTATACAAGATTAAAGATTCTTCCTATCAAATTAAGATTTACCTATAACAATTAAAGGTGCAATGATGCATAGAATTATGTAAGGGAATGCACCTACACTCATTGCCTCAAATTTCAAACTGAATAATTCAAGAAAACTAAACAAATGATTTACCCCAACCCCTACAATTGATCTGTACAAGTCAAGTCTCTCTTATTATTAATCGAGTTACCCTCAATGGGCGAGGGCCGGATACAAAAAAAGCATGTTTACATTGCTTATGTTGTTACCCTCGAAGAAAGTTTTAAAAACTCAAAAAAAGAGAATAAAAAAAAAGAAAAAAAAAGTTCAATTCAATTCAATCCAATACTTACCCAGCGATAGACAAAGAAAGAAGTCCAAGTAAACACACTTTCATGCTGACAGTCGTAGAGTCAGACCGCCAAGAAAAAGATAAGACCGGTTTCTGTTTTGCCAGCATGTAGAACTCTTCTTAATATACTGTCGTCGTACCGTTCATGTCCGTTTACTTGTGGGCTGACAATCTCTAAAAAATAGGGTTGTGCCATTTCCCGACAAATTGTTCTGCAAGATAGAGTTTATCTCCTTGCTTTGCGTTCTTTCACTGTTAAGACTTATATCGTGTTTAATTCCTACTATTGATTTTCTTCTTCTTTAGTTTTCTTGCTGTGTCTGAACTTTTATCTATCTGCCCTTTTTGGATGTGTGTGTGGGGAGGGGGGTTGGTGAGGGGGGATGGGGAATTTAATATTAAAATGAAGGAACTAAAAAATATGTATGTGTGTGTGTGTATGTGTGTGTGTGTGTGTGTGTGTGTGTGTGTGTGTGTGTGTGTGTGTGTGTGTGGACGAGATCTGCTCACGTACCGAGTACTTAGTCCTGTGTCTGTGTACATTGGTTTGTTTCGTTGGTTGTTTGCTTGCTTGTTTGGTTGGCTGGATGGTTGGTTGATTGGTAGGTTGTCTGACTGGTTGTTTGTTTGACTTAAGAGTTTACGCAATCCGGATCTCCTGTTCTCTTCCCACAAACATGAAGAAACTGTCCTATTTATACGGCTGAAAAAGACGAATCCATGTAGCAGGTTTATATTCTGTCCTTCTCTTTGCTTTTGTTCTTCTACATGCATGGGCTGAAACTCCCATGTGCACTCCTGTACTCGTGCATTATCGTTTTAACTCCGCCATTTAGGCCACCACACGCCGCATTTTGGGGGATGCAAGCTTGGTATTTTCGTGTTTATGTAACCCACCGAACTCTGACATGCATTACAGGATCTTTTCCGTGGGCACTTGATCTTGTGGTTGAGTGTTAGGCACTAGCAGGTCTACACATTAGTTAAATATATAATGTATATAATGAGCCGAGTCTTATGAACACGGGTCGCGTCCTTGCTGAATAAAATGTATGTTCTGTGCACTGCTAATTCCGCATAATGCAGCATAATTATATTATATTTGGTTTAAACAAAATTTTATTCAAAATACATGACATGTTACAATTAACAGTATGCAACGAAGACACGAACTCAAGCAAAAAATATTATATTTGACGGGAGCTTAAAACAAAATAATGAGCAAGGAAACTATATATGCTTCACCCGTCTTATAAACTTTCTCGTTATGAAAACAGACACAGACGCGCACACTGACACACTGATACACACGCACACGCACACGCAAACACACACACACACACTCCCACACACACACAAACACACACACACACACACACACACTTACACTCTCTCACACACACAGACACAGACACACACACAGACACACAGACACACAGACACACACACACACACACACACACACACACACACACACACACACACACACACACTCACTCACTCACTCGCGGCTCAGAAATGTATTGGATATCGTACTTAGTGTCATTTTCATTAACGATTACAGACAAATACATTTCATGTTTGACAGCTATTAAGACACATACAAACAATTCTATAGGATGTTGTAATTTGAGCCAGATTCGCCAAAACGTCTACGCGGACATCACATTTGATTATTGTATTTGGACCCTGCCTCGTAGGTTAATAGTATGGTCAAGCACAGCCCAGAGGCAACTGATGAATTATTAGCATACGCAATGTCACAGTGCAAACCTTACTGAGGTATTATTTTACATCAATGGGAGGCATGTAGTATACGTGAGAAACAAACTCGAAGTTTGACTTTCTAATAGGTATTATTCTTCAGGGACGTTACCCTGTACCAAATTCCCGCGTCAGGGTTTTGCCTGAGTTGTGTGTTACCTCCCTTGCTTCGGTGTCTTCGGCTGATCGGTGATCGGTTCCTTTGACTTTGTACAATGCGTGGCATTAACGTTGTAAGCAATGCATACAAGAACACGAAGAATCAAAACACGGGCGCACCGTTTCATTACAGACGAAACAATATAGTTATTGACTTTCAAGTCATTGTAAATAAAATGTTTGAGAGAAAGCGGTAGAGCGAGCGTGAGACAATGACAATGGCAATGACAATTATTTATCTAACGAGGGTAATAGATTAAGCAGTGGTCTGCTTTTTTACACCAAACACTCGCCCTATAGAGGGACTAACTAAAAACAAACAGAACACTTCTACATTTTAGCAGATAACTAAACTAAGAACACATACATAATTATGTACAGAAAATGCATTGCATATAAAAGGAAATTGCATTGACGCAACACAGTTTAAAACACTATGCTCTTAGCCATACATTGCATTTAAAGGGAAATCGATCAAACAAGCAAAACATTGCATAGATAATCACACCTCTAAATGGTTGTTTGGTTTAAGTCCGAAAAGGGTCTGTGTATATTATACCAAACAAAGAGGGAGGGGCATGTTAAATACAAAAAACAAAAACAACAACAAAAATCTTTCAAGACAAAATCAATAAAAAAAACATTTACTTTATCAAATAAGACAAATATCTGAGAGAGAGAGAGAGAGAGAGAGAGAGAGAGAGAGAGAGAGAGAGAGAGAGAGAGAGAGAGAGAGAGAGAGAGAGAAACAGAGAGAGAGACACACACACTAGTAATAGAGGATACATAACATACCAATATTGTATTAACCTACGTTGGTAATTCATCCTGATATTGCGGTCAAAAGGCATCCACTGAGATCATGCACACCCAAACATGCAAGTGTGTAACACACACACACACACACACACACACACACACACACACACACACACACACACACACACACACACACACACACACACACACACACACACACACACACCATCACCATCGTCTCGATTCTCTTAAGTCTTTCTGAAAACATTATTCAAAACTAAAAAAATACATAAAACAAGATTTTGTTTAAAGATGACGAGGTTACATAACACTGCACTTGCAACACACATAACAACACGTATTTGCACCAGCACAGTCAAAGCATGTCATGGAAAGTATTGAGACAACTATAGCCGGGCTGTCATTACGAGGATTTCCTGATCCCTCTCACGGCCGACGCTTATTTCAAGTCATCACGCAAGCTAACATTCCTTCTTCACGGGATTTTTCTCCTATCGCGATATCGTAGCAGAGCCTGGGGGAGACTGAATAATAATCC
>NC_090249.1:53598871-53606753 GCF_037325665.1 Littorina saxatilis
ATTACTACATTTAGTCAAGCTGTGGAACTCCCAGAATGAAACTGAACGCACTGCATTTTTTTCACAATGACCGTAGTCCGCCGCTTGTGCAAAACGGAGTGAAACTGACGAGCCTGTTCAGCGCGGTAGTGGTTTCGCTGTGCTGCATAGCACGCTTTTCTGTACCTCTCTTCGTTTTAACTTTCTGAGCGTGTTTTTAATCCAAACATATCATATCTATATGTTTTTGGAATCAGGAACCAACAAGGAATAAGATGAAATTGTTTTTAAATCGATTTCGGAAATTTTATTTTGATCATCATTTTTATATTTTTAATTTTCAGAGCTTGTTTTTAATCCAAATATAACATATTTATATGTTTTTGGAATCAAGAAATGATGTAGAATAAGATGAACGTAAATTTGGATCGTTTTATATATATAAAAAAAAAATTACAATTTTCAGATTTTTAATGACCATAGTCATTAATTCATTTTTAAGCCACCAAGCTGAAATGTAATACCGAAGTCCGGCCTTCGTCGAAGATTGCTTTACAAAAATGTCAATCAATTTGATTGAAAAATGAGGGTGTGACAGTGCCGCCTCAAGTTTTACAAAAAGCCGGATATGACGTCATCAAAAGTATTTATCGATAAAAAGAAAAAACATCCGGGGATATCATTCCCAGGAACTCTCATGTCGAATTTCATAAAGATCGGTCCAGTAGTTTGGTCTGAATCGCTCTACACACACACACGCACAGACAGACACACACACACACACAAACACACACACACACACACACACACACACACACACACACACACACACACACACACACACACACACACACACCACGACCCTCGTCTCGATTCCCCCTCTATGTTAAAACATTTAGTCAAAACTTGACTAAATGTAAACAAGAACCCCAAGATTTAAGGTTATTGGAACGTTTCATAGTTGACAGACCAAATCGTTACATTGACGGTACGTCGACCCACTGGTCTTGTAAGGAAACAGACAGACAAACACGTATGATACATAATAATAATTATAATGAACATATCTCAACATCGTCGATGAAACTCGCTTGCACGATGCCGGCGAGGTAAAGATCAATGACGAAAAATCATGTGCAAGCATTTGTGTTTAGCTGCGTACATTGCACGTGTTTGTTCTTCCTATCAAAACCTTTGCGAGTGTTGAAATAAATGACATTTTGAAGGTCACATGCATAAACTGACATTCTCAGTTTTTGTGTGATTTTGTGACATTTACCAAAAGTTATCACTAACTTTTCCATTGTAATTTAAATCCACAGCATCGACTCAAAATAGGCTCGTGTAGAAAGAAATTGGCAACATGAAAACAACATCAGCAACAGCAGTCACAGACAAACAAACAGCTCGATTATATTTTCTTGTTAACACAGTATTATTTATTGGTGTTAATGGCTGACAAATCTTGAAAGAAAGCTAATGTTGGCAAGTTTCCCCCCACTGTGTGGAAAACAAGCCATCGATAAACAGACTTTGAACAAGTGTTGAAAATAAGTGGTCGGATCGCCATCAAGAGGTGATAGTGTTATAATTAAGGGTATTTGGAGCCACGATCTTTTTCTCTCGTCCAATTGAATATTCTAGACTTGTAAATTTGTCCCTAAATTTACGGAATCCAAGAGAGAAAATTGCAGACAGTCGTGGCAGTATCCTTTGATGGTAGTCCCTGTATTTTCTGGTATGATTTTGTAGTGGCAGACTCCTATTTTAGGGACAACTTATCTCAGTCCCCCCCTCTCTCTCTCTCTCTCTCTCTCTCTCTCTCTTTCTCTCTCTCTTTCTCTCTCTCTCACGCTCTCTCTCTTTCTGTCTCTCTCTCTCTTTCTGTATCTTTCTCTCGTACACACAAGCTCACGTACATACGAACAGAACACAGACATAATGAAGACAGACAGACAAACAGACGAAAAGACAGATAAACAGACAGATATATAGACAGATAGACAGATATACAAACACACACACACACACACACACACACACTCACACACACACACACACACACACACACACACACACACACACACATATATATACACACACACACACACACACACACACACACACACACACTTTCCAAAACAATAACGAACTAATCATAGAAATGTAATCCAGCTGAATCCAAATGTTGCCCGGGAATAGCATACCAATCGATAACTCGATTTGTTTGTACCACCACCCCACTCATCACCCCACTCATCACCCCACTCATCACCCCGCTCATCACCCCGCTCATCACCCCGCTCATCACCCCGCTCATCACCCCACTTATCACCCCACTCATCTTCCCACTCATCACCCCACTCATCACCCCACTCATCACCCCACTCATCACCCCACTCATCACCCCACTCATCACCCCTCTCATCACCCCACTCATCACCCCACTCATCACCCCACTCATCACCCCACTCATCACCCCTCTCATCACCCCTCTCTTTGGTAATAAAGTTCAGTTTCAGTTTCAGTTTCAGTTTCACCCCACTTATCACCCCACTCATCTTCCCACTCATCACCCCACTCATCACCCCACTCATCACCCCACTCATCACCCCACTCATCACCCCACTCATCACCCCACTCATCACCCCACTCATCACCCCTCTCATCACCCCTCTCATCACCCCACTCATCACCCCTCTCATCACCCCACTCATCACCCCACTCATCACCCCTCTCATCACCCCTATCATCACCCCACTCATCACCCCTCTCATCACCCCACTCATCACCCCACTCATCACCCCTCTCATCACCCCACTCATCACCCCACTCATCACCCCACTCATCACCCCTCTCATCACCCCTCTCATCACCCCTCTCTTTGGTAATAAAGTTCAGTTTCAGTTTCAGTTTCACCCCACTCATCACCCCACTCATCTCCCCACTCAACACCCCACTCATCACCCCACTCATCACCCCACTCATCACGGTGATAAGTGGGGTGAAACTGAAACTGAAACTGAAACTGAACTTTATTACCAAAGAGAGGGGTGATGAGTGGGGTGATGAGTGGGGTGATGAGCGGGGTGATGAGTGGGGTGATGAGCGGGGTGATGAGTTGGGTGATGAGAGGGGTGATGAGTGGGGTGATGAGTGGGGTGATGAGTGGGGTGATGAGTGGGGTGATGAGTGGGGTGATGAGTGGTGTGATGAGCGGGGTGATGAGTGGGGTGATGAGTGGGGTGATGAGCGGGGTGATGAGCGGGCTGATGAGTGGGCTGATGAGTGGGGTGATGAGCGGGGTGATGAGCGGGGTGATGAGAGGGGTGATGAGTGGGGTGATGAGTGGGGTGATGAGCGGGGTGATGAGCGGGGTGATGAGCGGGGTGATGAGCGGGCTGATGAGCGGGGTGATGAGCGGGGTGATGAGCGGGGTGATGCGAGGGGTGATGAGTGGGGTGATGAGTGGGGTGATGAGCGGGGTGATGAGCGGGGTGATGAGCGGGGTGATGAGCGGGGTGATGAGTGGGGTGATGAGTGGGGTGATGAGTGGGGTGATGAGTGGGGTGATGAGTGGGGTGATGAGTGGGGTGATGAGTGGGGTGATGAGTGGGGTGATGAGTGGGGTGGTGGTACAAACAAATCGAGTTATCGATTGGTATGCTATTCCCGGGCAACATTTGGATTCAGCTGGATTACATTTCTATGATTAGTTTATTGTTTTGGAAAGTGTGTGTGTGTGTGTGTGTGTGTGTGTGTGTGTGTGTGTGTGTGTGTGTGTGTGTGTGTGTGTGTGTGTGTGTGTGTGTGTGTGTGTGTGTGTGTGTGAACATTCTAGCGTGTACTAGGATGTCAAACTTTTCGCAATGTCTGCAGACTTCGTAAGAGTGTAATGGTTCTACCAAAGTCTATACCGCCTGAGAGTCATACGTCAAAAGTGCCGAAGTCTGTATAATCAGTAGGCAACTATGGATAGCCTGGACAGCAGTAGGCGAGGCCACTGATTCATCATAGAGTGTTAGATCCAATTTCCTTCATCATCCTGTAACCTTTGCGAGTCTTAGCGCCAGCACTTTTTAATTAAATTCATACGACGTTCGATATTCCACAAGGGAGTTGGGAAGGGGTTTGGGATGAGAGTTTGTTAGTTACACACCCGGTATAGGGGTGTGTATAGGATTCGGTCGATGTGTTTGTTTGTTTGTTTGTGTGTTTGTGTGTTTGTGTTCGCATATAGATCTCAAGAATGAACGGACCGATCGTCACCAAACTTGGTGAACAGGTTCTATACATTCCTGAGACGGTCCTTACAAAAATTGGGACCAGTCAAACACACGGTTAGGGAGTTATTGGTGGATTAAGATTCTACAAGGACTTATAGAGGGACATATTAATGGTCAAAGGGAAATAACCTTCTCAGTTGGTGGCAGTGAGAATGGTAAGGACGGGGGTGTTTTTCCTACCTCGGAGGAATTTCTTGTTTTGTTTTGTTTTTGTGTCGGGTGTGGTTTTGCATGGCGCCCGTAAGACCGGCGATTCTTGTGGCGAGGAATGAAAAAGACAGTTCTCTATTCTCGTTTTTCCCCAACACCTAATCTCCCAGTCTGGCACCGCCCTTTACATGGCATCCTTGCTGAAATAAAAATCGCCTGTGAAAAGATACATTGTATCCCGTGTTAATCATCTGGTCAACCACGTTGATAGGCCCAGTCTGTACAATGGCGAAAGCACCCTTTCATTTGCATAACAAAAATCCACAATCCGGTTAAGGTGATCTTACATGGGTGGTGATATACCTACTTACCAAACGATGTACTTCATTCTCTTCAAACTACGAACGACATGCGATTCATTATCTTTGAACACAGCACATATTTTTATAACTGTAAGTCAATAATGTGTAACTGGACCTGTACTGCTGTATTTCCATAAACAGGTGGAAAACCCATCCCATTTGCAAAAGAAACGCATAACGCGCATTCTGACACATCATTAATGTTTTTGCCACACACAAAAAGTGTTTGAGAGATAAATGATCCAATGTCACATGCTATAACTGAGTTCTTTTCTTTTTAATTTCTTTGGTTGTTTTTTTATCACTAAGGCAACATTTAGTTTGTTAGTTTATTTTCAGCTGCTTCCTGGCTTACATGTTACTTTTGCAAAAGATAATCTTTGGGAATTACGTGTTGCGTTGACGTGCTCAGTGTTCTCCAAAGCTTACGACGGAATAAAAAGCTGGCTCCCAACCAGTGGAATAACACTTCATCATTAACCTGTCAGCTGCTCTTTGCAGGTGTTGTGCCTTCGGAGGATTATGCCACATCACACCAAGCAGGGAGGAATTCAGAAATGGCCAGAACCCAGGATCAGCAATCAATTTGCTTAATTGACAGCTTCTGATTTGTTTGTGTGCTGTGCATTCCCTGAGTCTAATCTAGAGCCAGATGCAAGTATGTGTTATATTGAGAAGTGATGCTTTGCTGATTAAAGGAAGCTGCGAGTTGTTCACACTGTTTTATGAAAAAGCCAATTTAATCTGAAGTGAAATTGTGGGAAACTGTCAGTTTTTGTGAGATGTGAACATTAAAAACGAAAACGACAATGTGATGAGTGATTTCACACGTGTGATTGTTCATGTGGAGTAACATAGCACATGACACGCAACAATACGGTCTGGTGTTGTCTTGTGTGGGAATTTGTGACATAACTCACACTCATACAGTTTTATTCTGTGTACTTCAAAATGTCGTTCATGCCACGTATGTGGTAATCACAAAACAACAACACAACAACAACAAGACGTGAATCCACGCCACATGATATGGCAAGTGCTTTTCATTGTTGTCTGGTAAAAATCTGTTCTACACTGGATTCAGTACCAAGACAACAACAAGAAAGGTGTGTAAACAAGAGTTCCTCTTGAGATGTCTGTATAGCATATAGTTGAGCGTACTCTGCTACGGTCGCTGGAATTTCCACTGAAGCAGGATGACCGAGGATATAGTTACGTTGATAAAGTAATTGACTTACGTTTTATTTACAACTTTTTAAAACCTGAATAACTTTGTTTCGCATCTTGAGTTGCAACTTTTATAATCCATTCCTGGAAACTGGTTTCTGTAGTGAAGCAGTGACCGGCGAAGAGAACAGCAAGAATCTATGAATATTTTGAAGCGGTGCATGTCCAAGGAAATATAGTTTTTTTGTGAGGGACATTGGATTCTGGGAAGACTTTGAACCGGTGTCACTGCTTCAAGAATGTGTGAAAGATATGAGTTCAGTTTACAAGGCATTGAGTCGTGTAACGAAACCTTCAGAGCTGAACAAAGTGGAGTGCTTGTGCAGGACGGCTTCCAAATAGTGTGCGAGTATAGCTGGTCAGATGAATATTATTCTAAGGAGCACTGGAATGTGTAGTGAAACACTGACAGCACAACAGGAGTAGTGAATTTGCAAGACGTCTGACCGATGGTGTGGAAGGCATGCAGCCTTCACCCTCACTTCCCCGACAGGTCAGGTAGCAGCAGATGTCAAGGTCGGAGGTCGCAGGTCACGTGTCTTCCGCCATGGATTCTCTGGTGCCGCTCCATCACAACCTCCACTTCCGGTACCACTTCCCCCACCGTCCTCCACCCCATGTCAGGTGGCGTTGCTGCTGCCTCTCCCAGTTCGCTCTTCCTGTTTGGTTGGTCATCCTAGCCCTGACGGTGATCAGAACTATGGGCAGTTCAACATCACCCCCTTTGCAAACCCCAGCTCTTGTGATCCCTGTGCGAGCGTTTCTCTTGTGTGACAATTCCACCTTCAAGGAGTGTGTGGCCCACGCTCAGACGATGACGGACGAAGCATCAGCCTTTTCCGCCTCCCAGTCTTTCCCTGCTATTTCGCTTAACGTTTCTGTGGTTCAAATCCCCAACGACAGACCGGAGACGTTACGGACCTTGGCTTCGTCGGTCGGGATGATGGTGGATGAGGTTGATGGCGGAGAGGGGGAGGGGGATGTGTTGATGGCTGTGGGCAGTGCAGGGTCAGTGGAGATGGCCACAGTGCTGGCCAGGGGACTGGGCAAGCCTCTGCTGGGATACGTCTCTGAGGATTCCTGGAAAGACTCGTACAAGGTCAGACATTGGTTTGGTGTGTCTGTGTTTCTGTCTGTCTCTTTTGCTACCTCTGTGTCTGTGTTATCGTCTGTCCGAATATCTGCCTGTTTGTCTGTTTGTCGGCCTGTCTATCGGTCTGCCTGTCTCTCGATCCCTCTCTCGCTCTCTGTCAACGCCTATCTCTGTCTGTCTGTCTCCGTTTCTGTCTATGTTTCTGCCTCTCTCTGTCTGTCTCTCTCACTCTGTCTCTCTCTCTGTCTCTGTCTCGGTCTGTCTGTCTGTGTGTCTGTCTGTCTGTCTGTCTGTCTGTCTGTCTGTCTGTCTCTCTCTCTCTCTCTCTCTCTCTCTCTCCCCCCACTCTCTCGCGGGTAGATACACAGATGTAGACATAGTCTCACGAAGAAACAGACAAACGGACAGGCAGACGAATAGACAGACAGACACACACATACATACGAATACAGACACACACGTGCACGCTCGCACGCACGCGCACATTCAAACATGTGCACTAGCTTCCCCCTGTACTCACGCAAGCTGCGCCGTATACATTGTTATTCTTGCTGTAATTAATGATCCACATCACTTTGTAATCAGGCCGACTCGCAGATACACCTTGTTTATAAAATGCTTCAAAGACACAGCAGGGAGGAATAATGCTATGCATTTTCCACATGTTAACATAAAAATAAACATCCCGTGTGCCTTGGTTTTTGCACCTGTGTTGTTGTAAAATCAAAGGTGTGGTTGCGTGCGAAAGAGAGAGAGAGAGAGAGAGAGAGAGAGAGAGAGAGAGA
>NC_090249.1:53606953-53639439 GCF_037325665.1 Littorina saxatilis
GGGGTGGGGGCTGGTGGAGGGGGGACAAAAAGGAAAAACGGAACTAGAGCACTACAATGCAACACATTCAATGAATGATAGTTTGCCACAATTGCATAATTATGTGTATAGCGGCTTACATTCTTCTCGTCCTCTTTGTCTGCCGCAAGTCCTCTTTCGCCACAAAACGCTACAAGCAGGGCACAGATGAAAAATAGCGACACGTGCATTACGCGCGCGTAAAAGGGGAATCCCCGGGAGTTCCCATTGCTTGAGAAAATTAAACAAGTCGCGTAAGGCAAAATTACTACATTTAGTCAAGTAGCTGTCGAACTCACAGAATGAAACTGAAAGCAATGCCATTTTTCAGCAAGACCGTATACTCGTAGCATCGTCAGTCCACCGCTCATGGCAAAGGCAGTGAAATTGACAAGAAGAGCGGGGTAGTAGTTGCGCTAAGAAGGATAGCACGCTTTTCTGTACCTCTCTTTGTTTTAACTTTCTGAGCGTGTTTTTAATCCAAACATATCATATCTATATGTTTTTGGAATCAGGAACCGACAAGGAATAAGATGAAAGTGTTTTTAAATTGATTTGGACAATTTAATTTTGATAATAATTTTTATATATTTAATTTTCAGAGCTTGTTTTTAATCCGAATATAACATATTTGTATGTTTTTGGAATCAGCAAATGATGGAAAATAAGATGAACGTAAATTTGGATCGTTTTATAAATTTTTATTTTTTTTTACAATTTTCAGATTTTTAATGACCAAAGTCATTAATTAATTTTTAAGCCACCAAGCTGAAATGCAATACCGAAGTCCGGGCTTCGTCGAAGACTACTTGATCAAAATTTCAACCAATTTGGTTGAAAAATTAGAGCGTGACAGTGCCGCCTCAACTTTCACGAAAAGCCGGATATGACGTCATCAAAGACATTTATCAAAAAAAAGGAAAAAAAACGTTCGGGGATATCATACCCAGGAACTCTCATGTCAAATTTCATAAAGATCGGTCCAGTAGTTTGGTCTGAATCGCACGCACACACGCACGCACACACACCACGACCCTCGTTTCGATTCCCCCTCGATGTTAAAATATTTAGTCAAAAATACGCACGCACACACACACACACACACACACACACATACACCAGGACCCTCGTCTCGATTCCCCCCTCTACGTTAAAATATTTAGTCAAAACTTGACTAAATATAAAAATGAAAATGTAACGAAACGCGAAAATGTGGCAGTTTGTCGATAGGCTTGATATTTATCACTCGTATCATAGGAGTATTTGAAGTGTCTTCCACAAGCAGCAAACGTGCAGAAATGGCTATTTTGACCCATTTGACCAGATAGTACTCAGTGGCCAACCAGACAGTACAGAGACGTCTTCATTTATTTCACAGACACGGAAGCTTTCTCGACAAGTTTGCGTCATGTTCACTCATCCATTATAGTCTATTATTAGGGCGCAGTCAGAATGATGAATAATTGAATATGGACCTAATCAGGCAGTGTACACAAATGCACTTTTGCTCTCTCTGTCTGCCTATCATTCCCTCTGTCCGTCGTTCTGTCTGTCTGTTTCTGTCTATCAGCCTGCTGTCTGTCTCTGTCTCTCTGTCTGTCTCTGTCTGTCTCTGTCTCGCTCTGTCTTTGTCTCTCTGTCTCTCTCTTGCTGGACAGATTGTAAGAAAAAGCCCAGCCTTATATCTTCATCCCAAGAAATAAAGTTCAGTTCAATTCAGTTCAATTCAGTTCTGTTCTCTCTCTCTCTCTCTCTCTCTCTCTCTCTCTCTCTCTCTCTCTCTCTCTCTCTCTCTCTCGATCTCTCTCTCTCTCTCTATCTCTCTCTCTCTCTCTCTCTCTCTCTGTGAAAAACACATTCCATGTGTTCCATACACAGATTTTCTCTGAAGGTGTTAATAATCCCAAGCAGACTTTCACCACAAAGGCAATGCTCAGTTGTCGTCACATCCCGCCATTTATCCCCAGGCTTACCGAGACAGTCGCGGGTTAATGAGGTCTCGGCAATCCCTGATTGATTGCGTTTGCGATGGCTCACCTGACCAAAAGCACTCCGTCACTCCACTGGGAGCGATGATAGGCCGATTGTTTTACTGAGGGTAACGTGCGTTTTATTCCCACATTGGGCCGTTCCTATTTATGCCGATCGTCAAATGGCTTGATTTGTATCAGCCCGTCTGTACTTTTCCATCATTCACGGCGGTTAAATGTTCATTAGTCGTGTTTTCCGTTGATGGGAGGCGATTTGGCTGTCCGTGCGTTTGGTTTGGTCTGATATCGCGTTTCTGTCTGATGTCTTTTTCCCTCATGACGGATGGCATCGTAATGGTGTGCATCCATCTAAATAATGATCAATGGTGCACGATGCTACTGAAAATGTTACAGCGCCGACGATAGTCAAAACGCTATTATGGGTGTTTTTTTGTCTTATAGCCTACATCTTTGCGAAAAATCGCGGTTTTACGTACCTGAATGAATTACCAGCAATCAGGGTTTGACACAGTGCAAAAAAGAAGAATTGATATGTACTCCTGTAATGTCGCTTAATATTATCTCTGTGCCTGAAAAAAAGAAACGGTCGTGCGGACATATTTAGGACAATTTCAAAGTGGCTGCTGAGATTTTATGGTTTCTCTTGTAAAGGAAGCGTAGCAGTAAGTCCAAGGGCTGCGCACCCCCCCCCCCCCCAAACAATAGAAGAAGAGAGAAAAATGGTCTGCTATCGCGATGGACGAATTCAAAAAATACATGTAACTCCGCCGGGTTGGTATGGGTTGTGGAAGAGTGAATACCCTTGCCAAAACCACGAGCAATGCTCTTGCCCACATGTTTCCGACACACCCCTCGCTAGTGATTGGACTCTCCAATGTTTATGAGAGGTTTTGGCAAAAGGTATTCACTCGTCCCCAACGCATACAGATCCAACTGAGTTATTTGACGTAAGACATATTAGACATAAGATCATTTATTGTCCATACAATCAATTACAACGGATGGACAAGTGTGGTTCATCTGCTCTTAAAACAACCAAAACAACATATGACAACAACCTTAAAAAAACAAAAATAAGAACAATAACACATTTTGTTCGGAATTCGCCTATTGAAGTAGCTCGAATAACAGTATACTATCTCTGTCACGGCAACACAGTACTGTGCGTACCTCCAGGAGCCTGCTTCTACTATCTCTGTCACGGCAACACAGTACTGTGCGTACCTCCAGGAGCCTGCTTCTATATCTATATACGGCTTGTGTGTGTCTGTCTGTTTGTCTGTATGTCTGTCCGTCTGTCTGTCACTTCGCGATGCACGGCCAAAGTTCTCGATGGATCTGCTTCAAATTTGGTGGGCATATTCAGGTAGACCCCGGACACAATCTGGTCGATGAACATTTTCAACACGTGTTCTCAGCGCGCAGCGCTGAACCGATTTTGGTTTGTCTGTACATCCATTCCCAGTAACTCTTTCTTATCTTCTCCAGTGTTTTGCGCGTTTATCTCCCTTCCTTCGTGTGGCGTCTCTACTTCTTCCCGGCGAAGCCGGGTATTCATCTAGTCTACTATGAAGGAAGAGGGTGAGGGTCTACAGTGTGAGTGACATTCCATTTCCAGACAGTCCCTTTCTAGTTCTGCAGAACGACTGTAGTTGCCACGTGATGAAGTCCTGTGCGTGTACTATGGCGTTGTTAATGGGCAGAGTATGTCTGCGCAGTTTCAGCGGCACAGACGACGCACTGCCTATTACATGTATTTATGCCGCGAAAGGGATCCCCCCCCCCCCCCCGCATTTTTACACCCCCGGTATAGGGGTGTGTATAGGATTCGGTCGATGTGTTTGTTTGTTTGTTTGTGTGTTTGTGTTCGCATATAGATCTCAAGAATGAACAGACCGATCGTCACCAAACTTGGTGAACAGGTTCTATACATTCCTGAGACGGTCCTTACAAAAATTGGGACCAGTCAAACACACGGTTAGGGAGTTATTGGTGGATTAAGATTCTACGAGGACTTATAGAGGGACATATTAATGGTCAAAGGGAAATAACCTTCTCAGTTGGTGGCAGTGAGAATGGTAAGGACGGGGGTGTTTTTCCTACCTCGGAGGAATTTCTTGTTATTTTTTATTTTCATACAAAGCCGGGTTTTCCCGTGTAACATGCCCCTAATGGCTTTGCCGTGAGGGCGTAAAACTTACATTTTCTCTTTCATTATGACGAGTACTTGACCTGTTTTCCTTTCATGCAACGTGCATCGGACTGGGATAAACTGCAGTGCGTCGTCGGTCCTGCTGAAGTTACATATGTGAGCGGAGCCCCTAACAGACACTAGAGAAAGTCAGTGTGGTGTAGGTAGTTTTGTGTGAATATTGTGTGAAGAGTTTTTAGATTCAGTGTCCTCAATTTCGTCAGCATGAATCCAAGCATATGTATTTCATCGTCAGATTGCCTGTCTGTCTGTCTTTCTGTCTGACCGGCCGGCCGACCGAACGAACGAACGAACGTACATCAGACATAATGAACTGATTTAATGGCACACTAACGTGAGCCAAACAGAAACTTCAAAATCACACATGCAGCGTCTACTCACTTTAGAAATCCGTACGTTTGTTTTGTTCAGCCCAATAGAGTTACAGCAGTACCCGACACACTTTCGGCGACAGGCGGCTAGAAAGCAAGAGTGTAACATTCCATCAGTAGTTAAACGGTAATGGTGCGAGACAAAGCAATCAGACAGTAAAAACAACCGTTGTAATACAATTAATATCACACCGTTGTCTGTGTGTCATAATATAGATATCGACCCTTCGTCAACTATAATCAATGTTGCATGTAATAAAAATTATATCACACCTTTGTCTGTGTCATTAAATAAATATCGACCCTTTGTCAACTCTTATCAATGTTGCACAAACATGGTTCGAAAAACGTCCAAGTACTACAGACCAGATGCTACTTGGCCTTGTCTCGTGAAATCGTCATGCGAATTCGGCCATTGCATGCGTTAGTTACATTTGCATCGTGCCAGAGACAACAGCATAAGTGGAGCTTGAAGAAAGAGGTCAGGCTAATAAAGATTGATTGATCGTCCCATGAATAGGCTACCCTACAGTCTGGTCTACTTTTCGCGCTGAGCGATTTGTAATCCTTCAGAGCACTATTTTTCTTCTCTACAACGAAGCAGGGATCTCTCGCCGTTACGCAATCAGCGACGAGATGGGGCATGTTGGGAACCACTCTCTCGTCTCAACATTGACGTGCACATTTCCCCGCCATGTTTAACTTCCAATCTAGATGACGGCAGAGGAAATGGCGAGGGGAGGTCCGGTTTCAAGAGGTCAGTGCTAGCAAACAACCTTCGTCCTCAACACAGTTTTGGGGAACGGGAGAGAAAAACAGACATGGCGTCTGAAATGTTCCCGCAGTTCGATTGAAAGCTTCGTTTCGGGGTAGTGTGGCCGTCGGCAAGTTTGGAGAGGTTCTCCCGGGCTTCGATTTCAATGTGTACATGCCGCTTGAAGAGCACGTTTCGAGCTGGAGAGGTCTTCCTGATTACTTGCTCTTCTCGTTTTTCCGGATGGTTGTGGTTATCACATCAAGGTCACCTTGCAGTGGTTTGTCAGGAACGCACTAAGCTGGTTTCTCACGTTACCTTTGATTCGTGTCAAAATAGTCAGCCGAGTAAGGCAAAAGTTATAAAAAGCAAAACAACAAAAACAAACAAGTCGCGTAAAGCGAAATTACTACATTTAGTCAAGCTGTGGAACTCACAGAATGAAACTGAACGTAGTCCGCCGCGAGTGCAAAAGGCAGTGAAAGTGACGAGCCTGTTTGGCGCGGTAGCGGTTGCGCTGTGCTTCATAGCACGCTTTACTGTACCTCTCTTCGTTTTAACTTTCTGAGCGTGTTTTTAATCCAAACATATCATATATATATGTTTTTGAAATCAGGAACCGACAATAAAAAATATGAAATTGTTTTTAAATCGATTTCGGAAATTTTATTTTAATCATAATTTTTATATTTTTAATTTTCAGAGCTTGTTTTTAATCCGAAAATAACATACTTATATGTTTTTGGAATCAGAAAATAATGAAGAATAAGATGAACGTAATTTTAGATCATTTTATAAAAAAATAATTTTAATTACAATTTTCAGATTTTTAATGACCAAAGTCATCAATTAATTTTTAAGCCTCCAAGCTGAAATGCAATACCGAAGTCCGGCCGTAGCTGATCTTAACATAATTCTTTTCTCCACTGGTTTTTAAACTTGGTGATGTTTACGCTTATGTATTCCAAGAATGACCAGAACGTGCGTATTATATTACCGTCTTAACAAATAAGCTACATTGTAAATAAATACATTGATAAATGAATCCATTAATCAATCAATTTCTCAAAACGACAGACTGCATTACACTGCACGTGGCTTATGCGGCAAAACCAGTGTATTTAGTGAGTGTGAGCGCGCGTCTGTTTGTTAGTTTGTGTGTGTGTGTGTGAGTGTGTGTGTGTGTGTGTGTGTGTGTGTGTGTGTGTGTGTGTGTGTGTGTGTGTGTGTGTGTGTGTGTGTGTGTGTGTGTATGTGTGTGTGTGTGTGTGTGTCTACATGCATGCGTGCGAGTGTTTGTGTGTATGTATGCGTGTTTGAGTGTCTGTATGTCTGTCTGTGTGTTTGTCTGTCCGTGTGTTTTTATGTCTGTCCATGTTGCGGGTTGTGCGTGCCTTCTCGTGCATGGCAAAAGACGAAGGGAGTAGGCGAGTACGTGCGTGAACATCTGCCCGTGCGTTTATAACAAACGTAATAATGTTGTGACGTGTGAACCTCTGCCCGTGCGTTTATAACAGACGTAATAATGCTGTGACGTGTGAACCTCTGCCCGTGCGTTCATAACAGACGTAATAATGTTGTGACGTGTGAACCTCTGCCCGTGCGTTTATAACAGACGTAATAATGTTGTTACGTGTGAACATCTGCCCGTGCGTTTATAACAAACGTAATAATGTTGTGACGTGTGAACCTCTGCCCGTACGTTTATACCAGACGTAATAATGTTGTGACGTGTGAACCTCTGCCCGTGCGTTTATAACAAACGTAATAATGTTGTGACGTGTGAACCTCTGCCCGTACGTTTAAAACAAACGTAATAATGCTGTGACATGCAAACATTAAAGGCACAGTAAGCCTCCCGTGAACCACCACAGAGCTCCCCGAGCGTCTTACATACTTCCATTTGAACGCTCACCGAACGGGAACATCCTGGCTGCTTTCTGTCGAGCGTGAGAAATTTTCAAAGAATTTATTTTCGTGGAATTGGTCTTCTACAACAATGGCGCCTCGTTTTGGTGCTGGACGGCTGTTATGATACCGGAAATCACGCCCGGACAGTAAGCCTCCCGTAAACCATCACAGATACTGTCAGGCTTTTACACACAGTACAAACACCCTTCCATTTGAACGCTCACCAAACGGAAACATCCTAGGTGCCCTACGTAAAGAGCGAGCAATTTTTAAAAAATTAATTTTGCAGATTGTCTCGAACACTTTTTGGACCCATCCTGAACTCAGGTCAAACATGAGTTACTTCCCTTCGGGTCTCATTCTATCGATGTAAACTGGCGATAGCCGTGAATCGATGATTATCAACATGTTTTTGGACCGTGGTGCGTTTTTGCGCTAGACCTAACTTTTAAAATCTAAATAATAAATTGACAGCTTGTTACACAAACATTCTTTAATCATAAAAGAATTCTTTTTTCATCAAGACAAGATCAGTACAATTCGAAGTTGTGAAAGTTTGAAAAAAGAAAAAAAGGGTCACGCAAGGGTCGTAGCAGACGACGGTTTATCATGCATATCGCCGTTCCTCTCAACAGTCACAAGCCATCGCTAGAGTTCTTGTGAACCACAGCCGTTTGTTTCGTGCATAAAAACGTGCTATTGTAAATAAGCTCACATCGAGTCGCATTCAAATAACTAACTGACGACTACATTGTGAAAACGGGAAACTGGATCACACCGGTTCACGATGGCTCAGGGGTAAGATAAACCACGCAAAAATAAATTCTTTGAAAATTGTTCGCTCTTTACGGAGGGCACCTAGGATGTTCTCAATCGGTGAGTGTTTAAATGAAAGGGTGTTTGTACTGTGTGTAAAAGCCTGACCGTATCTGTGATGGTTTACGGGAGGCTTACTGTGCCTTTACCGAGAAGATGAACAAAACAACGCGAGAAAGGGACGAACAACAAGCTCAGGGATGGACGCATTTTGGCGGATGTAGCGCTAATGGGAAGTGGAATTTGAAATGTCCTCTGGAATAAGGAAGTGTCAGACATTTATTTTTTTCAATTTCAATGTCAATTTCCACGGAATAACACGAAGAGGCTCTTGCAAAATGAAATTTGACAACATCTTTCCCTTCAACGGGTATTCGATTTTCTAACCCATTGGTTCTCTAACTCAATTTGTCTGCAACAGGTTTTTCTCTGGGTTTTCGAGGTTTCTCGCTTCTTGCGCTGTATGTTAAGATCGGTCTTCCGTACTGTGTTACTTGTTTGTAGGTGCTGCCTGTGTTTGACTTTTTTTTTCTCCATAGAGATTGCTTATTGGTTAATACTTTTATATCATATTTACACAAAAAAAATGTTGTAGGCGCCATGCATATTTTCAGAATGAGATGACACAATGTTTCTTGTTTCACAGTTTTGCTCGTTTTAGTTATTATAAGTACGATCTCGCCGCATTCCAAAATACTTTTCATTCCAGAGTCTCCTGCTGTTGATTTTAGTTTTCGTTTTTCATTATATTGTTGTTCAGTCTTTATTTACATGGCTTTCTGTTGACATGAAATGAAGATGGTCAGGATTATTGATTCAGTCAACATAATTATGTTAAATTATACTGATTTCGGCTTACCTTTTGCAGCACTACACTTCAGTCGGAGTCCAGACATTGTAGTACCACATTTTTACTGGCTGTGCACTTTTGGTTGAGATACAGGGTGACCCAAAAAAAAGAGTACCCAAACAAAACGTCATAAATTGAACAAAAATAAAGCAATCTTCATAAAATTTATTTACACACACAAGTAGCCTCTGCATGATTTCAACAGAAAATGTTAGCGTTCTAGCTGGTCTTTCAGGAAAGTTATGCTCTTTCTACAGAACATGCTCCAAATGGCCTCCCCCGGATTTAAATCCCCCAGAATTCTATCTTTGGGGGTTCCTGAAAGACAACGTCTACAGGAACAACCCACAGACAATCGCAGAACTCAAGCGAGCCATCACAACAACCATTCGCGGAATCTCGCAACAGGAGTGTGTGCGGGTGATTGTAATAACTTTGCGCGGCGAGTTCAAGTTTGCCTGAATCGGCGCGGAGGCCATTTGGAGCATGTTCTGTAGAATGAGCATAACTTTCCTGAAAGACAAGCTAGAACGCTAAAATTTTCTGTGCAAATCATGCAGAGGCTACTTGTGTGTGTAAATAAATTTTATGAAGATTGCTTTATTTTTGTTCAATTTATGACGTTTTGTTTGGGTACTCTTTTTTTTGGGTCACCCTGTATCTGCAAATAATACAGAGCATATAACTACTACCCAAATTATGTTTGTCAACAAAAAGGTAAACGTTTTGAGTGTATTCAGCTGGAGGCGCACAGTTGCAAGTGCTTAAACCATGCATGTATCTTTTGTCTTCAGTAGAAGTTTAAAGGATATGTACGTCGTCCAGGACCTGCAGTTATCTCTATGGTTTTAACCTTCATTGCATTTCAAGATATGCAGCGTGTACTCGATTAAATCCAGTTTTGTTCCTTCTTTTTTTTCTTTTTCTTTTTTTCCTTCTTTCCTTCTGTTTACCTTCTTCCCTTTTCAGCAGCAAACACGCCGACAATAGTGGTTATACATTTACACATAAAACAAATCTGCATAATTATGCTTTATGGTGGTTTTTTTTTAATGGAAGTTCTTTCGCAATAAACTAGTTGTCCACAGGTTGTCAGAAAGAAAGAAAAATCGTCGTTCATGCAAGTTAGCATGTAACACTGATGCATGTCCATCTTTAGTGTTTACCATATTCGCAAAAGAATCAGGTATTTCCTATCACCGAGACAGAAGCTTCTGGAGTGGCTTGGCATACAGAAAAACAAACCGAACAAATAAATCACGAACAAAAACAAAGTATATGCATATTGCATACTTTCACGTGATACCTAAATCATGACATTGGCTGGTCGTATTTTTTTCTGTCAATCACAAGATTGTGCGTCTACTTCGGAACTTGCGTGCAGAAAGAAAGTAAGCTGATCATTTTATATCGACTACCCCAGACGGAAACGTCAATCCAAAACGCATAAACATTGATCACACCAATTTCGTCGCCTGTGTGCAAAGGCTTTATCGGAGGAAAAACCACTAAAAGGGTTTGAGCCCCACTATTGATGTTGAGCTCGTTTCGCTAGCGCTCGGTCGATTATCTGAGGTGGTAAATTCGCATTACTCCTTTTCCGTTATATTTTAACTTTTTTTTGTTTACGCCTCTTGCTTGTTACAATAGTGGGAGGAGAACACTTGAAACTGATGTCCTGTGTGTGCTAATGGTTAGCTCCCTTTTTCTTCGCGTGAGTATTCCCCCCTTTGCTTATCGATATCGCGAAGGGAATGCATCTGATGACATGTTTCGGAGTGTGCCTCAATATATCATGTGAACATGATTGGAAACATGTCAAGTATAGCTGGCAATTTGTGGCAGAGCTTTGGAATTATCGTTTTAGGCTGTGATTCCGAAATGTTGCTTCTGATGCTCGATATATTAGTCGTACTTTATTAATATGTTTCAAGTTTAGGTTACAAACAAACATGTTCCACCTATTCATGCCTGGGTTAATTTCGAACTTTAATTAAAAAAATAATTTCTTTAAATGTCTCTTTACTTTGCAAATGATTTGCCACAGTTTATAATCCTTCATCCAAAAAACGTCAAAGAAATCAATCTTTAATTTTCTCTGATGTTTCCTTATAGACGGAATAAAACATCCACAACATAACAACATAAAAATGGTTTTAACAACGGCTAGCTCTTACAATTCTCTGGTTTTCATCATAGAGATGTTTTGCTTGTGTCCCGTTTGTACTTATTTCAATTACAAATTAGAAAATAAAACAATTACATGAAAATGACCAACATTGTTATCATTCCTACATTGTTTGGTAACTAGTCAATAATACCTAGTCCCCCAGGATGATCAAATAAATGTTGTTCGATTATTGTCTTAACATTGTTTGTTTCTCTCCGTAATTGCATTTTATTGAGTTTGTCACGAACCAAACCGCGTTTAACTGGAACAGATAATATGTAGCTACATTCAAAATTGCTAAAATTGCCGTGTAATGCTTCAACGCATACCTACTATTATTCAATCTGTAATTATGTCATGGTTATTTACGTAATTACTACTCATACGCTGAATGGATAATGGAAGATTAGGCCATACCTAAACTTCGATTCTTTGGAAATACAGTTTTGGTCAGCTCACCTCCCACCTATTTGTCTGTCTGTCTGTCTGTCTGTCTGTCTGTCTGTCTGTCTGTCTGTCTGTCTGTCTGTCTGTCTCTATCTCTATCTGTCTGTCTGTTTGTCTCTCTTTCCGTCCAAAGTTTTGTTCAAGACAATTTTATGCATCTGAATATGTATGCTCATGCATGTATGTATCTTCTCTGGTGGTCCTTGCTGTCCCTCCTTCAGTTGCTTGTGTGTCTTGTTCTCTCACAAGTTTCTGTTGTGCTCGTTCCTGCCCCCTCCCCCCGTTCTCTCTGCCTCTACTTCTCTCTTGGTATGTATTTGTCTCTCTCTATCAGTCTCTCTCTCTCTCTCCTCTCTCTCTCTCACTCTCTCTCTCTCTCTTTCTCTCTCTCTCTATCTTTGTCTCTCTCTATCAGTCTCTTTCTCTCTCTCTATCTTTGTCTCTCCCTATCAGTCTCTCTCTCTGTCTCTCTCTGGCTATCTCTGTCTCTCTCTGGCTATCTCTGTCTCTCTCTGTCTCTGTTTCTCTCTCTCTCTCTCTCTCTCTCTCTCTCTCTCTCTCTCTCTCTCTCTCTCTGTCTCTCTCTCTCTCTCTCTCTCTCTCTGGCTATCTCTGTCTCTCTCTCTCTCTCTCTGGCTATCTTTGTATCTCTCTCTCCTCTCTCTCTCTCACTCTCTCTCTCTCTTTCTCTCTCTCTCTATCTTTGTCTCTCTATCAGTCTCTCTCTCTCTCTCTCTCTCTATCAGTCTCTCTCTCTCTCTCTGTGGCTATCTCTGTCTCTCTCTGGCTATCTCTGTCTCTCTCTGTCTGTTTCCCTCTCTCTCTCTCTCTCTCTCTCTCTATCTCTCTCTCTCTTCCATCTGTCTCTCAACTAGATGTAGAAAGACAGGACAGACATCAGCACAGAGAAAGGTAAAGAGAGGGCAGAAATGACAGGCATCAGCCACCTAAACCATTCCCTTGTGTCAAAAAGCCCATTCTGCACAGTATATGTCGAACGTCTGATACGTATTGATCTAACACAAGACGGTCAGATGTATCTTGTTCTCCCCCCAAAATACTCCCCTAACCCTTCCCCCAAAAATCCTCTACCCCATACCCCTACCCGCCGCCCAATCGTTACTCATCACCTATCAGTTACCCCCCCCCCCCCCCCCCCCTCGCCACTCCTCGTCACTCTCCTCTTTGCCTGATCGCGACACATTCACTATCCCACATCTGATCTCGTCTCGTGTACGCGCTCTGCTACGGAAGAGAATGCGACAGGACATGAAATACGTACGACTCTGGAAGACAAAATGCGGCTGCTTAAAAAAACGAAACTCGAATCCGCTTTGAAATGAAGTGAGCAGTGTGGCAAAGGTTCTCATAGCAAAAATGCAACAGCAGCAGAAGACGACGAAAACAATGGATGATAACATAAAATTAGATAAATTCAAGCCTTAATACTCTAGCAATAGTAACAACAGCAAAGACAACGAAGAGACACTAACAGCACCACCCGCCACAATACCCCCAAACAATCAAAACAAGAACAACATCTGGAGAGACATATTTATTTGAAGAGCTGCACATAAGCCACAGATAAGAGTCAGTCAGAACTCGAACTCGAACTCAAAAGTTTGTTACGGAAGGATAATGGCTTTTGTCCCTACTACAATACACACATGAAACGAGAAACGAGTCAGAGTAAAAAGTAGAAACGAACAAAGGTGGTCATTTGATCTTTCTTTCTTTCTTTCTTTATTTGGTGTTTGACGTCGTTTTCAACCATTCAAGGTTATATCGCGACGGGGGAAGAGGGGAGATGGGATAGGGGAAAGGGGGGAGATGGGATAGAGCCACTTGTTAATTGTTTCTTGTTCACAAAAGCACTAATCAAAAAATTGCTCCAGGGGCTTGCAACGTAGTACAATATATGACCTTACTGGGAGAATGCAAGTTTCCAGTACAAAGGACGTAACATTTCTTACATACTGCTTGACTAAAATCTTTACAAACATTGACTATAATTATTCTATACAAGAAACACTTAACAAGGGTAAAAGGAGAAACAGAACCGTTAGTCGCCTCTTACGACATGCTGGGTAGCATCGAGTAAATTCTTTCTCGTCCCAACCAATATGGGACTCCCCCTAACCCGCGGGGGGTGGTCATTTGATAAATACTGTCATAATTTGTTTCAGATGTTGTTCATAATTATGTAATCACGATGAAAAACAGATCGCTTTGATTATAATTTTCATCATGTCCATTACACATTCAGAATTTCTTTGATACGCAACGTAAAAAAAACCAAATCCAGAGTCGAATAAATCGAGTTGCAGTTTGGGGAGCTTCCCTTCTAATTCTCCAAATATTTGTTTGGGCCTCCATTCGCCCCAGAGTTTTCTGGTTCCTTTTATACAAATCCGTCTTAAGGTTTTGCAAGCTTGATACTTAGGGAAAGATTCAAAGGATTTTTGTCCACAAGCTTCGTTCATGGCCCCACAATACGATGCAAAAAGACTGGGGAGAATTCCCGAAGACCCGGCGAAATAAGGAGCTGCTTGGCAAAAAGCATGAATAGGACCGGGCTGGGACTGTTGACTGACTCTCCTGCAGTGCACGAGGAGGAAAAATCCTTCTCCTTTTTCTGTTTTTCTGTTCCTACAGACTAGGAATCGTTAGGTAGGTGAGCGCGTGTGTGTGTGTTTGTGTGTGTGTGTGTGAGTGTGCGTGTGTGTGTGCGTGCGTGCGTGCGTGTGTGTGTGGTGTGTGTGTGTCTGGTGTGTGTGTGTCTGGTGTGTGTGTCTGGTGTGTGCGTGTGCTTGCGTGCGTGTGTGTGTGTGTGTGTGTGTGTGTGTGTGTGTGTGTGTGTTTGTGTGTGTGTGTGTGCGTGTGTGTGTGTGTGTGTGTGTGTGTGTCTGGTGTGTGCGTGTGCTTGCGTGCGTGTGTGTGTGTGTGTGCGTTCAACACATTTGGCCCTTAAGGATCTTTCATCAAATATTCCTGATCTTTCACGTGCGGAGGAGTTTTTCAGAACACGATCGAAGAAAACGAGATGGATCATATATATTTTAATACATTCTAGACCGGGATTGCTTACTTTGGACCTTTCCTATCTTTTTACACCCCCGGTATTGGGGTGTGTATAGGATTCGGTCCATGTGTTTGTTTGTTTGTTTGTGTTCGCATATAGATCTCAAGAATGAACGGACCGATCGTCACCAAACTTGGTGAACAGGTTCTATACATTCCTGAGACGGTCCTTACAAAAATTGGGACCAGTCAAACACACGGTTAGGGAGTTATTGGTGGATTAAAATTATACAAGGACTTATAGAGGGACATCTTAATGGTCAAAGGGAAATAACCATTCTCACTCAGTCACTGCCACCAACTGAGAAGGTTATTTCCCTTTGACGGGGGTGTTTTTCCTACCTCGGAGGAATTTCTTGTTTGATTTAGTTTTGACAAGGGTGTTTAGGTTTACATTGCTAAAAACCGCAAGATTCATTCCGGGCGGTTTGCATATTACTGTCCCGCAGGTCAAAAAGGGCGGAATATAGAATATATATATATTCTCTTTCTTTTAACTGGCTAAAAGTGGAGGGGTCGGGGCAGACGCTGCCCAGACTATCTCTCTCAGACCTCCTGTTTGCAGACGCACGGATCTCAAAGATAGCGGAGAAAATGAAATCATTTCGGAGGTTTGTTTAATCTGGATTGGCTCCCTATATCAAAGAGAGTAAAAAGGGGACAAACGGCGAGAGAGTGCACATATACTTACTTTACTTAAAGAGAGACAGCCTGTACGAAAGATTAAGAGTTAAACATACCGTTCTGGTGGTGTCGTCTGTCACCAATAACACAAATATGGCTGATTTAAAATAGTTCTGGATACAAGTAGGAACTAGTTCCATGTGCAGTTTAACAGTTTAACCCATTAGCAAAATTATACCACACCAAGGGAGTATCGTTTTGGATTCTCATATATTCGTCCCCCGGACAAGACAGCGCGATTTAACCAACAAATAATTATATCAATTCTAATGTAGAACTTGTATTGAGAAGACACGTAACAGATCGTCCTTAACATGCTTTACTCAACAACAAAAAACAAACAACAAAAAACAAAAAAAAACAAAAAACAAAAAAAAATACCCGGTGATGTTCAGTAAATAAACTGTAACGCCTGTTTGATGTTATCTAGCGTCTGATAGTGCAGTATAGGAGTACTTAACTTGGTGTTGATTACATTTCTCACGGAGTTGTCTCCGCCCTGTAATATTTCCGACCAGCGAAAGATCGATGTTTCATTAAGTGGCTTCGTTGCGGTTCTGTAAAGGAATCCTGCCACTAGCTTCTCACTCTATGTTCTTTGTTTTATGCGAATAATGAATTGTTCAGGGCTTCGTGTGTTGGAGGTCAAGAAAGGGTGGATTTTTACAAAGAAGGAGCAGTGGGATGGATTTTGAAATGTGTGTGTGTGTGTGTGGGTGTGTGTGTGTCTGTGTGTGTGTGGGCGTGTACATCTAGGAAAAAATCTGTACACACTTGGTAACAAATGGAGAATTTGAAAAAAATGGGGATGCCAAAAAATTCCCCATTTTTATATTTAGTCAAGTTTTGACTAAATATTTTAACATCGAGGGGGAATCGAAACGAGGGTCGTGGTGTATGTGCGTATGTGTGTGTGTGCGTGCGTGTGTGTGTGTGTGTGTGTAGAGCGATTCAGACTAAACTACAGGACCGATCTTTATGAAATTTGACATGAGAGTTCCTGGGTATGAAATCTCGGAACGTTTTTTTCATTTTTTTGATAAATGTCTATGATGACGTCATATCCGGCTTTTCGTGAAAGTTGAGGCGGCACTGTCACGCCCTCATTTTTCAACCAAATTGGTTGAAATTTTGGTCAAGTAATCTTCGACGAAGCCCGGGGTTCGGTATTGCATTTCAGCTTGGTGGCTTAAAAATTAATTAATGACTTTGGTCATTAAAAATCTGAAAATTGTAAAAAAAAATAAAAAATTATAAAACGATCCAAATTTACGTTTATCTTATTCTCCATCATTTGCTGATTCCAAAAACATATAAATATGTTATATTCGGATTAAAAACAAGCTCTGAAAATTAAATATATAAAAATTATTATCAAATTTTTTTTTTCGAAATCAATTTAAAAACACTTTCATCTTATTCCTTGTCGGTTCCTGATTCCAAAAATATATAGATATGATATGTTTGGATTAAAAACACGCTCAGAAAGTTAAAACGAAGAGAGGTACAGAAAAGCGTGCTATGCAGCATAGCGTAACCACTACCCCGCTCTTCTTGTCAATTTCACTGCCTATGCCGTGAGCGGTGGACCACGAGTATACGGTCTTGCTGCGTTGCATTGCGTTCAGTTTCATTCTGTGAGTTCGACAGCTACTTGACTAAATATTGTATTTTCGCCTTACGCGACTTGTTTTCAACTATATTTCCTGAAAGTACATGCCTCAATTTGACGGAAAGAATGTCATAACAATGTTCAAAATATGACATTCTTTCCGTCCTCTATAGGCGACGAAATAGGTCAAATTTTGTGCCTTTTTTAGTGTAAAATTTGTCGATGCCGGAGCGAGTACTGCACTCAGTGCCGTTGTAGTGCAAGTGCACTACAAAGGCACTGCGCCCAGTGCCGTTGTAGTGCAAGTGCACTACAAACGCACTATCCGTTGTGTGAATGTGTGTATTAGCAAGTCCTCATTTGTGACCTTATACACGTATGTGTGTGTGTGTGTGTGTGTGTGTGTGTGCGCGCGTGTGTGTGTGTGTGTGTGTGCGGGGGAGGGGATCCACATTTTTTTTCTTATTCAACAACAGTGTTTCTGTGTTTTTCCCCCAAATCTATTGAAAGCCATCAAGCATTTGAAAGCCCACACACATAGCTACAGTAAGCACCATAAGGGTGCCTGCCAACGAGAGACGCAATCACTGAGTATACACTTAATTTCCCTCAACTTTCACGATGAGGATTCAGTCTCGATCACGCAAGCAGATGTATACATAGCCATTTGGTTTAATTCTTCATCTATACGCAATCTTAAGTAGCTCTTTCAGAAATTCCAAAGGCCCGTTTAGCTAATTTATGCAGATGAGAACGTAAGAGCTTTTTCCTCGGCTACTGTGTTTGTTCATGCTGCAATAACATGCGTCGTATTTAGAAACGCTGGTATGCCGTGTGCAAAACGCTGCTGCAGCGATGACGTGAATCGTTTTTGTTTCTTCCATGCTCTAGTCTGCTAAATATGTTTCCTCACTGCAATCGGCATTATATTTTGATATTCTGTCTGTCGCTAATTCTATGTCCACGCCCATCCATCCGTCTGTCCGTCTTTTCATCTGTCTGTCAATCCGTCTGTTTAAGATTGCTGAATAAGTCCTGATATTAGAGTCATTCTCCAACACTGGTTAACACAAGTGGGAATATTGACCAAAAATAAAGCTTGATTAATTTGAGTTGAATTAATGATAACATATATTATGTGTTCGTACTTTGTTCGTGTTTTCTGACTTATTCATTGAACATCGATTGACGTTTTTAACGATGAGCTTTATTTAAAACTGGATAGCAGGAGTGCGTACTACACAACTGGATAAATGTGGATTAATAAATAAATAAATAAATAAATACAAAAACAAATGAATAAAGAAAGAAAGAAAGGACGAAAGAAAGAAAGGACGAAATAAAGAAAGAAAGAAATGAATACGTAAATAAAATGAATCAATCAATAAATCAATAAAATAATGAATGCATTTACAGTTAAAAAATCCTCCTATGGTAGTAAAACAAACCCAAAACTACCCAACGACGACATCTGTGAAGCTTAACAGTTTCTTGTTCACGCGAGTGCATAAATTAACCTAGTTATTACGTGGTGTTTGGTCTGAGTTCGTGATTCCGGCCTCCATGTTTTTTTTTACACAAACTCATGATGACGTCTGACATAATTTGCTAGTGACGTGTCTTTTTGTGCATGATGTGGTGATCTACCTGATCTAAATTTAGATCCAAAATTAGGTCAAGACCAGCCGGGTCCGAGTACGAAATTAATTCGTACACAAATCGCAGTTCTTGACTCTTTGGGTGCAAGTCAAGGAAATTTGGTAGTTCTTCTAACGGATAGCTGCCTGAGGTATGACTAAAAGCCCCAGGGGCTCCGTGCACCTGGATTTGACAAGTTCAGTATCTTAAAAAAAAGTTTAAAAAAAAGTAAATACAAAGATAAATACAAAAATGAATACAGAAATAAATACCGAAATAAATAAATAATGTATTCCTGAATATAATAAATAAACGAATGTATAAAAAGAGAAAGAAAGAAGTACAAAAGAAGAAAAAAACAAAAAAGGAAAGATATGATTGGCCGCGGCTATGTGATGCCAAATCAATACGTTGTGTATAATATACATGTATAGTTAAACCGACGCTGCAGCACAAAAAGGCAAATGCATTAATATGGACAAAACAAAACAAACAAAAAACACGATCACGACAAAATGGTTATGTAGAAAAACAGATTACACCAACTACAAAAACATGCAACCACAGACGCCAACAAATTGAATGAATAGAGATTAAAGGCCTCAACAACACAAACAAACCCAGCAATTAGAAACGGGGTATGCAGCTACATATCGAGACACAGCAATAGAAAATATCACAAGGACAGCAGCCATTAGGAATGGCAAATGCTGTTACAAACCCCCCGAAACGCAGGCCAAGCACCAAAAGGGGCAACGTAACCTTAACTATTGACCTCTGGAAGCGCCAAGCGGTAGCAAACTTAGGCTACGTCAACTACTGACCTAATCATAGTCTGCTTCCATTGCTGTTTGTCATACGCCTGCCAAAGTTTTCATTTTTCTTCCGCATTTTGTTTCGCCTCGTTGGAACTCGACGGGGTCTGAGAGGCTCTTGGGCCAAAACAAATGTCACTGTTTGCTAACGTGGAATGTCACACGCTTTCCTTCTTTGCCACTACTAAAGCAAACGTGTGCAAGATTGTATGTTACACGCTTTGGAGCATGTGCAAGAACGGATTCAAACTCGAAATCGTCCCTCCAAAAGCCCCAAAATGCACACACGACTTTTATTTCTCCTGCTGTTGTCGTGTCTTCTCTTTACAAATTCTTCAACGCTGAGAATACTGAAAACGGCATCCCAGACTACAGTACTGTTTCCATACGCGAGTTTAGCTTCCCTTGGAAGTGGCTCGCTCAGGAGGCCTGTTAGTCTGAAACTAGAAGGACAGAGTTCAGGGGCCAGTTTCATAAGCCAGAAACACAGTCGACCAACTGCAGTTGTCCGAGAGAACCACAGTAATCCGACGTTATCGGGTTTCACGAACAAAATTTCAGTCGGCCGACTGCGGGTCGTCTCACCGGAAGTTGGCCAAACACGGTGATGCTCTCCCCCCAACACTGTGTTCGGCTTACTGCGGTAAACCGAAAATAAATGTAATTATCCGCACAGTCAATGGCAGAATGCTCACACTTGTTTGGATTGTGAGCCAAACCTTGTGATTGTTCTTCGAAATGTATCTATCATGACAGGTCAGGGTTATGTCTTGAAGACGTCACATTATGGCGTAAGAGGGTTCGACGTCACGCGAAGGAATTACTGAAAGTCTCGGTCATTGTTATTTTGAGCGGGCCGAGACTTGTTTTTTTCTTCGAAATCGGCCATTTCCACGTGCGAATGAGCAAACGGAAGTGGTAATGTTGCTAAATTTAGCCCTCGACTTGGCCATTCGGATTACTGTACAGTCGGTCGACTGCGGTTGTCCGCGGGTGACGGTGATTCGCTCATGAAACGCGCTTTTCGGTGACCCGGCGATCAACCACAGTCCATCGACTGGGCAGTCGATCGACTGTCAGTCGGTTCACTGCTATCTTATGAAACTGGCCCCTGAACATAGATGACAAAGATCCCGGAAAGAACAAACATTTCGCGGATGCAGACACAGAAAGACGTCATGAAGAATGCGATGCTTCAAAAGATACAGACTGTGACGATGACTGTGGCGTCATTCACATATACCGAGACGTCATTCATAGTTGTTCGTTCACTTTCGTCAAAAAGTAGATCTCTCCACAATGGCTGCTCCTGTGTTTAGGTTTATCAAGCGTGAGTACGCAAAACGTGTTTGTTCTCTCCTCTGTTGAAGCTGTGAGACATAATCGCCATTACGAGCTAGTCGTGTGACAGAGAGTGTTCTTGCACACTCGACTGCTGCTGTTTCACTCCGGCTGAAGCCGTCGTGAAACATCTACAGTCTGTGTGCAAGAAAACTCTCTGTCACACGACTAGCTCGTAATAGCGAGTAATAACTCACTTTCATGTGACTGTTCCCAGTGTCCCATTACTCGCGTTGTTTGTATCCAGCAATTGATTTTATCCATTGATTTATCGTTTTCATATATACAGCTTCTTGAGTGCATGGGTTCATTTGGGGGTCGCTTTCTGTTACATACATAATATGACTTATTCCTTGCAGTTCATGAATGGCAGATTTTGTTCACGGTGAGAGAAAGGTCACGCCAATCATGCTTCAAATCAGAATAAATCGTTTCACAATGCCTGCTTTGGAGTCAAGTACGTCATGCTTGCAAAGTAAGTAGCGTACATACTTTTTTTTTACTGAATCATCTTTGGTCAAGAAACAATGTTCTATTTGTGTTGTATGTTTTCGGGAGGCGACAACGAAATGGCTGTCGAGTGTTCACGGGCGATATGCACCCAGACAAGAGAACCGCAGAATCAGGTGTTTGTTTGACCAGAATATATGTCCGCCGTTTTAGGTACCTGTTGATTTGCCAGATCAGTGAGGTCAAGCGTTCTCTTGGCTTCTGCATGACGACCAGTGTACACCAACCACAAAGAAATACAGTGGATGTGCCCTCTCCTGGAAAGGACAAGCACAGATCAACGCTGAATCTTTATCAACCACACATATAGTGCGGGTATTTTTTTTTCTCTTTTTGTAAAAACAACTTTTTTTCATGAACACACACAATGTCATGATAATACAACAATATTCTAACAAAGGAGCACAATAAGTTTAAAACTTATAATAAGTGCGCACATAGTCACTCCTGATTAACAAAACATGGCGACATGTCTTCTTGAAAAGGTTTTTTTTTTTTCTAAAATATTTCATCTCAACCCCTCCCCTCTCCCCCTCTCTCCCTCTCCCCTTTCCCTTATTATTTGTTCCCCGCTCCCGTGCATCAATTTCCCTGCTGTAAACGACAGCCAGGAGATTGCGGCGCATCAAAAGAGACAGGTAAGCAACAGGTGAGCAAGGTGTGCAGTGATGTTTATCAGATTATTGCGCCCTGCTTACCTGTTGATGGCTGCAACTGGCAAGGCGTGAAAGACACACGCTGTTCAGCGAACGGTGCACGCACCTCTCAGGTGTAAAGGTATGCAGGGGGGATCCGGGAACGGGCGGTATGTGCGAGAAGGCCTGACTGCTTTGTTCTGACCGATTAATCCATTAATTGCTCATCAGGTTGATAAGTGCTCTGCTGCTGAGTGAACCTAGTATCGTGTTAAGATATAGTGTTACAGAGAGAACAGAAGACCACAAGCCAGGGTGACTATTGTCAGGAACAAAAAAAATGCCCTCCCGTGGCCTCCCTTCTAATTCTCATACCTTTGCGAAGAAATGTCCCCCTCTATACAATTAGGAGAGCACGTTAGAACAACAACAACAACAGCAACAACAACAACAACGACAAAAACAACATCGAAGAGCAAGAACAACAACAATAACGACGACGACGATAACAACAACAACAACAGCAACAACAACAACAACACCACCACCACTAACAACAACACCATCACCACCACCACCAACAACAACAACAACAACAGCAACAAATGATCAAAGAAAAAAACACCCATAGCAAATCACAACATATCTAACAAGTCGCGTAAGGCGAAAATACAATATTTAGTCAAGTAGCTGCCATTTTTCAGCAAGACCGTATACTCGTAGCATCGTCAGTCCACCGCTCATGGCAAAGGCAGTGAAATTGACAAGAAGAGCGGGGTAGTAGTTGCGCTAAGAAGGATAGCACGCTTTTCTGTACCTCTCTTTGTTTTAACTTTCTGAGCGTGTTTTTAATCCAAACATATCATATCTATATGTTTTTGGAATCAGGAACCGACAAGGAATAAGATGAAAGTGTTTTTAAATTGATTTGGACAATTTAATTTTGATAATAATTTTTATATATTTAATTTTCAGAGCTTGTTTTTAATCCGAATATAACATATTTATATGTTTTTGGAATCAGCAAATGATGGAGAATAAGATAAACGTAAATTTGGACCGTTTTATAAATTTTTATTTTTTTTTACTATTTTCAGATTTTTAATGACCAAAGTCATTAATTAATTTTTAAGCCACTAAGCTGAAATGCAATACCAAACCCCGGGCTTTGTCGAAGATTACTTGACCAAAATTTCAACCAATTTGGTTGAAAAATGAGGGCGTGACAGTGCCGCCTCAACTTTCACGAAAAGCCGGATATGACGTCATCAAAGACATTTATCAAAAAAATGAAAAAAACATTCGGGGATTTCATACCCAGGAACTCTCATGTCAAATTTCATAAAGATCGGTCCAGTAGTTTAGTCTGAATCGCTCTACACACACACACACACGCACGCACACACACACGCACGCACACACGCACATACACCACGACCCTCGTTTCGATTCCCCCTCGATGTTAAAATATTTAGTCAAAACTTGACTAAATATAAAAACCTGACTGTCTTGTCCTAACATCACGCATTCTATGTCACTGCAAGTCTTTCCAGCAAGTGTGCAGTGTTCATTTAAAACCAAAATACATCTGCGCAGTCGCCACTACACTACATGCTACGATAGGGATTATGACGAGAACTTGGCCTGTTTTCTTTTCACGCAACGTGTAGCGGGCTGGGAAAAAAAAAGAATCACCTCAATAACTTACATTACGTCGTCTGTCCTGCTGGCGTTACATAGGACTGGTGAGCGCCGGGCCTTAGGGGCAGAATATACCTGCGCAGAGTCAGCGGCACAGACGACGCACTGCATATTATTGATGCTGCGATAGGGATTATGACGAGAACTTGGCCTGTTTTCCTTTCACGCAACGTGTAGCGGGCTGGAATAATCTGCAGTGCGTCGTCTGTCCTGATGAAGTTACATAGGTGAGCGCCGCGCCAGGCCTCACGGCACCATGCGTCGGTAGTTGAGGATTAGACCCTGACATGCCGCATACGTCAGCGTCAGCGGCGGGAGGAATAAGAAAAAGCGAAACAAGAATTCGATTATCTGTCAGTCTCCCTTCGAGACGCTGAGTTAGTGAACTGAGAATTTTAACTGTGTCTGCGTGTGTTGCTCTCTTTCCGAATCCGTACACGGAAATCCCCACGACCAAACTTTTTTAAAGCGCTGACAGCTGTTCCGACACTGAGCTATCCTGGAAGGACAAACACTGCTGCTGGGTATGTTTTTGTGTTGAATTCTGTCGGAAAAGTGTGTGTGTGACACATTGATATCTTTCTGTGTGTGTGTGTTTGTTTGTTTGTTTGATTCTTTTTAAAATGTCATCAGCATAAAACACCTACACACACACACACGCACACACGCACACACACACATACATACACACACACACACACACACGCGCGCACACACACACACACACGCACACACACACGCACACACACACACACACACTGACACTCATGCACGTAGTCTCGCACGCACACACGCACGCACACACACGCACACACACACACACACTCACACACACACACACACACACACACACTCCACCGTCGCTCTACCCCTTCTCCAGCACCCCTAGTTCACCTTCCTCTCTCTCTATCATCCGGCAAGGTAAGTAAGTGGTCATTGGAATTCAGACAGGGGTAAAGGAAAGCAGAAAAGCGGCTTAGTGAAAAGTGGTGAAGATTACCATCACCAGCCACCTTACCCATCAATCAATCGCCCCCCTCCTCCCCCCCCCCTCTTCCCCTCCTTCAATGCTTCCACCGACATCCCCGCCTCTTTTACTACTCTGGCGCCGTCCGCTACTTTGATGATAGTCACGTGATCTATCGGGCAGCTAGCTCTGCATGGCGATTTAGCCAGGCGATAGTCGGACTTCTTCGAGAAAAAAAACCCACATACCTTATGACCAGCATTGACCCTTCTCAAATGCTATTTTATTTTTAGCGAACATGTTCAGATGTTTGGTGGCTTGTTGTCCGACCAGCTTTTCTGTCGGTCCGATTTCTTCAAGGAAAAGTACTTGTGACTAATATTAACCATTTTCAAATGCCCTTTCCTCAGTAGCAAACATTGTGCGATATTTGGTGGCTTGTTGTCAGACCAGCTTTCTGTTGGCCCGAGGGTGTATATCGTCATCTGTTTGGTTTGTTATCGACCGAAGTTGATCGAGATGAACGAGAAGAAATCTGCTGTGGTTTTTGAATCAAGGAATATATTTGTTTCAGTAAACCCGTTGCTTCTTTAAAAGGCACAGTTGCATATGTTTTTCAATGTCTGTGTTATCATCTCGTTGTCTTGTGGTCTTCTTTTCTCTTTGTAACAATCAATCTCAACGTTTGTGTTACCATCTCACTTGGTGTGATCCTGATTGCAACAAGGTTTTTTTTTCCTACAGGGCAAGCAAGTGCAGAACATGAGTCGATACATGTTTTCCAACAACACGGTGTTTTGTTCCGTGAAACGCTGTTACTTGTCAAACGCATGCACCGAAGTGACTCCATGAATCTTTCTTTCTTTATTTGGTGTTTAACGTCGTTTTCAACCACGAAGGTTATATCGCGACGGGGAAAGGGGGGGGGGAGATGGGATAGAGCCACTTGTCAATTGTTTCTTGTTCACAAAAGCGCTAATCAAAAATTTGCTTCAGGGGCTTGCAAAGTAGTACAATATATGACCTTACTGGGAGAATGCAAGTTTCCAGTACAAAGGACTTAACATTTATTACATACTGCTTGACTAACATCTTTACAAACATTGACTATATTCTATACAAGAAACACTTAACAAGAGTAACAGGAGAAACAGAATCCGTTAGTCGCCTCTTACGACATACACACGTTCTAATTCATTCAGTTGATCTTGAGAAAGGTGATACAGTGGTGTGGTTCTGTATACCAATCGAATGCAAATGCCTCTTACGATTGAATAGATATAGACATAGAACACTGTATTATCTCAACGAGGAGAAACTCAGGTGTGGTGTATACAGCATTACAATAAACAACATAACACGTAAGAACATAAATAAAATATCGAGGCGCAAATAGTCCACTCAAAATAGTCTAGATTAGGACGACAATATCAAAACAAATCTCTCTCTCTCTCTCTCTCTCTCTCTCTCTCTCTCTCTCTCTCTCTCTCTCTCTCTCTCTCTCTCTCTCTCTCTCTCTCTCTCTCTCTCTCTCTCTCTCTCTCGACCCTTAAAGGGATATGGTCCGCCTTTAGAAACGCTATTTTGACCAATACAATTGTAGAGCATTACGGAATTTGTTAAATAAATATATTTTAGTTAGTGTTGGAATTTAAGTCTTCTCTTTTTCGACATTTGAGTACGAATTATCTTTTTTTAATTTGGAAAAAAGTGACTACCTGTACCTTTGATTTCCATGGGCCAGCTCTTACTTTGGTCTTGCATTTTCTCTAGTTTCAAACCTCATTTCCTAAACTCACGTCGCGCTATTCAACATCTAAATATCTCAAAACGCGTATCAGAGTTTTATGCGCGTCGAACACTTTCTTTCTGCTTGCAGTCTGTACCCTACGGTCGACATAGCTTTAAAACAAATAACAGTACCATCCTGTCTGTTCTTCTTTCTGTTGTTTTGGTCTACCTGAATCCACATTGCAGACATTCCATCATACAGGTACGTTGCACCTGTGAACACACGTCTGTGTGGCGGAAATCACAGCGACTGTGGCACCTGGGTTTATATGTTGGTGTCAGTGCCAGGTTTCACCTTGTAAACACGTTTCCCTTGCTTTCCTTCTTTTCATTATTTTTTTCCCTATTGCTTTCCATCGTAGTTGATTCGCATTTTTGCGACAGTGCCAGACCTTGGGCCAGTAAACACTTTCCCCTCCGTTTCTGAAGATACTTGTTACTGCTGTTGTTTTGTACCGAATTTTGTTTTGATTCCCCATAATGTATAGGAGCGCCCGGATTATTTACGTGAAGACTAAGGTTGAGGTAGTGCTTCTGCAGGCTGTGCTGTCTCAGAACGGTCTACATTTGGTGGCTGTCTGGCTTCAAGCCATTCTCTGTCCAAACCAAAGTACGCCATGACTCAGCTTTTGATGGACTTCTTTCTCCCCGAAAACACTTACTGCCACACGGAAACATTTCTGCGCAGGAGTTCCGCTTCCGGGCTAACAGAGCGATCAGTGTTTAGCTTTGTGGAGGAGCGGAGTGGTATAGTGGTCAGAACCAGAGCCCTCTCTCGTTGGCGGACCAGTTTGGTCCCTGCTTTTGAGCGTATACAAACACACATATTGTGTGAGTACTAGTACAGGAAAGATGGGCACCTCCCTCATTAAGCTATCCAAGGGACAAATTGAAATCTCGTCTCGCTTTGGGACAACCGAAAAGTCGATTTTTGAAATTGTTATTGATGGATGGGCAAACGAATAGTTTTGAAATCATTTGCTTTTCTTTTATGAGCTTTGGTGCTTGTAGGAAAAGTGGAACTGTATGTACAGTGAATTGTCTCGCAGCCGCTACTAGTTTTCGCACCTTCCTTTGTGTCACATTGATCCGAGAGAGAGAGAGAGAGAGAGAGAGAGAGAGAGAGAGAGAGAGAGAGAGAGAGAGAGAGAGAGAGAGAGAGAGAGAGAGGAGAGAGTGTCAGAGAGAGTGGAGAGAGAGAGAGAGAGAGAGAGAGAGAGAGAGAGAGAGAGAGAGAGAGAGAGAGAGAAAGAGAGAGGGGGGAACAGACGTCATCAGCACAGACAAAAAAGAAGTCTAATAATTGGACCGCTGATTGACCGGCCAAACTCAGCAGCCGGAAGAGGTCTAGTGCGGCAAATTGATTGTAAAACGAAGCTGCAGTAGCTCAACCCAATTAAATCCTGCCCATTAAACACCCTTCCATTCATGAAAGAACAGAAATAAAGCCTGTCCTGAAAATGTAGAGTTCCAAACAGGTTTCGCACTTCCTTGGGTCTGGATTCTGGGTAGGGTAAGATGCAGCTCATTTTTGTGTGACAGAAGACAAGGCGCGTTTCACTGCCACAACATGTAAGTACCCTCGTTTGCTACGTGTACGTATGGTGCGGATAAGTAGCAATTATCAGACGGGTGCAGTGGCGTGGTGGTAAGACGTCGACCGTGAGTTCAAATCCCGGTCGCTGCCACCTGGTGGGTTAAGAGTGGAGATTTGTCCGATCTCCCAGGTCAACTTATGTACATACCTGCCAGTGTCTGAACCCCCCTTCGTGTGTACACGCAAGCACAAGACCAAATGCGCACGGAAAAGATCCTGTAATCCATATCAGAGTTCGGTGGGTTATAGAAACACGAAAATCGGCGTATGGCTGCCTGAATGGGCACGGTTGGCCTAGAGGTAAGGTGTCCGCCCCGTGATCGGGAGGTCGTGGGTTCGAACCCCGGCCGGGTCATACCTAAGACTTTAAAATTGGCAATCTAGTGGCTGCTCCGCCTGGCGTCTGGCATTATGGGGTTAGTGCTAGGACTGGTTGGTCCGGTGTCAGAATAATGTGACTGGGTGAGACATGAAGCCTGTGCTGCGACTTCTGTCTTGTGTGTGGCGCACGTTAAATGTCAAAGCAGCACCGCCCTGATATGGCCCTTCGTGGTCGGCTGGGCGTTAAGCAAACAAACAAACAAAGCTGCCTGAATGGCGCGGTAAAAACGGTCATACACGTTGAAACTTAAAAAGCTGTGAATTGAAACAATACACTTTCATTTCTGAAGGTCTTTTTGTCTTTTTGTACCAATATAACCAACATTTTGTTCAACTTGAAAATAAACAATATGAGATTAACACCTTGAAAAGCAGACGATTTGGCGAGGACAAACCTCACCTTTGGCTCAGTTGCTACATTAATATCATTCTGTTCATTTTTAGATTCTCATTTTTATTACAATACAAAATCTCAAAACAAGTTGCCGATGCCTGACACCACGTTAATAGCCAGGCTAACACTGTCTATAGTGGCCATCGCTACGAACGCACCTACGTATCGCAATAGCTACGCACGAGTAGATCTCGCGTGATTGTGTGAAACAAAAATGTCAGCATTTAGTTTCAACCAGAGCATGACATTCTTCTGTGTTAAGTAGTCTACGTTAAAGAAACTGTACCAGGTTAGGTAGGACAATTGTAACAATCACGTTTCGGTTCCATTTCGGCCAGTTCCACACTCAGTGTGCTCGACTTGTTAAAATGTGCAGGATCTCCGAAATTTATTTATTCCTCATTGCCAACGTAAAGCCTTTCTTTTAACTGGGCGAAGTCGACTAAGCGAAATATATTCAGTATGCTCAATCAAGGGGTAGAGTGAAAGACTACGAATTTGCAGTCAGTGTTATGGCTGCACGTCATTGGAAACGAACTCCATCTTACTCGACCCGATGGGCGGGGATGTAGCTCAGTCGGTAGCGCGCTGGATTTGTATCCAGTTGGCCGCTGTCAGCGTGAGTTCGTCCCCACGTTCGGCGAGAGATTTATTTCTCAGAGTCAACTTTGTGTGCAGACTCTCCTCGGTGTCCGAACACCCCCGTGTGTACACGCAAGCACAAGACCAAGTGCGCACGAAAAAGATCCTGTAATCCATGTCAGAGTTCGATGGGTTATAGAAACACGAAAATACCCAGCATGCTTCCTCCGAAAGCGGCGTATGGCTGCCTAAATGGCGGGGTAAAAACGGTCATACACGTAAAAGCCGTGGGAGTTTCAGCCCATGAACGAACAAACAAACAACTCGACCCGATCTCTGGGACAGCAAACCACCATGGCCCACACGAAGACGCGTGCTGAGTTTGTGATCTTCCAAGCAACAGTCTCCCTTGACAACACGGCCCGGGCCGGCGGGTACCACAGTGCAAACAGACGTGTTAAGCACTTGACATCGTCATTTGTCATTCCTCCCCTCGCCTCTCAGAGGGGGGGGGGGGTGAGAGAGAGAGAGAGAGAGAGAGAGAGAGAGAGAGAGAGAGAGAAAGAGAGATGGAGAGAGAAAGAGAGAGAGATGGAGAGAGAAAGAGAGAGAGATGGAGAGAGAGAGAGAGAGAGAGAGAGAGAGAGAGAGAGAGAGATGGAGAGAGAAAGAGAGAGAGAGGGAGAGAGAGAGGGGGAGAGAAAGAGAGAGAGAGAGAAAAAGAGAGAGAGATGGAGAGAGAGAGAGAAAGAGAGATAGAGATGGAGGGAGAGAGAGAGAGGGAGGGAGGGAGAGAGAGAGAGAGAGGGAGAAACAGAGAGACAGAGAGAGGGAGATAAATACAAACAGATACAGAGAGAGGGACAGACAGACAGACAGACAGACAGAGACAGAGGGAGACAGACAAAGAGACAGAGAGACAGAGACAGAGAGAGGGAGAGACAGAGAGAGGGAGAGACAGACAGAGAGAGAGAGGGGCGAACAAAAACGGAGGATTGGGGTAGGATGGAATACTGGAATGGAGGGCGAATCTTGATTGACTTGGTGATGGAGTTTGTATTGCACAAACCCGTGTGATTGATCCGCTGCTCCTATTCTAACGAGCACACCCCTCTGGCCTGATCGTGTCCACCTGCAGATGGAGTCACTGTTGGGTTGTTGTTTTTTGAGCGAATTTTTCTATCTTTGACTTTACAGTTTAAATTGAATTTCAACATTACTACGAATGCCAAATTGTTCTAATCGAGAGCAACACGGCGGACAACATATTTGGTGGTGATCGCTCGTCAGTCAAGGGACATGAGGGGGAAACGCACAAGGTTCGAAAATGTACCTTACTTATATGTACGATAAAAAAAAACAATCTAGTGCTTGTAAAAATATACAAGTCGCGTAAGGCGAAATTACTACATTTAGTCAAGCTGTGGAACTCACAGAATGAAACTGAACGCACTGCATTTTTTCACAATGACCGTAGTCCGCCGCTTGTGCAAAACGGAGTGAAACTGACGAGCCTGTTCAGCGCGGTAGTGGTTTCGCTGTGCTGCATAGCACGCTTTTCTGTACCTCTCTTCGTTTTAACTTTCTGAGCGTGTTTTTAATCCAAACATATGATATCTATATGTTTTTGGAATCAGGAACCGACAAGGAATAAGATGAAATTGTTTTTAAATCGATTTCGGAAATTTAATTTTGATCATCATTTTTATATTTTTAATTTTCAGAGCTTGTTTTTAATCCAAATATAACATATTTATATGTTTTTGGAATCAGGAAATGATGTAGAATAAGATTAAGGTAAATTTGGATCGTTTTATATAAAAAATGTTTTATTACAATTGAAATTACAAGCTGAAATGCAATACCGAAGTCCGGCCTTCGTCGAAGATTGCTTTACAAAAATTTCAATAAATTTGATTGAAAAATGAGGGTGTGACAGTGCCGCCTGAACTTTTACAAAAAGCCGGATATGACGTCATCAAAAGTATTTCTCAAAAAAAAGAAAAAAATGTCCGGGGATATCATTCCCAGGAACTCTCATGTCAAATGTCATAAAGATCGGTCCAGTAGTTTGGTCTGAATCGCTCTACACACACACACGCACAGACAGACAGACAGACAGACAGACACACACACACACACACCACGACCCTCGTCTCGATTCCCCCTCTATGTTAAAACATTTAGTCAAAACTTGACTAAATATAAAAAGGAGCCAGAGGGATGTCGTTTTTGGTTTTGTTGGTTTTGTTGTAAGTTTTATTGTTGTCCTTTGTCATTCATCCAATCATTCCGTATGTCTCCTGTTGGTCGGCTTCTTTATGCGCTGTCTTTTTGAAGCGGTGGTGTGTTTTCGTGGTGGTGGTGTGTTTTCGTGGTGGTGGTGTGTTTTCGTGGTGGTGGTGGTGTGTTTTCGTGGTGGTGGTGTGTTTTCGTGGTGGTGGTGGTGTGTTTTCGTGGTGGTGGTGTGTTTTCGTGGTGGTGGAGGTGTGTTCTCGTGGTGGTGGTGGTGTGTTCTCGTGGTGGCGGCGGTGTTTTCTTGATCCGCCCAAAACAAACCTTTGTCGGAAAGGGTCCTTATTAAATAAGTTATTTGGTGCCAATGAGAAAGAGCATGATCAATAGCATTGTCCTCTCTACCACCTTCAGACATCCCTGCTTTCAAAAAAACACCGACCAGTTTGTCATCTCAAGGACATTGCTGACGTGTTCCCTGAGGCTGATTAACACAAAGTTGTGTTTTTGTAGCAGAGAAATCAACAACATGTTGAAGAAAAACACAACAACTAGTACATGCTTATTCTTGGAACTGTTCAATCAAGTGTGAACGACAGCCCTTTGTTTGTCCCCTTGGCGGGTCGAGCTGAACTTTTCTGTGCATGAACACCCTGTGTTGCCTGCAAGGACAAAAAACACGTCTGTACTGCGACTGTGTGATTGTCACAGTGTGTGCTTATCGCATGATTTAACCGTTTCCAAGTAATATTTGAAATCGTCCTGCATTTTAGCAGCGCTGAAATCCCATACATGTTTTTGTAAAATGTTCTCAATTCAAGATAGTTATCCCTCTTAACATCCGTCTACTTGAATTCGCTCGTCTAAATACGCTCACTGCACAAGTATGGGGTGGCGAATTTCGTCGATATACAGTTTACACAAACGTTTGATTAATCTCAGTGCACACACGTAGCACCCACTTCTCTCAATAGGTTACAGT
>NC_090249.1:53639639-53647139 GCF_037325665.1 Littorina saxatilis
GGCAGAAATGACAGGCATCAGCCACCTAAACCATTCCCTTGTGTCAAAAAGCCCATTCTGCACAGTATATGTCGAACGTCTGATACGTATTGATCTAACACAAGACGGTCAGATGTATCTTGTTCTCCCCCCAAAATTCTCTACCCCATACCCCTACCCGCCGCCCAATCGTTACTCATCACCTATCAGTTACCCCCCCCCCCCCCCCTCGCCACTCCTCGTCACTCTCCTCTTTGCCTGATCGCGACACATTCACTATCCCACATCTGATCTCGTCTCGTGTACGCGCTCTGCTACGGAAGAGAATGCGACAGGACATGAAATACGTACGACTCTGGAAGACAAAATGCGGCTGCTTAAAAAAACGAAACTCGAATCCGCTTTGAAATGAAGTGAGCAGTGTGGCAAAGGTTCTCATAGCAAAAATGCAACAGCAGCAGAAGACGACGAAAACAATGGATGATAACATAAAATTAGATAAATTCAAGCCTTAATACTCTAGCAATAGTAACAACAGCAAAGACAACGAAGAGACACTAACAGCACCACCCCCCACAATGCCCCCAAACAATCAAAATTAAGTAGATGTGCAACGCCAAGGCACTGCATACCCCAGCGAAAGACACACCTCTCTCTGTCTCTGTCTCTGTCTCTCTCTCAAACACACACACACACACGAACACACACACACACACACACATACCCCAAGTTACACACGTACACACAAACACACTCACTCACACGCACTCACTCACTCTCTCACACACACTTCATACACACAAAACACACCCCCATACGCACATATAGACAGACGGACATACACACCTTTACAAACAAACACACATACACACACATAAACACTTACGCACACGCACAAACACACAACCACCCACCCACACACTCTCTCTCTCTCTCTCTCTCTCTCTCTCTTTCTCTCTTTCTCTCTTATACAAACAGACATACACACACACACACACACACACACACACACACATGTAAATACGCACGCATGTACGCACGCACACACTCACAGACACACACATTGACTCACACAAATCTCATACACACAAAACACACCCCCATACGCACATATACATATAGACAGACGGACATAAACACCTTTACAAACAGACACACATACACACACACATACACTTACGCACACGCACATACACACACCCACCCACGCTCTCTCTCTTTCTCTCTTATACAAACAGACACACACCCACACACCCACACTGTACATACGCACGCACACACACACACACCCACACACACACTGTACATACGCACGCACATACACACACACCCACACACACACACACACACACACACTGACTCACACAAATCTCATACACACAAAACACACACGTATACGCACATAGACCGGCACGGTTGGCCTAGTAGTAAGGCGTCCGCCCCGTGATCGGGAGGTCGTGGGTTCGAACCCCGGCCGGGTCATACCTAAGACTTTAAAATTGGCAATCTAGTGGCTGCTCCGCCTGGCGTCTGGCATTATTGGGTTAGTGCTAGGACTGGTTAGTCCGGTGTCAGAATAATGTGGCTGGGTGAGACATGAAGCCTGTGCTGCGACTTCTGTCTTGTGTGTGGCGCACGTTATATGTCAAAGCAGCACCGCCCTGATATGGCCCTTCGTGGTCGGCTGGGCGTTAAGCAAACAAACAAACAAATACGCACATAGACAGTCGGACACACACACACACCTTCACAAACAAACACATATGCACACTCATACACACTTAAACATACACACAAACTCATGCACACACACATTCACACACACACACACACACACTTTTTTTCTCTCTCTCTCTCTCTCTCTCTCTCACACACACACACACACACACTCTCTCTCTCTCTCAAACACACACACACCCACGCACACGCACACACACACACCCCCCAAGTCACACACACACACACACTCACTCACTCTCTCACAAACAACTTCATACACACAAAACACACACCCATACGCACATATGGACAGACGGACATACACACCTTTACAAACGAACACACATACACGCACACACATACACTTATGCCCACACACACACTTACACACACACGAGTACAGACTCATGCACGCGTGCGCGCACACACACACACACACACACACACCACACACGAGTACAGACTCATGCACGCGTGCGCACACACACACACACACACACACACACACAAATACACACACACACACACACACACACACACACACACACACACACACACAAACAGTAACACTAACACATGTGCACAAAATGAACACAAACACACACACTGCGCGAGAGAGAAAGACTTCAGGGAGGCATGACGTCATGATGCATTAATTGACGTCAAAGACTTTCGACCGTGACGTATTCTTCTTTCGCGAGCTTTATCCATAGACTTGGAAACTACGGAATTTCTACCCGTCCAAAACGGCCTTGGGTGGCGTTTGCTGAAAAAATGGGGGCGACTATTGCACCCACCGTATTTTTGTTAGTATGGTCCCAATTTTTGGTGAACTTCCATCTCCAACTGTAGCACGTAGCCGGGCACAAAGAATCCTTCTTTATCATGTATTATTCGGTATGCACATTTCTCAAGTCGATTACAGTATAGCGTTCACGGGATACCTCCAGCTTCGCTGGGACAAGAACAACATCTGGAGAGACATATTTATTTGAAGAGCTGCACATAAGCCACAGATAAGAGTCAGTCAGAACTCGAACTCAAAAGTTTGTTACGGAAGGATAATGGCTATAGTCCCCACTACAATACACACATGAAACGAGAAACGAGTCAGAGTAAAAAGTAGAAACGAACAAAGGTGGTCATTTGATAAATACTGTCATAATTTATTTCAGATGTTGTTGTTCATATGTAATCACGATAAAAAACAGATCGCTTTGATTATAATTTTCATCATTTCCATTACACATTCAGAATTTCTTTGATACGCAACGTAAAAAAAAATAAAAAAATCCAGAGTCGAATAAATCGAGTTGCAGTTTGGGGAGCTTCCCTTCTAATTCTCCAAATATTTGTTTGGGCCTCCATTCGCCCCAGAGTTTTCTGGTTCCTTTTATACAAATCCGTCTTAAGGTCTTGCAAGCTTGATACTTAGGGAAAGATGCAAAGGATTTTTGTCCACAAGCTTCGTTCATGGCCCCACAATACGATGCAAAAAGACTGGGGAGAATTCCCGAAGACCCGGCGAAATAAGGAGCTGCTTGGCAAAAAGCATGAATAGGACCGGGCTTGGACTGTTGACTGACTCTCCTGCAGTGCACGAGGAGGAAAAATCCTTCTCCTTTTTCTGTTTTTCTGTTCCTACAGACTAGGAATCGTTAGGTAGGTGAGCGCGTGTGTGTGTGTTTGTGTGAGTGTGTGTGTCTGGTGTGTGCGTGTGCTTGCGTGCGTGTGTGTGTGTGTGTGTTTGTGTGTGTGTGTGTGTGTGGGTGTGTGTGTGGAGTGTGTGTGTCTGGTGTGTGCGTGTGCTTGCGTGCGTGTGTGTGTGTGTGTGTGCGTTCAACACATTTGGCCCTTAAGGATCTTTCATCAAATATTCCTGATCTTTCACGTGCGGAGGAGTTTTTCAGAACACGATCGAAGAAAACGAGATGGATCATATATATTTTATACATTCTAGACCGGGATTGCTTACTTTGGACCTTTCCTATCTTTTTTGATTTAGTTTTGACAAGGGTGTTTAGGTTTACATTGCTAAAAACCGCAAGATTCATTCCGGGCGGTTTGCATATTACTGTCCCGCAGGTCAAAAAGGGCGGAATATAGAATAATTTTATATATATATATATATTTTCTCTTTCTTGTAATTGGCTAAAAGTGTCCGGGGTCGGGGCAGACGCTGCCCAGACTATCTCTCTCGGACCTCCTGTTTACAGACGCACGGATCTCAAAGAGAGCGGAGAAAATGAAATCATTTCGGAGGTTTGTTTAATCTGGATTGGCTCCCTATATCAAAGAGAGTAAAAGGGGAAAAGCGGCGAGAGAGTGCACATATACTTACTTTACTTAAAGTGAGACAGCCTGTACGAAAGATTAAGAGTTAAACATACCGTTCTGGTGGTGTCGTCTGTCACCAATAACACAAATATGGCTGATTTAAAATAGTTCTGGATACAAGTAGGAACTAGTTCCATGTGCAGTTTAACAGGCAGGGACCCATTAGCAAAATTATACCACACCAAGGGAGTATCGTTTTGGATTCTCATATATTCGTCCCCCGGACAAGACAGCGCGATTTAACCAACAAATAATTATATCAATTCTAATGTAGAACTTGTATTGAGAAGACACGTAACAGATCGTCCTTAACATGCTTTACTCAACAACAAAAAACAAACAACAAAAAACAAAAAAAACAAAAAATAAAAAAAAATACCCGGTGATGTTCAGTAAATAAACTGTAACGCCTGTTTGATGTTATCTAGCGTCTGATAGTGCAGTATAGGAGTACTTAACTTGGTGTTGATTACATTTTTTCTTATTCAACAACAGTGTTTCTGTGTTTTTCCCCCAAATATATTGAAAGCCATCAAGCATTTGAAAGCCCACACACATAGCTACAGTAAGCACCATAAGGGTGCCTGCCAACGAGAGACGCAATCACTGAGTATACACTTAATTTCCCTCAACTTTCACGATGAGGATTCAGTCTAGATCACGCAAACAGATGTATACATAGCCATTTGGTTTAATTCTTCATCTATACGCAATCTTAAGTAGCTCTTTCAGAAACTCCGAAGGCCCGTTTTGCTAATTTATGCAGATGAGAACGTAAGAGCTTTTTCCTCGGCTATTGTGTTTGTTCATGCTGCAATAACATGCGTCGTATTTAGAAACGCTGGGATACCGTGTGCAAAACGCTGCTGCAGCGATGATGTGAATCGTTTTTGTTTCTTCCATGCTTTAGTCTGCTAAATATGTTTCCTCACTGCAATCGGCATTATATTTTGATATTCTGTCTGTCGCTAATTCTATGTCCACGCCCATCCATCCGTCTGTCCGTCTTTTCATCTGTCTGTCAATCCGTCTGTTTGAGATTGCTGAATAAGTCCTGATATTAGAGTCATTCTCCAACACTGGTTAACACAAGTGAGAATATTGACCAAAAATAAAGCTTGATTAATTTGAGTTGAATTAATGATAACATATATTATGTGTTCGTACTTTGTTCGTGTTTTCTGACTTATTCATTGAACATCGATTGACGTTTTAACGATGAGCTTTATTTAAAACTGGATAGCAGGAGTGCGTACTACACAACTGGATAAATGTGGATTAATAAATAAATAAATAAATACAAAAACAAATGAATAAAGAAAGAAAGAAAGGACGAAAGAAAGAAAGAAAGGACGAAAGAAAGAAAGGACGAAATAAAGAAAGAAAGAAAGAAAGAAAGAAAGAAAGAAAGAAATGAATACGTAAATAAATGAATCAATCAATAAATCAATAAAATAATGAATAAATACATTTAAAGGCACAGTGCAGCTCACAGCCTTCGTTTTGCGTTTTTGTTGCAGCTGAGTGTATTTACAGTTAAAAAATCCTCCTATGGTAGTAAAACAAACCCAAAACTACCCAACGACGACATCTGTGAAGCTTAACAGTTTCTTGTTCACGCGAGTGCATACATTAACCTAGTTATTACGTGGTGTTTGGTCTGAGTTCGATTCAACTGAGTGATTCCGGCCTCCATGTTTTTTTTTACACAAACTCATGATGACGTCTGACATAATTTGCTAGTGACGTGTCTTTTTGTGCATGATGTGGTGATCTACCTGATCTAAATTTAGATCCAAAATTAGGTCAAGACCAGCCGGGTCCGAGTACGAAATTAATTCGTACACAAATCGCAGTTCTTGACTCTTTGGGTGCAAGTCAAGGAAATTTGGTAGTTCTTCTAACGGATAGCTGCCTGAGGTATGACTAAAAGCCCCAGGGGCTCCGTGCACCTGGATTTGACAAGTTCAGTACCTTAAAAAAAAAGTAAAAAAGAAAAGTAAATACAAAGATAAATACAGAAATGAATACAGAAATAAATACCGAAATAAATAAATAATGTATTCCTGAATATAATAAATAAACGAATGTATAAAAAGAGAAAGAAAGAAGTACAAAAGAAGAAAAAAACAAAAAAGGAAAGATATGATTGGCCGCGGCTATGTGATGCCAAATCAATACGTTGTGTATAATATACATGTATAGTTAAACCGACGCTGCAGCACAAAAAGGCAAATGCATTAATATGGACAAAACAAAACAAACAAGTCGCGTAAGGCGAAAATACAATATTTAGTCAAGTAGCTGTCGAACTCACAGAATGAAACTGAACGCAATGCCATTTTTCAGTAAGACCGTATACTCGTAGCATCGTCAGTCCACCGCTCATGGCAAAGGCAGTGAAATTGACAAGAAGAGCGGGGTAGTAGTTGCGCTAAGAAGGAAAGCACGCTTTTCTGTCCCTCTCTTTGTTTTAACTTTCTGAGCGTGTTTTTAATCCAAACATATCATATCTATATGTTTTTGGAATCAGGAACCGACAAGGAATAAGATGAAAGTGTTTTTAAATTGATTTGGACAATTTAATTTTGATAATAATTGTTATATATTTAATTTTCAGAGCTTGTTTTTAATCCGAATATAACATATGTATATGTTTTTGGAATCAGCAAATGATGGAGAATAAGATAAACGTAAATTTGGATCGTTTTATAAATTTTTATTTTTTTTACAATTTTCAGATTTTTAATGACCAAAGTCATTAATTATTTTTTAAGCCACCAAGCTGAAATGCAATACCGAAGTCCGGGCTTCGTCGAAGATTACTTGACCAAAATTTCAACCAATTTGGTTGAAAAATGAGGGCGTGACAGTGCCGCCTCAACTTTCACGAAAAGCCGGATATGACGTCATCAAAGACATTTATCAAAAAAATGAAAAAAACGTTCGGGGATTTCATACCCAGGAACTCTCATGTCAAATTTCATAAAGATCGGTCCAGTAGTTTAGTCTGAATCGCTCTACACACACACACAGACACACACACACACACACGCACACACGCACACACGCACATACACCACGACCCTCGTTTCGATTCCCCCTCGATGTTAAAATATTTAGTCAAAACTTGACTAAATATAACAAAAAACACGATCACGACAAAATGGTTATGTAGAAAAACAGATTACACCAACTACAAAAACATGCAACCACAGACGCCAACAAATTGAATGAATAGAGATTAAAGGCCTCAACAACACAAACAAACCCAGCAATTAGAAACGGGGTATGCAGCTACATATCGAGACACAGCAATAGAAAATATCACAAGGACAGCAGCCATTAGGAATGGCAAATGCTGTTACAAACCCCCCGAAACGCAGGCCAAGCACCAAAAGGGGCAACGTAACCTTAACTATTGACCTCTGGAAGCGCCAAGCGGTAGCAAACTTAGGCTACGTC
>NC_090249.1:53652139-53779639 GCF_037325665.1 Littorina saxatilis
GGTTTCCATGTCAACTTATTGTCTATAATCACCCCCAAATACTTATACTGCTCTACCTTCTCTACGACCTCCCCCTTGATCACTATCTCCCTGTGTACATGTTCCCCCCTCCTGTTGTCCATTATCATTTCCTTTGTCTTCCCCACATTAAGCTCTAAATAGTTGTTTTCACACCACCCCACAAACCTATCTACCTCCTGCCTGTAGTCAGAGTCGTCGTCAACAGTCAGCAGTCCGGTCAGTCCAGTGTCGTCAGCAAACTTGGTTATGGGGCAGGAGTCACTAGAACTTCTGAAATCTGCTGTGTAGAGAGAAAAAAGAAAAGGTGAGAGTACTGTGCCTTGTGGTGCCCCTGTGTTTGTGCAGATTGTGTCTGAAACTGATTGCCCCCCCCCCCCCCCACCCTAACATACTGTGGCCTGTTTGTCAGGTAGTCCATAACCCAGAGGATGGTGGCTGCAGGGACATTCATGCTAAAAAGCTTCTCCGCCATTAAATGAGGCTGTATAGTATTAAAAGCGCTGGAAAAATCAAAGAACATCAAGCGAATATAAGAGCCAGGCTTTTCTAAATGAGAGTAGATCTTGTTTAAAACATTCAACACAGCATCATCAACACTCCTGTTTTTCCTGTATGCAAACTGACATGGATCAATAAAATCTTTCACACAATCACTCAGTTTGAACAAAACAACTCTCTCAAAGACTTTCATGCAAACAGAAGTAAGTGCCACAGGTCTCAGGTCATTCATGGTTATCACAGTCTTTTTCTTTGGCACAGGAACAATGCATGAAGTTTTCCATAGGGCCGGTACCCTGCTAGCTCCAAGCGACATGTTAAAAATGACTGAAAAAATATAACTAAGTTGCTCTGCACATAGTTTTAAAACTTTGGGCATCATCCCATCTGGTCCCCCCGCCTTGCTAGCATTAACATTCTTCAGCCCCCTCTCCACCTCTTCTTCCGTCACCACTATTGGGGAATCCCCTTCCGTAAGCCCACTATCACTGGTCAACCTGTCCCGCATTGCCTTCCTTTCCCCGCTGAAGTCATGCTTATCGAAGCGTGCATAAAACTGGTTGAGATCATTTGCATCTGACTGCGTAGCGTTGCTTTTTTCCTTACTCCCACCCTTCTTCCCCTTGTAGCCACTCATGACATTCAACCCCTCCCATGCCTTCTTCATGTTGTTCCCCGTGAAATTTCCCTCTACCTACCTCTCTCTCTCTCTCTCTCTCTCTCTCTCTCTCTCTCTCTCTCTCTCTCTCTCTCTCTCTCTCTCTCTCTCTCTCTCTCGACCCTTAAAGGGATATGGTCCGCCTTTGAAAACGCTACTTTGACCAATACAATTGTAGAGCATTACGGACTTTGTTAAATAAACATATTTTAGTTAGTGTTGGAATTTAAGTCTTCTGTTTTTCGACATTTGAGTACGAATTATCCTTTTTTTTAATTAGGAAAAAAAGTGACTACCTGTACCTTTGATTTCCATGGGCAAGCTCTTACTTTGGTCTTGCATTTTCTCTAGTTTCAAACCTCATTTCCTAAACTCACGTCGCGCTATTCAACATCTAAATATCTCAAAACGCGTATCAGAGTTTTATGCGCGTCGAACACTTTCTTTCTGCTTGCAGTCTGTACCCTACGGTCGACATAGCTTTAAAACAAATAACAGTACCATCCTGTCTGTTCTTCTTTCTGTTGTTTTGGTCTACCTGAATCCGCATTGCAGACATTCCATCATACAGGTACGTTGCACCTGTGAACACACGTCTGTGTGGCGGAATTCACAGCAACTGTGGCACCTGCGTTTATATGTTGGTGTCAGTGCCAGGTTTCACCTTGTAAACACGTTTCCCTTGCTTTCCTTCTTTTCATTATTTTTTTCCCTATTGCTTTCCATCGTAGTTGGTTCGCATTTTTGCGACAGTGCCAGACCTTGGGCCAGTAAACACTTTCCCCTCCGTTTCTGAAGATACTTGCTACTGCTGTTGTTTTGTACCGAATTTTGTTTTGATTCCCCATAATGTATAGGAGCGCCCGGATTATTTACGTGAAGACTAAGGTTGAGGTAGTGCTTCTGCAGGCTGTGCTGTCTCAGAACGGTCTACATTTGGTGGCTGTCTGGCTTCAAGCCATTCTCTGTCCAAACCAAAGTACGCCATGACTCAGCTTTTGATGGACTTCTTTCTCCCCGAAAACACTTACTGCCACAGAAACATTTCTGCGCAGGAGTTCCGCTTCCGGGCTAACAGAGCGATCAGTGTTTAGCTTTGTGGAGGAGCGGAGTGGTATAGTGGTCAGAACCAGAGCCCTCTCTCGTTGGCGGACCAGTTTGGTCCCTGCTTTTGAGCGTATACAAACACACATATTGTGTGAGTACTAGTACAGGAAAGATGGGCACCTCCCTCATTAAGCTATCCAAGGGACAAATTGAAATCTCGTCTCGCTTTGGGACAACCGAAAAGTCGATTTTTGAAATTGTTATTGATGGATGGGCAAACGAATAGTTTTGAAATCATTTGCTTTTCTTTTATGAGCTTTGGTGCTTGTAGGAAAAGTGGAACTGTATGTACAGTGAATTGTCTCGCAGCCGCTACTAGTTTTCGCACCTTCCTTTGTGTCACATTGATCCGAGAGAGAGAGAGAGAGAGAGAGAGAGAGAGAGAGAGAGAGAGAGAGAGAGAGAGAGAGAGAGAGAGAGAGAGGAGAGAGTGTCAGAGAGAGAGGAGAGAGAGAGAGAGAGAGAGAGAGAGAGAGAGAGAGAGAGAGAGAGAGAGAGAGAGAGAGAGAGAGAGAAAAAGAGAGAGGGGGGAACAGACGTCATCAGCACAGACAAAAAAGAAGTCTAATAATTGGACCGCTGATTGACCGGCCAAACTCAGCAGCCGGAAGAGGTCTAGTGCGGCAAATTGATTGTAAAACGAAGCTGCAGTAGCTCAACCCAATTAAATCCTGCCCATTAAACACCCTTCCATTCATGAAAGAACAGAAATAAAGCCTGTCCTGAAAATGTAGAGTTCCAAACAGGTTTCGCACTTCCTTGGGTCTGGGGTCTGGGTAGGGTAAGATGCAGCTCATTTTTTTGTGACAGAAGACAAGGCGCGTTTCACTGCCACAACATGTAAGTGCCTTCGTTTGCTACGTGTACGTATGGTGCGGATAAGTAGCAATTAGCAGACGGGTGCATTGGCGTGGTGGTAAGACGTCGACCGTGAGTTCAAATCCCGGTCGCTACCACCTGGTGGGTAAAGAGTGGAGATTTGTCCGATCTCCCAGGTCAACTTATGTACAGACCTGCTAGTGTCTTAACCCCCCTTCGTGTGTACACGCAAGCACAAGACCAAATGCGCACGGAAAAGATCCTGTAATCCATATCAGAGTTCGGTGGGTTATAGAAACACGAAAATCGGCGTATGGCTGCCTGAATGGGCACGGTTGGCCTAGAGGTAAGGCGTCCGCCCCGTGATCGGGAGGTCGTGGGTTCGAACCCCGGCCGGGTCATACCTAAGACTTTAAAATTGACAATCTAGTGGCTTCTCCGCCTGGCGTCTGGCATTATGGGGTTAGTGCTAGGACTGGTTGGTCCGGTGTCAGAATAATGTGACTGGGTGAGACATGAAGCCTGTGCTGCGACTTCTGTCTTGTGTGTGGCGCACGTTAAATGTCAAAGCAGCACCGCCCTGATATGGCCCTTCGTGGTCGGCTGGGCGTTAAGCAAACAAACAAACCTGCCTGAATGGCGCGGTAAAAACGGTCATACACGTTGAAACTTAAAAAGCTGTGAATTGAAACAATACACTTTCATTTCTGAAGGTCTTTGTGTCTTTTTGTACCAATATAACCAACATTTTGTTCAACTTGAAAATAAACAATATGAGATTAACACCTTGAAAAGCAGACGATTTGGCGAGGACAAACCTCACCTTTGGCTCAGTTGCTACATTAATATCATTCTGTTCATTTTTAGATTCTCATTTTTATTACAATACAAAATCTCAAAACAAGTTGCCGATGCCTGACACCACGTTAATAGCCAGGCTAACACTGTCTATAGTGGCCATCGCTACGAACGCACCTACGTATCGCAATAGCTACGCACGAGTAGATCTCGCGTGATTGTGTGAAACAAAAATGTCAGCTGCGCATCTGCAGTCCCCCACTTGTGGTCACAATTTCACCATTCATATGATATTTGTTAGTTTCAACCAGAGCATGACATTCTTCTGTGTTAAGTAGTCTACGTTAAAGAAACTGTACCAGGTTAGGTAGGACAATTGTAACAATCACGTTTTGGTTCCATTTCGGCCAGTTCCACACTCAGTGTGCTCGACTTGTTAAAATGTGCAGGATCTCCGAAATTTATTTATTCCTCATTGCCAACGTAAAGCCTTTCTTTTAACTGGGCGAAGTCAACTAAGCGAAATATATTCAATATGCTCAATCAAGGGGTAGAGTGAAAGACTACGAATTTGCAGTCAGTGTTATGGCTGCACGTCATTGGAAACGAACTCCATCTTACTCGACCCAATGGGCGGGGATGTAGCTCAGTCGGTAGCGCGCTGGGGTTACCCATTATCCCGTGAAAATGAGTAACTAACGAGTGAAAACAGTAACTGACAGCGTTAATTAGTAATTATCACGTGATAATGGGTAACCCCAGGTTTGGCACTAGTAAGCCGTCATACGAACACCCCCGTGTGTACACGCAAGCACAAGACCAAGTGCGCACGAAAAAGATCCTGTAATCCATGTCAGAGTTCGGTGGGTTATAGAAACACGAAAATACCCAGCATGCTTCCTCCGAAAGCGGCGTATGGCTGCCTAAATGGCGGGGTAAAAACGGTCATACACGTAAAAGCCGTGGGAGTTTCAGCCCATGAACGAACAAACAAACAACTCGACCCGATCTCTGGGACAGCAAACCACCATGGCCCACACGAAGACGCGTGCTGAGTTTGTGATCTTCCAAGCAACAGTCTCCCCTGACAACACAGCCCGGGCCGGCGGGTACCACAGTGCAAACAGACGTGTTTTAAAAGCACTTGACATCGTCATTTGTCATTCCTCCCCTCGCCTCTCAGAGGGGGGGGGGGGGGGGGGGGGGGGTGAGAGAGAGAGAGAGAGAGAGAGAGGGAGAGAGAAAGAGAGAGAGATGGAGAGAGAGAGGGAGAGAAAGAGAGAGAGAGAGAAAGAGAGAGAGAGATGGAGAGAGAGAGAGAGAGAGAAAGAGAGAGAAAGAGAGATAGAGATAGAGGGAGAGAGAGAGAGGGAGGGAGGGGGGGGGGGGGAGAGAGAGAGAGAGAGAGAGGGAGAAACAGAGAGACAGAGAGAGGGAGATACATACAAACAGACACAGAGAGAGAGAGAGAGAGAGAGAGAGAGAGAGAGAGAGAGAGAGAGAGAGAGAGAGAGAGAGACAGACAGACAGACAGACAGACAGAGACAGAGGGAGACAGACAAAGAGACAGAGAGACAGAGACAGAGAGACAGAGAGAGGGAGAGACATACAAACAGAGACAGAGAGAGGGAGAGACAGAGAGAGGGAGAGACAGACACTGAGAGAGAGAGAGAGGGAACGGAGGATTGGGGTAGGATGGAGTTGATAAGATGGACTGGGTGTAGGAATACTGGAATGGAGGGCGAATCTTGATTGACTTGGTGATGGAGTTTGTATTGCACAAACCCGTGTGATTGATCCGCTGCTCCTATTCTAACGAGCACGCCCCTCTGGCCTGATCGTGTTCACCTGCAGATGGAGTCACTGTTGGGTTGTTGTTTTTTGAGCGACTTTTTCTATCTTTGACTTTACAGTTTAAATTGAATTTCAACATTACTACGAATGCCAAATTGTTCTGATGGAGAGAAACACGACGGACAACATATTTGGTGGTGATCGCTCGTCAGTCAAGGGACATGAGGGGGAAACGCACAAGGTTCGAAAATGTACCTTACTTATATGTACGATAAAAAAAATAAATAAATCTAGTGCTTGTAAAAATATACAAGTCGCGATCGTAAGGCGAAATTACTACATTTAGTCAAGCTGTAGAACTCACAGAATGAAACTGAACGCACTGCATTTTTTCACAATGACCGTAGTCCGCCGCTTGTGCAAAACGGAGTGAAACTGACGAGCCTGTTCAGCGCGGTAGTGGTTTCGCTGTGCTGCATAGCACGCTTTTCTGTACCTCTCTTCGTTTTCACTTTCTGAGCGTGTTTTTAATCCAAACATATCATATCTATATGTTTTTGGAATCAGGAACCGACAAGGAATAAGATGAAATTGTTTTTAAATCGATTTCGGAAATTGTATTTTGATCATCATTTTTATATTTTTAATTTTCAGAGCTTGTTTTTAATCCAAATATAACATATTTATATGTTGTTGGAATCAGGAAATGATGTAGAATAAGATTAAGGTAAATTTGGATCGTTTTATATAAAAATTTTTTTATTACAATTGAAATTACAAGCTGAAATGCAATACCGAAGTCCGGCCTTCGTCGAAGATTGCTTTACAAAAATTTCAATCAATTTGATTGAAAAATGAGGGTGTGACAGTGCCGCCTGAACTTTTACAAAAAGCCGGATATGACGTCATCAAAAGTATTTCTCAAAAAAAAGAAAAAAACGTCCGGGGATATCATTCCCAGGAACTCTCATGTCAAATTTCATAAAGATCGGTCCAGTAGTTTGGTCTGAATCGCTCTACACACACACACGCACAGACAGACAGACAGACAGACAGACACACACACACCACGACCCTCGTCTCGATTCCCCCTCTACGTTAAAATATTTAGTCAAAACTTGACTAAATATAAAAAGGAGCCAGAGGGATGTCGTTTTTGGTTTTATTGGTTTTGTTGTAAGTTTTATTGTTGTCTTTTGTCATTCATCCAATCATTCCGTATGTCTCCTGTTGGTCGGCTTCTTTATGCGCTTGTGTTGGTGATGTATATTTGAAGCGGTGGTGTGTTTTCGTGGTGGTGGTGTGTTTTCGTGGTGGTGGTGTGTTTTCGTGGTGGTGGTGGTGTGTTTTCGTGGTGGTGGTGTGTTTTCGTGGTGGTGGTGGTGTGTTTTCGTGGTGGTGGTGGTGTGTTTTCGTGGTGGTGGTGTGTTTTCGTGGTGGTGGGGGTGTGTTCTCGTGGTGGCGGCGGTGTTTTCTTGATCCGCCCAAAACAAACCTTTGTCGGAAAGGGTCCTTATTAAATAAGTTATTTGGTGCCAATGAGAAAGAGCATGATCAATAGCATTGTCCTCTCTACCACCTTCAGACATCCCTGCTTTCAAAAAAACACCAACCAGTTTGTCATCTCAAGGACATTGCTGACGTGTTCCCTGAGGCTGATTAATACAAAGTTGTGTTTTTGTAGCAGAGAAATCAACAGCATGTTGAAGAAAAACACAACTAGTACATGCTTATTCTTGGAACTGTTCAATCAAGTGTGAACGACAGCCCTTTGTTTGTCCCCTTGGCGGGTCGAGCTGAACTTTTCTGTGCATGAACACCCTGTGTTGCCTGCAAGGACAAAAAACACGTCTGTACTGCGACTGTGTGATTGTCACAGTGTGTGCTTATCGCATGATTTAACCGTTTCCAAGTAATATTTGAAATCGTCCTGCATTTTAGCAGCGCTGAAATCCCATACATGTTTTTGTAAAATGTTCTCAATTCAAGATAGTTATCCCTCTTAACATCCGTCTACTTGAATTCGCTCGTCTAAATACGCTCACTGCACAAGTATGGGGTGGCGAATTTCGTCGATATACAGTTTACACAAACGTTTGATTAATCTCAGTGCACACACGTAGCACCCACTTCTCTCAATAGGTTACAGTCACAAGCGTAAACACCTCTCTCTCTCTCTCTCTCTCTCTCTCTCTCTCTCTCTCTCTCTCTCTCTCTCTCTCTCTCTCTCTCTCTCTCTCTCTCTCTCTCTCTCTCTCTCTTTACTGTCGATCACTTTACATGTGTAACCTCAATTAACATGTTGCATGTTTCGCTTTTGATTTGTATGTTGCTTATTTTGTCATTTTGTTCTTACTTGTCGATTGTTTGCTGGGTCGTTCGTTTAATTTGTTTATTTGTCATGTTGCTTTACTTGTTTATCATTTATTAGACATTTATATTAGAAGTAAGGACCGGTTGTAAGAAAAGGCGTCGCCTTAAACCTCTATCCTTGAAAAATAAAGTTCCATCATCATCATCATCTCTCTCTCTCTCGTGCTCTCTCTCTCTCTCTCTCTCTCTCTCCCCCCCTCACTCTCTCTCTCTCCCTCTCTCTCTCTCCCTTTCTCTCTCTCTCCCTCTCTCTCTCTCCCTCTCTCTCCCTCTCTCTCTCTATCCCTCTCTCTCTCCTTCTCTCTCTCTCTCCCTCTCTCTCTCCCTCTTCCCCTCTCTCTATCCCTCTCTCTCTCTCTCCTTCTCTCTCTCTCCCCCCCCCTCTCTCTCTCTCTCTCTCTCTCTCTCTCTCTCTCTCTCTCTCTCTCTCTCTCTCTCTCTCTCTCTCTCTCCAGCACATTCTAGTTCACCCTGCTCCTTCCTTGTCGTAATTTGCATGTCGAGACTGTTGTGAAACCAGAGCATGTCTTCATCGTGGCTCTTGAGTCTTGCCCTTGTCTCTTGGTGACAATCAAACGGGATGCTGACCTGAAGTCCGGCGTACTCTATTTTCTTTTTGACCTGTGTGTGCGTGTGTGTGTGTGTGTGTGTGTGTGTGTGTGTGTGTGTGTGTGTGTGTGTATGTATGTGTGTGTGTGTGTGTGTGTGCGTGCGTGTGTGTGTGTGTGTGTGTGTGTGTGAGTGTGTGTGTGTGTGAGATAGATAGAGGGAGAGAGACTGACTATTAGGGTTTAACGTCCTCTTAAACCAACTGGTCTATATTGGGACAGGTATTGGTAATACGCTGAAGATATGGTGTGATACTTTGATTCGAACAAGCCCGCTGTGGCTGTCTTCTTCGACACACCAGCATTGGGTTTGTCTCGTCAAAGTATCGAAATACGATCATGATAATCAGAGACGAGAGATGATGCATGCGTGTCTTCGTGTTTTTCAAGCCCTGAGACTTTCGCTGTGAACGTGGGATCTTTTTCGTGCGCATGTGTGCACACGGGGGTGTTCGGACACCAAAGAGAGTCTGCACAAAGTTGACTCCGAGAAGTAAATCTCTCGCCGAACGTGGGGATCGAACCCACGCTGATAGCAACCAACAAGCTACAAAGCCAGCGCGCTACCAACTGAGCTACGTCCCCGCCCCCGAGAGAGAGAGAGAGAGAGAGAGAGAGAGAGAGAGAGAGAGAGAGAGAGAGAGAAAGAGAGAGAGAGAGAGAGGCAGAGACAGAGACAGAGAGAGACAGACATAGATGAAGGGAATACATATTTACCGGATTGAGACCAAGCACACTCACCATTAAACAAAAGAAGAACAAATCGCCTTTTACATATATGGTAGCATCGGATTATGTCAATAACCTCAGTCCACCGTCGACAGTCAACGATGCAAACAAGTTTATCTCAAAGCCTTCGTGATGGGCAGTGTTGACTGTTCCTGTACTGTCCCGTCTGGACCGAGCAAAGCCCCCTTCCTAACCTGCAGCGTCAACATAATACCAATTTACCATTAATACAATAAAACGCCATTGATTCCCGCAATAAGTCAGGGCCAGCACGAACCCCCAGGCGAAGAAGGGGAAGCTCAAATACCGTCATTCGTACAAATCCGCCTGGCTTTCTTCCCAGCCATTTTCCTTTTAGTCAAGGGGCGTTACTCTCTCGGTCTTTGCGATTCCTTGCCTCCCTTGACCAACAGAGCCTCGGAACGGCACCGGGTGATTACGGGACGTGTCTGGGCGTCAAGACTCAAAGCCTGTCGGGTGGAAGGGGTCAGGATGTCTTGTGCAAACTGAGACAAGCGACCAATTTCCTTCCGTCTTTTCACGGGACCAGGGATTCGAGCCCGAAGAGTGTGGGTGCCAAAAGTATGTCCCCCTTGCTTTGGCTCCATCATTTTGCATCCTAAGAACTTTTTGCCGGCAGGATGTTGTTAGTGTCTGTGATGAAAGAAGTTGCCCTTCTCTCTCTCTCTCTCTCTCTCTCTCTCTCTCTCTCTCTCTCTCTCTCTCTCTCTCTCTCTCTCTCTCTCTCTCTCTCTCTCTCTCTCTCTCTCTCTCTCTCTCTCTCTCTCTCTCTCTCTCTCTCTCTCTCCCTCTCTCTCAATTTATGTAATTCCTTAAATGCACATTGTGTTGCATTCCATACACTGTATTTCTGTATTTCATATGATTAAATTTATATTTTTAATTTGCGTCTGTCTTTATGTGTTGTTTATGGACAGGTTGGAAGAATAGGCTTTGCCTAAAACTTTTGTCCTTTTGTAATAAAGTTCTGAGTCTGAGTCTGAGTCTGAGTCTCTCTCTCTCTCTCTCTCTCTCTCTCTCTCTCTCTCTCTCTCTCTCTTTCTCTCTCTCTCTCCCTCTCTCTCTCTCTCTCTCTCTCTCTCTCTCTCTCTCTCTCTCTCTCTCTCTCTCTCTCTCTCTCTCTCTCTCTCTCTCTCTCTCTGCAACGAGTCATTCACTTTAGTTGTAGCCGATCTCAATTTGTGGCTGAGGTCGTTGAATGGGCTTCAGACAGTTATGGCTGAGCTGTATGTGTGATTGGAACGCAAACGTTCAGACAGGGGAAAACAAACAAACAGATACACAAATAAACACACAAAACACACAAAAACAATGATAATTCCTATTAACTCGATGTTCTTTAACTATGTTTGTAAATTGTTAGAGGATCTTTTAGTAGAAGTGTTTAACTGTCGAAGCTGCTTTTACCTAAGAGACCGACTGTATATTGTGCTGTTGTATTTGTCAGACTTGATTGTACCAAGTCCTTCACATGTTGTAATGCGCTTAGAGCCAAATATTTTTGTTTTTTGTAAGGGATAGGCGCAATATAAATACACTTTATTATTATTATTAAGCCCCACACACCACAGTATTACCCTAGTCAATACTCGATTTGAAGACATTTGTGGTAAAACATGTTTGGACAGCAACAGTTGACTGTAGATCAATCTTCAGCAATTCCGAATAAGTCTCTGCTGAGAGTCCAGATGGAGGGGGAGAGTAGGCCTCGAAATTGAAACGGCCAGGAACTTCAGGCCACCAATAGATCTAATTTCTCTCCCCTGCGGTCAATGACACCCTGTGTTTGTGGACTGGCACGGTTTGCTTGACCAGGGTCCAGTCTGTTTTTCCAAGGCCTGTTTTAGGGCATGGTCAATGAGGGTGTGTGGAAACTTGCTCCTTCCCTTTTCACTGACGTTTGCCCTTCATGAAAGGGGATGTCCCAGGGACACTTTTCTGTGGGCTTTTACTGAAAGGTGTGGATGAATCGAGAGTGTGGGGCTGGGGCTGCGACACGCACTCTTTACCGCTATTTGGAACTGGTTGTTTTTTAGTTTGAACTTTCCAAAGGTACCATAAGATTCACCCCGCGTGACTATTAAAGGACCTCTTCGGCGTCAAACTAATAATTGTGAAGTTTGTAATGAACTGGATACACTTGAGCACTTCTTTTTTCATTGTCAAGAGGTGAGGAACGTTTGGAAACTATGTACAGACTTTATTTATAAGCAAATGTATTATAATATAACTTTGAATGAAACAGATATATTATTTGGTTTTTCGAAAGAAAATTAAAAAAAACGATCAAATTCATTTGATAAATTATTGTATTTTGATAACAAAAATGACCATAGGAAAATTTAAGTATGGGAAGAAGTTAGACTTACGTATTTTATTGGAATCAGAGTTAAACATTAGACAGAAGTTTATGTTTTGTATAATATAAAGTTGATTTTGTTATACAGAAAAAGACCAAGGAAGAAGGAAAAATAAAAAAATAAATAAAAAAAATATAAAAAATAAAATAAAATAAAAATCGGGCAAAAAAAATATGGGTTGAAGCATCCTGCATGCAACTGAGGTCAACAAAAAAAAGAGAAAAAAAAGGACCTCTTCGGCGATTGTATTGCGAAAGGTGCAGCCGTTTTAAAGCCCATAGCGAACATACGACAGACAAACATTCAGACTGACGGTTTATAATAGTTCAGATGATGTTTTCGAGGGGAACATGACGACTTCGAAACTTAGAAATAGACATAAGAGAGTTTGACACAAACTTCCGAGTTTAGTATGTGGGACAAGTTTCATTTATTTATTGTGTTATTTATTCATGTGTCCATCCATTCATGCGTGCATGCCTTTTTGCTGACTAGTTTACTGCGATGGTGTTTAGACTACGGTGTCAGTGAATCGATTCTTGATGAAGTGCATTCTCTCTGAAGTCAGTCTCAGACTGTCTGACGTGCTGTCTGGCCCAATGTTGTTTAGATGTGTCTTTGTCTGGAGAGTCTTATCTCCTCCACTTGTTGTTATCAAGTGCAAAGGGCATGTACGTCAAGGGAGAGAGAGATCGTGGTGAATTGTTGAAACTCTGGGTTGGTGTAAATATTTCGTCCAATGGTATGATTTGTTTCAACACCTATATTTCTTTAGAGCATTTTTTGACAATGACGATTATGTAGGTTATGAGTGAGGAGGAGCGGAGGAGGAAACTTGACGAAAACATTAGACAACGGATGTATTTGTTCTTCTTTAGGAAATGTGTATTGGCTGAACTTAATTTAAACACACGCACACAAAACCAGAGTGCATTAAAATATAAAACATATATGAGGATTATTCTGTACTTCTTTCATATTGAGACGAAGATTTCCCAAAAACCTACATGCACTTGATGGACAGCGTGATTAAGTATGCTACGAGGTACAGACAGAATGCCCAAACCGATAGTACATAAAACGCAATATCCAGACTCCCAGCCCAGACATCCATTGACCATTTGCTTGGTTTTCCACTTTGTGGTCAAGATGTCATCCTGACGCGAATGCGGTCGGCTCCACAAAGACAGCGCAGTTCGATACTGGACTACTGACCATCGAGATTGACCAGTGTCTAGGCTGACTAGCCGTTGATTGAATCCGCGACACCTTGCTCAATCCCGCCCCTGCTTGGCCACTGATGATAGGGCTGGTCAGTCCTTATTGGGCAGACTTGACCATCTTGGGTCTTTTCTGAAAATGATGCAATGGTTTTGCGTCAGTGTGCGTAGGAGCCACTTCGTAAGTTCATTAGCTTTTTTGTTTTCTTACGTTCTCAATGATAATAAATAGCTGTTGTTGATGTGGAAACATGTATGCGATCAGCGCAGTGCTTAGGGCGACCCCCCCCCCCCCCCCCCCCATCCCCCCCCCCCCACCAACGCAGAAATAACGTTCTTTCTTTGTCTTGAGGTAATACAATTTCTTTCGGGACAGCAGGGTTGGTATACTCGGAGACGTAAAGGTAATAGAGATAGAGCGGTCATGGCAATGGGTAAACGTCGTGTCCTTGTCCGCGTGACATAACGATATTCATTTACCATAGAGAGTCCCCTGTCCCGCCTCGTTTTACCGTGTATTTCAATCGCGGTAATTGTCATCTGTGACTATTTTGTAACTCCGTGACGTCTTGTGATTATTGTCGTGTTGCTGTTAGAGAGAATGTACTACATGTATATCTAAGTGCGTGACTGTTTCCGTGCTGGTACATTGCGGGACTGTGTTGCGACTGTTGCGTAGCCTACATTTGCTACTATGTCGTGATTGTCTTTGTGCCCGTACATTGTGTAGCTGTCTTTGTGCCCGTACATTGTGTAGCTGTCTTTGTGCCCGTACATTGTGTAGCTGTCTTTGTTACAATGTTGGTGTTGCTGTTATTTGTGATTCTGTTTGCCCGACTGTGGTTCTGGCAATAAGTGAGTATATGAGTGTGTGTGTATGTGTGTGTGTGTGTCTGTGTGTGTGTGGGTGTGTGTGTGAGAATAATTGAATCCCACTTGGCAGTAGTGAGTGCATGTATGTAAGAACAATCACGTGGTTGTAAGTCCCAAACGGAAGTTAAAGGACAGGAATTATTCCGCGGTACCCGAAGTGCAATTCACGTCCTCTTTGTGGTGGAATATTACCGACTGAGCCTGACACTGTTTGGTAGCGGCGACTCCCATACTATTATCACGTAGGGGCAACACAAAGGATGCTGACCGCAAACCGCCAGTGATTGACAAGTAATCTGGACGAGGTTTTAACACACCAGTACATCCTAATCCGTCCAAGTATCACCCCCCCCCTCTCTGGCTTTGTGTCGTGCGAGAGACAGAGAGAGTTAGTGAGTGAGAGAGAGAGAGGCGTTTAACCACTCAGCCTGCCATTAGCGATACCGTTCTGCCTAGTCTCTGGCACTGGGGTTTCTTTACACTGTGGCTGGTATACTTGAATAAATCATTATAACACTGAGGAACTGGTGTGTTTACACCCACACGTCTACACACTGTATATATCTCATGACCTTTATTGTGTACGGTTGTAAACATACTCTGCCATGGGTAGCGCGATGCATGCTATCCCCGGATATAGCCCTGAATAGAAGATTTTCGGAAATAATAATTATCGATTTGTATGGATTGTGAAAGAGTGAACATCCATTGCTTTTCCTCTCAAATAACTCCACACGCGCTCCTGTCCAAGTGTTTCCGACACATCCCTCGCTAGTGATTGGCCCCGCCAATGTTTATCCAAGCAAAAAGCAAGGGTATTCACTATTTCGCAACCCATACAAACCAAACAGAGTTACTTCGGAATTTGTCTAATGCTTGGGAGAAAACTCCAAAGCTGAGAAAAGAGGAGAGAGAGGGATATGACTGAAAGTGGGTGAGCGTGCGAGGAGAGAGAGAGAGAGAGAGAGAGAGAGAGAGAGAGAGAGAGAGAGAGAGAGAGAGACAAAGAGAGAGAGAGAGAGAGAGAGAGAGGGAGGGAGAGAGAGAGAGAGAGAGAGAGAGAGAGAGAGAGAGAGAGAGAGAGAGAGAGAGAGAGAGAGAGAGAGAGAGAGAGAGAGCCGTGGGCAAACTTTCTCGGCTTGCAATCAACTCATCACAACCGCGGGCAAAACAAAAGCACTTGTTTGCTTTTCAGAGAATGCCCTGTGTCAGTCCTGCAAAAAAGAATATGGATTCCTTTTTAGATCCAAACTCCCAAAGAATTAAACATTGATGACGTCACGGAGAGGCCAAAAGGGTCCAAGCTTTTTGCACTGCAGGAAGTCCGAAAAAACGTTTCAGTGAGGTTTATTTACCATTCCCCCACTTGCATCGGTCTTTTATTCCGCTCCAGAGAACTGCCTGGGGTGCTGAGCCCACATCAGAATGATCCGTACTGGGGGGAAGAAAACCATCGAACGCTGCCGGTTGCAAGACGTTCTGTGCAGCTTTACACAGAGTGCTCGTGCAGTACGTCTGTATTAACACCAATCGCGCCGCGACAAGTACACCCTTACTGTTTCTTCAAACACAGCCAGTTTGAAACTTAACACAAAGACGCAAGCACATCCAGGCAATGGACCGTCTTTGTCACTTTATGAAGGAGTACTTGTGCAGACCGTTTTGACATATTTTGCGTATTGGCAACTGAGTGCACCTCCAGAGCAGGTTACCATCTTCAGGCTGCGAACAGGGCACAACAGGCTGAACAAACACCTCCACTCAAAGCTGAAAGTTGTGCCGTCCCCGATATGTCCCTGTGGAGAAGCAGAGCAGGACACCCACCACATCCTACAAGACTGCGGGAACTTCCAGTTGTTGAAAAGGAAGATGTGGTCGGAGCCGACTCCCATCCAGGATAAGCTGTACGGCACGGCGGCGTCCCTGCAGATGACCACTACATTTCTCAATTGGACTGGTCTCCACGTGTAGCGGCAACAAGAAGAAGACTGGGTTTTTGTTTAAATACAGACGGAAACACGGTCACGCAGGCACATCAAGACAAATACCTCTATACAGATACGATTCGGGAATTGCATGTACACGAGTATGTCTCGGGATTGGCAAAAGCTCAAACACAATCTTTAGACCACGTAGACTTGTTCACATGTAAGCCGCACAAACAGTTCGTTCTCAAAACAGAAACGTCAATTTTAAGGGCACCAAACAAGTTCAAAACAGCCAAACCACGTCAAACCGGATTTCGCTCACCCACACACACGCACGCACACACACACACACACACACACACACACACACCCACACTCACACGCGCACGCACGCACGCACGCACACACACACACACACCGTCACACACACACACACACACACACACACACACACACACACACACAAGCAGCCGCGCAGGCACTGAGTTGTCAGAATAGGTTTGGCATCAATGGAAGCTTCCTTTGTTCAAAAGCTGACCGTGGTGATAATGGAAAAAGAACGGTAGTTTTCTTTTAGCGTGATGATAAGTCATTACCGGCATGTCAACACTCGGGTCTCGTCTTGAACCATGGCAGACGATATATATCGTTCACTGTTCAACAGCGAAATAACAAGTCTGTTAATTTACAACTAAGGTCTGCATGAAGAGTTTTCACTGTCCCATACTACTCAAGATACGAGGGCCACTCATTATGTTTTGCAACCTGGGTTTTCTACAACACTTCTTCTTCTTGTTCTTCTTGTTCTTCTTGTTCTTGTTCTTCTTCTTCTTCTTCTTCTTCTTCTTCTTCTTCTTCTTCTTCTTCTTCTTCTTCTTCTTCTTCTTCTTCTTCTTCTTCTTCTTCTTCTTCGTTCATGGCCTTAGACTCCCACGTTCACTCATGTTTTTCGCACGAGTGGATGTTTACGTGTATGACTGTTTTTACCCCGCCATTCAGGCAACAAACGCCGATGTCGGGGGAGGCATGCTGGGTATGTTCGTGTTTCTATAACCCACCGAACTCTGACATGGATTACAGGATCTTTTCCGTGCGCACTTGGTCTTGTGCTTGCGTGTACACACGCAGGGGGTTAAGTCTCTAGCAGGTCTGCACTTACAACACTTACAGCTAATCTGTTCACTCCAGTGTTTGGAAGAATCCCTCCTCAGCTTGTACACATTGTACCATCCTCTTAAACCATAGCATATTATGCACAATTAACAATAGTGCACCTTACACCATAGCACCAAGTTTCATGGCATTAGAATGAATCGTGCACCCTGCACAACAGGACTGGGTTTCATGTCATAAGGGGCTTCGGTCACATATGTAACTTCAGCAGGACCGACGACGCACTGCAGATTATCCCAGCCCGCTACACATTGCATGAAACGAAAACAGGCCAAGTATTCGTCATAATCCCTATCGCAGCATAAATAATAGGCAGTGCGTCGTCTGTGCCGCTGAAACTGCGCAGGTATATTCTGCCCATAAGAAGTAATCGTACTCTTTAACTTCACAGTAGTGGGTGTCATGGTATAATCGATCACCACGCGCCCTTCGGTGTGACTGACATTGCGATATTGAGTTATCCTTTTACTTCCTAAGCCAATCCAGAAGGAAGAAACGAAATCAAATGAAACTCTCCACCACCCGCCACTCCCCCAACAGCCTCGAGCCCGGGGGACCATTTCACAGATTGAAGTGTATTGCAGTGCACGCTTGTCGGTTTCAATTGACTTCAAAAAGTCACTGTTGACAGGACCTGGTAGGTGACTGACGTAAAAACAGGGGAGATTTAATTGACTAATTGATTGCTCGGTTTATTGATTGATTGATTGATTGGTTGATGCATTGATTGATTGATTAAGAGACTTTTACTTTGCAACGGCAACTAGTTATTCTTAGCAAAGATGGAATCAACACAAAATTCCCATTTCATTGATTTTGTTATTGTTTGAATACGGTTAAAACAAGACTTTATAATTTGCCAGTTAGGATTTCAGAACATGGCCAACCCGACTTGGTCCATGTGCACGCATGCATACATGCACGCACGCACGCACGTACGCACGCACGCACGCACGCACGTACGCACGCACGCACGCATATCCCCCGACACACACACACACACGAACACACACACACTGACCTCACACTCTGTTCCATTTATTTATCTCTCTGTGACTCGATTTTAAACTCTGCCTGTCTCACAGCTTCTCGCCTTCCTTTCTGAACTTTCCGTTTCTTTCTGTCTTTTGTTGTCTTTTTCTTTCGTTTGTGTTTTTTTCTCGTTCGTCTGTTGGTTTCTCTTTTTGTCCCAACAAATTAAGAGCGAAACATATGAAGCCACTCGAAATAAAAACGAGTGCAAAGACCCAACCATAAAGGCCCCGTTTTGGACATTGTGATTGACCGTTTGTGACAGCTTCTCTAGCCAGCTTGCAAAAAACACCTCCAAGAATGCGTTCTCGTTCCACTGATGCATGCAAAGACGACATTTATCCGTCCGCCCCCTTTTCTGCCCCGACAGCCTGTCCGGAATAAAAACGTTATTGGCGGACCCGTTTCCTTTTTCACCCAAGCGTTAGTTTCGTATGCAGATTTTTTGCCAGTCGAGTGTTGGCTTTGAAAGCTGGCTTCTTTTACACGAGAGATAGTTGCGTATACCAGAACTCTGGGGAAATGTTTATCCCTGCGTGCAAGATGCCCTGCGAAGTTTATTGAAATGGACATTCATTGCCGTGATAAACAAGTCAGGAGCGGGGTCGGGCTGTATGCGTGTGTATCGGATCGCTGTACAATGCAAATGTCAGTTTTTTTCTGACAGGAATAGCGAAGTTTAGCCAAAAAATGTATGCGCGAATGCGCTTTCGTAAAGATCGTCGGCCATAAACTAAATGCGAACTGAAAGGAACTACTCACTATGTGTCACGTGGTCATCAGAAATAATCCATATGGAAAATGTTTCGTGCATTGCGTAAATCACAGTCAAACAACATTCAGAAAAAAACGGATTCAGACAAAGAGATTAAGGGAGAAAATAACTAAATACAAAATTCAAAAAGATATGTAGGTCAACCAAACGGATGTTCAGAAAGCGATCCATTTAAAAATAGAGCCGACAGAACATTTTTTTGTGTTTTTTTTTTGTGTGAAGAGGTGGGTACTGTGATGATTTTGTTTTTATATCACGCTTGATCTTCAGAGAAAGAAACATAATTTTGATTTGAAATCAGTATCAGAAAGCGTCATAAACTTATCCTCGGGATAGATTCGACCAGTTAAACTGGATCCAGTTTGCTGGACATGGCTGTGAATCCAGCCGACCAGAGGAAGTACAGAAAGTTGAGAACACAAAGACATTTTGGCCGTGAATTTGCAATATGAATATAATACACATAAGCACGGACATACACACACACACACACACACATACACACACACACATACACACACGCGCGCGCGCACGCATACAGACACGCGTTCGCACGTACGTACTCACACGCACACACACGCACACACACACACACACACACACACACGCACACGCCTATCACACACACACACACACACACACACACACACACACACACACACACACACACACACACACACACACACGTACACACACACACACACGTACACACACATACACACACACAGTTATATAAACCATGTTTATGACAAATTTGCAGTAACTCTTTACTGCTTCGGATGTAGAAATGATCCCGTTATTGTTAGTACAAGTCCAGCCATTGACTTAGATCTTCACACGACCCGTAAACTCTCATCAAGTCGACTGGCGTGTTATTGGAGTCGCATTCACTTTCTGTCGAGGATTGCAGAAACATAATAGGGCTCTGGTCATACCCGAAATAGTTGTAGAAAGCATATCAACAACGCACACATTAACATAATAACTTGTGAAGCGCCTTCTTCTGACGCAGAGAGAAAAACTTGTTTTTTCTTTTTTTTCTGAATATTGTTTGTGTTATTTTACAAAATATATACATGAACATCCTATAAAACACCCGCAAGGTTAACAGTGAAGAAAAACAAACTTAATCATTTTTTAATTCACATTCATAGAGCATTACCCATTACGTGCCGTTTTTACATTGTGTGCATCGATTTGAACCGAAAGTAGCCGGGATCAAAGGTTAGCCCTGATCATTACTATGAAACCTCAATCAACATGATGGCATCTCAGAGTCCTGTAAGCAATAATTGCTCTGCTGTTGATAGCGCTGAAAAGGGTCTCTGTGTCTTGCTTTGCAGAGTAAAAAAAAACCCAAAAGGGCTGATCACTTCTCCTATTATAAAGCGTCAATCGATAGAATGGAGTCTGGGGGTCGTGTAAGCAATATAACAGCGCTGAGGTTGATTGCGCGGGATAAAACAAACACGAATAAACAAAAACTGTGCCTTGCGGGGAGAAAAAAATAATAATTGCCTGGCCATCATTTGCACTTTGCATACATATTACTTTGATTGCATGACCGCTCCTTCCTGTGCGAATACATAGACTGCTATTTGCAGTAAAAGCTAAAAGTAATATCGAATGCGCCCCCTCGTGATGTCCTTTTCCATCTAACCATTCCATAAAAGGGCTTTCTCTGATTGCCTTTGCCCTCCCTGTATACAAGAACGCGTTTCATCTGATGACCAGCCAAAGTGTATTTGTATGCATTGTGAATCCTGCAAGGAAAAAGGAAAAGGTCTGGCATTTATGGTGCAAAGAAAAAACAAACACGTAATGTGTTCTGGTTCTGTATATATAAGTAGAGTTGCAAGCCGAGTTTCAGTGGATATTATTAATAAGTTAGCGGGTCATGAAAAATTCGACCTTCACCGAGCTTTTTCATCACCGCAATTTGAGACCGATATGTTTAGTCAGTCAGTCTGTCTACCTGTCTGTCTGTCAGTTTCTTTTTCTTTCTCTCTCTCTCTCTCTCTCTCTCTCTCTCTCTCTCTCTCTCTCTCTCTCTCTCTCTCTCTCTCTCTCTCTCTCTCTCTCTCTCTCTCTCTCTCTCTCTCTCTCTCTCTCTCTCTCCCTCCCCCCGTTTCCCTTTCTTTTCTTTTTCATTATTTTTTTCTTCATAGCTTTTCTTTTTTCCCAATCAGAGCTTGGCGGTTTCTTGGAGGCAAACTGAAGTTTGACAGACACGTTTAGCAAACGGAGACCGTGAAATGTGCGTAACAGAACGGGACCATGGAATTGATCCGTCCCAGAGCGGCAGCTAATTGTGCAATGCACGCCAATACACTGGCGTCAAGTCAGGCCGAAGCAGCAAACCCCGCTGACTCCAACACAAAGTGTACACCGTTTGCACATGGGTTTTGTTGTACACCGGACGATAACACAATGAGTACAGAAGCAGACGCATCTATTTCATGGAAACCTTCAAATATCCTCCTTGATTTTTAGTGAATGTCTCTAATAGTCTGTTTTTACATCGCCTAAAAAACGCATTTATCTGAGAAAGAGTCAGACACATTCTTACTCCTATCCAGAACTCTCTAACACTGAATGCATCTGATCATCACACTCGTTTGCGAGTTGGTCCCTTTGAGGCAATTCAACGGTAAAGTTGACAGTTACCAAAACTGTGGCTCTAGAACATTGCAGGACTGAAACAGGCAGACACATTCATGCTCCTATCCAGAACTCTCTGTCACTGCATGCATCATCACACTCCTTTGCGAGTTGATCTTTTGAGGCAATTCAACCGTGAAATTGACAGTTACCAAAACAGTGGCTCTAGAACATCGCAAGACTGAACATATCATCGACGCATACTTTCCAACTTCCAACGGTCAACATTGACGGTAACCGGAACTGTTCACTCGGATAGAATATTCAACGGCTCACAGCGATCCAGTCTGCAACTGTTCATAGCTTTAATTTGGTCATAGGTTTTATTTGGTCAACATTAGCCTGCAATAAAACCGTTATTTCAAATATGCTGAATGTTAGCAATTGATAACACACATGTCTCAAAAATGATATGAACATTTGCCTGCCGGCTCATTTTTATATCCATTTTCTCGACATGTCTGTTATCATTTGCTAACAGTCAGCATATACGAAAGAACTCATTATAACATTTACTTTAACATTTACATTTATCTAGACCATTCCACGACTCAATTTATCATCACAAACGTTTGAGAGGTTGTCCCTTCAAGGCAATTTAACGATCAACGTTGACGGTAACCGGAACTGCACAGCGCCTAAAACGTCGCCCGCTGACCGCTATGTCTGGGTCTCATGACAGCCATTGGCTTGGAAAACATATATCGCACGACCTTGTGACAACAGCCTCGCAGAAACGAGAAGCTTTTTACGTGATTGGCTGGCGAAAGAGGGCTGTTAGAAGGGAGATGGAAAGACAAAGGCGACTCCAGGCGAAGATTGGCAGAGGATGTTGATAGTGGGTATGAGAAGTGGAGAAAGCAGAACAAAAAGTGGATTTTTGGGTTGATGCTGGAAGGACAGGGGTGGGGGTGTGGGGTGTTGGGGGGGGGGGGGGGGGGGGTGGGTGGTAACAACATCTGAAAACTGCATAAAAGACCTATTTTGTCGATTTTCTAGTTATCTAGCTGTTTGTATGTCTGTATTTCTGTTTGTGTGTCCGTCTGTTTTTCTTGTCTGTCAGCTTATTCTTTTCCCGGAGTCAGGCGATTACTTGAAATCGTGCACATGGGTTACTACTTAATTTCGATTGCAAGCAAAAAGTTAGAACAAAACCCTTGTTTGCGTGCGTGCGTGCGTGCGTGTGCGTGCGCTCATGCGTGCATGTTCTTATGCGTCTGTGTGTTGTACCACTTGTCTTTGTAAGCAGCAATAATCACGAAAAAGTGTGTTTTGTGAACAGTACGTCTGGCAAGCTTTCAGTTTTATTTCGAAAGACGTGTCACAGTAACACCTGTTTAAACTCTTGTTTAAACATTTAAGAGAGAGAGAGAAGAGAGAGAGAGAGAGAGAGAGAGAGAGAGAGAGAGAGAGAGAGTGAGGGAGAGAGAGAGAGAGAGAGAGAGAGAGAGAGAGAGAGAGAGAGAGAGAGAGAGAGAGAGAAAGAGAGAGAGAGAGAGAGAGAGAGAGAGAGATAGAGAGAGAGAGAAAGAGAGAGAGAGAAAGAGAGAGAGAGAGAAAGAGAGAGAGAGAGAGAGAGAGAAGAGAGAGAGAAAGAGAGAGAGAGAAAGAGAGAGAGAGACAGAGAGAGACAAAGAGAGACAGAGAGAGAGAGACAGAGAGAGAGAGGAGAGAAGAGAAAGAGAGAGAGAAGAGAGAAAGAGAAAGAGAGAGAGAGAGAAGAGAGAGAGAGAGAGAGAGAGAGAGAGAGAGAGAGAGAGAGAGAGAGAAAGAGAAAGAGAAAGAGAGAGAGAAAGAGAAAGAGAGAGAGAGAGAGAGAGAGAGAGAGAGAGAGAAAGAGAGAGAGAGAGTGGAGAGAGAGAGAGAGGGAGAGTAAGAGAGAAAGAGAGAGAGAGAGAGAGAGAGAGAGAGAGAGAGAGAGAGAGAGAGAGAGAGAGAGAGAGAGAGAGAGAGAGAGAGAGAGAGAGAGAGAGAGAGAGAGAGAGAGAGAGAGAGAGAGAGAGATATGCCAGGGCGGACTTGTATTTGCGAAGTCACGTAGCCGGGTTTATTGAGGATTTGCTCCGATCGCATCTTAGTAAGACAAAGGTGAAAACTGCGTCTGATTGAACCGTTCAGGGCGTGTTCAAAACACCCCAGTCGTGTTTGTTCTTGTAACTATAAAAGTGAGTTCTTTCACGTGTTGTTAGGCCAAAAAAAAAATAGGTCTGTTTACGGTAACATAGGCAAAAAATAGGGTCGGTAGGTCGGGATTTCTTTTTTTTTTTTTTTTTTTTTTTCCCAAAAAACCACATTTTTACATTATTTTGCCAAAAAAACAAGATTTTTTTTTCTCCCCCAAATGCTAAAAAAAAAGTCTAGGGTCGCGCGAAAAAACTAGGGTCGGTCGGGTTACCGTAAACAGACCTATTTTTTTTTTTGGCCTTATCAGATTGATATTTGCAAATGCGGTGTGCTGAACAGGGTAACAGTTTCATTTTAAACATAGAATTAGAAAGAAAAACACGACTTGCTTGCGTGTGCGCGTCCGCCTTTTTTTTCTTTTTTTTCCCCCTTTTTTTTCTGAGCCCAATGCATTGATTGCATGCAACATTCACACACTATTTGACACATTCCATTTCCTCTTTCAAATGCTTCACAACAATTGTGGATTAATAATAATAATAATAATACTGATAATAATAATAATAATAAATCACTTTTCCATAGCGCAAGTCCCGATTACAGCTCCACGTGCTTTACAATTCAAATGCAAGAAATATAGCAAGTCGCGTGACGCAAAATTATTACATGTATACGCATCACTGTAATGTCCACCCTTGCCTTTGCGTAGAAACATATCAAGACAGTATTTTGTATATTATGATCACTGCAAAAAAATCTTAGTTATTCTCAGACCTAAGTATTGAGGTTCATGATCCTCTAAAAAAAATAAAAAAATATCAGGAAAGTAAAATATCACATACAAAAAATCACATGTATATGTTGAATGCAATAGGATGTGAATTTTTGATGAAACATTTTGTAGTGCTTTGTGACAGATCACTATTTTTAGATGAAACACACCTGTTCACCTGATTAATATTTGAATTTCCTGAAATTGAACTTTTGAAACACTTACTTACGTTAAATAACTTGTTGAGGCACTTAATTGTTATTTCTATTATTATAATAGTTTTGGGGGGTTTATGGCTGGTCACTGAAGAATGCTGGAAAGCAGTACTCTAGCAACCATTATGTACAGCTGCGATAAATGCGCTTTGTTTGCAAATTATGACATTTCTTTCTTTGAAACCGGATGTTTCTCCTTAGCAGTTTTGAACATTCCACCCCCCCCCCCTCCGCCGCGGGTTAGGGGGAAGAATTTACCCGATGCTCCCCAGCATGTCGTAAGAGGCGACTAACGGATTCTGTTTCTCCTTGTACCCTTGTTAAATGTTTCTTGTATAGAATATAGTCAATGTTTGTAAAGATTTTAGTCAAGCAGTATGTAAGAAATGATAAGTCCTTTGTACTGGAAACTTGCATTCTCCCAGTAAGGTAATATATAGCTATTCTGATGGACACGTGGGGGAATTCGGGGGCTGTGATTGGATGGTCTCTTCCGATCATCAAAGCATAATGCTACGGAAGTCGGCCATTTTTGCCAATATCCAAAAGCATATTGTCAATAACAAAGACGCGTGGTTCCGGTTTACCCATCTGTACCACACGATGTTTCACTGATCGACAACAGCATACACTGACAACTTGAAATTCTTCTCGGGAATGTTTTTCAGCTTTACAAATGTCGATAGCATATCCTTTTCTGCTAAATTCCCGGTGAAACAGGACTAAACCTATTATTTTCTGTCCCTAAACACCACACAATGCCTAAAGTCGAAAGATGTAGTACAAACAGGGGAGTAAAACGGAACAGCCGTTTTTGTGTGCCTGTGAGCTTAGTTCACAGTTGCCGACTGACACAAACTTTCGCATTTGGCTTTTCTTATCTCGTAACTCCACACTAAATACCCCACTTCCCTTCTGAAATATTGATGTACAACCCATGGCACTAACATTCATGTAGTCGTTTATGACTGAGGTTGACAAATTTGCTTCATGACGAGACAAGTATAAATGCCATTCACCCAAACTGAAAACGTCGCTGCCGTCTGCTCGCTTTGTACGGATTAGCTGTTCTCTTTTCCTCCCCTTGTTGCATCCTAGTTCTTCAGTTGTTTCTAGTTTTCCGTTGATGTTGTGTTTTGGTCTTCTTCATAAGTAGTCTTGTTCAAAATTTAAAAAAAATCAAACTTCTTTTTGTTGTATACGAATGAACTAATAAAAAGCTGTTTAACAGCTGTGTTGTCAAATCGATTTTTTTTCCAAAGTCAGTGTGGCGCCTGCGCAAAACTAATGCGCATAAGAAACGGCGTCTGCTATCAAAACCTGAGATCAACGCATCGATGCAAAAACTGTCATTTTGTAAGTTTGGAACAACAAATAAAGGTCAGAACAGCTATATAACCGCCATTGTATTTTCAGCGTAGCAATAGGGTCCGATATTTAGACTCGAACAAGTATAATGCGACTCGTCTTCGACTCGTCGGCATTATACTTGTCTCGTCTAAATATCGGACCCTATTGCTACGCTGAAAACACAATAGCTGTTAATATTGTACCACGTTGCAAGCCCCTGGAGCAAATTTTTGATTAGTGCTTTTGTGAACAAGAAACAATTGACAAGTGGTTCTATCCCATCTTCCCCCTTTCCCCGTCGCGATATAACCCTTCGTGGTTGAAAACGACGTTAAACACCAAATAAAGAAAAGAAAGATTGAACATTCCATCGCTATGGAAACCTGGTTCAGTGCAATGTTTTGTAACTTGTGCAATATCCTGTATTTATTGACATGGCTACACCACAAAATCAAAAATATGACAAATTAATGCTCAGATATACCGTGTAATTTACATTTCATTACTTGACATTATGATTTTAAAATGCATGTATTGCATGAGATTATTTGTGTACCTTTGCATAGCTGCCAGCCCTCCCTGATTTTCTGGGAATCTCCTGAATGTTTGCTTTGTTGTTCTTTTCTGTGCGTTTTGATCTGTTGTTTGTATTCATTTATATTTTGTTAACATTAGATGTGTCCGAAAAAAAAGTGGGAATCCATAGTGCTGTCCATTGCATTGAATTTTGAACAAAGAGAAGGTTCTCATTCTGTAACTTTAAAACACAGTGAGCAGATTTGGATCAAGGCAGGTAGTAACTATATATCTCATTGATCGATTTATTTACGATGCTAAAGAATCATAACATGCTGCTTTAGTGGATAAGTTTGATCGAGTAATTCATCACACAGCTTTTCTCGTCGCGATATAACCTTGAATGGTTGAAAACGACGTTAAACACCAAATAAAGAAAAAAAGACACAGCTTTTCCTTTTGGTGACACGGAATCAATGAACGATTTCTTTTTTTGGATTTGGTGGAGCTTTTAATCGCCTGACACTATCTAACTCAACACAAAACATCTCCTGACACTATCTAACTCAACACAAAACATCTCCTTCATATCCAAATAAGCTGAAGGGACTTTAACAACACAACATCCAACACAGGACTTAAACGACCAACACTTCTGTATGAAGCAGGTCGGATTCATTCTATCGACCTGGCTGTCGACTCAATGAAACAGACCAAGATAAGATAAGATAAGATAAGATAAGATAAGATAAGATAAGATAAGATAAGATAAGATAAGATAAGATAAGATAAGATAAGATAAGATAAGATAAGATAAGATAAGATAAGATAAGATAAGATAAGATAAGATAAGATAAGATAAGATAAGATAAGATAAGATAAGATAAGATAAGATAAGATAAGATAAGATAAGATAAGATAAGATAAGATAAGATAAGATAAGATAAGATAAGATAAGATAAGATAAGATAAGATAAGATAAGAACATTCAATCCACATGTTCATTGTACACAAGCATGGACATTTTTCTTGTTCAACTTTCGACGATAATTGTATGAAAATCTCCGTGACACTGCAGACAATCCTTGTTCTGCTGCCCTGTACAGAACAACTGAGGTCCCCCTTTTACCTTAGCCTTCAGGGAGCAGAGTCTTTCGATCTCTTTCCTAGCTGCACCAAACACAGAGCCCGTGGGGTCCGGGCCACAAACAGGCAGATCAATTCTCTTCAGTCGACCTGGCCGTCAACTCCAAAAAGGCCTCGATCGACCGACCATGTAAATCGTTGTGACCGCGAGCTTTCCTGCGTCATGCACAGTTGGATATTCGGGCTGGAGAAAAGATATGGGGTTCAGGCTCTGTGGCACGAAACCAAAGGGTGTAACATGTCTCGTTAGCCAATCAAATTGGGTCGATGATGGCTTACAATCGCCCTTGGGGAACAAAGCAAGCTTTATTCCTGCTTAGTTCTGACCTATTGGCATCTGATTCGTCGGCTTTCCTTTGAGCTTCTAATTCAATCAAACAAAAATGTAACAAGAACATGACCTGCCAACAACCTGGCTGAATTCGTTGTCCTCTCTTTCGTGATGTCAGTTGAGGTGGTTTTTCTCTTCCGATATGTACTTGAAGTACGGAGGCGTTGTGAATAAACACGCAGGAACAATCTCTGAGGCTCTCGTACAATAATATTGGATGATATTAATTGAAAAGTATGTGTCAGATTACTTTTCTCTTGGTAGAGGGCATTCACAACCTCTTGCCTGTGCTGCGATCAGTGAATATGCCATCAATAAACAATGTAATGAGCTCGATATTATTTGTGGACATACACAGGTGTGTATTACATGCCCATGAGTTGTCATGCGAATGGGCGTTTAACAAGCGTCCATTATTATCATTATTTGTGACGAGTGTGAAATGTCTGAGGTTGCGTTGCCATACGATATCCGCGTAGAAAAGGATTTAACGTCAAGGCCATTATATGGAGATTAAATTACGAAAACTCTACAATTATTCACTGTCAAGCAGTGGTAATCTTATCTCATAACTTCTGAGACAGCGAAAGCTTTGACCCAGCTTGAACTCTGGCTGAGATTTTGTTTTAAAGGCTGCCAAATACGTAGCGTTCATTAATTAATTCATATTGTTTACATGTGCCAATAATGTTATAAAACTGTACCTAAGGGGATATAATAACGATTGGCTGTAGCTTTCGAACACAGTATACGTTATTTGCGTGTTTGACCAAAATATGACATTTTACACAGATCGAGACAGTCATTGTTCTCCGAGACCGCGCTAGCGGTCGAGGTGAACAATGACTGTCGAGATCTGTGTAAAATGTCATATTTTGGTCAAACACGCAAATAACATTTATGTATCGATCGAATTCCTTTCAGGTACTTATGACTTTGTTGTTGTTTTGACGATTGAACGAGCACACACACATGCATGCAATCCACATGTATGCAATCAAACACATAAGCTTCATATTTGGGCGTTTCAGGTTGACCGAAACTTCAAAGGAACTACAAAACACACGTCATGTACTCACTTTGTTGTTGTTTTGACATTGAACAGCACACACACATGCAATCAAACACATGACGTTTTTTTTTTTAGTTCCTTTGAAGTTTCGGTCAACCTGAAACACCAAATTATAAAGTTTTGTCGGCCTCTGACGTCACATGGCTCAAAGAAGGGAAATCCAATCTCCAATCGATACATTATACGTTATTTGCGTGTTTGACCAAAATATGACATTTTACACAGATCGAGACAGTCATTGTTCTCCGAGACCGCGCTAGCGGTCGAGGTGAACAATGACTGTCGAGATCTGTGTAAAATGTCATATTTTGGTCAAACACGCAAATAACATTTATGTATCGATCGAATTCCTTTCAGGTACTTATGACTTTGTTGTTGTTTTGACGATTGAACGAGCACACACACACATGCATGCAATCCACATACATGTATGCAATCAAACACATAAGCTTCATATTAATTTTGGGCGTTTCAGGTTGACCGAAACTTCAAAGGAACTACAAAACACACGTCATGTACTCACTTTGTTGTTGTTTTGACATTGAACAGCACACACACATGCAATCAAACACATGACGTTTTTTTTTTTTTAGTTCCTTTGAAGTTTCGGTCAACCTGAAAAGCCAAATTATAAAGTTTTGTCGGCCTCTGACGTCACATGACTCAAAGAAGGGAAATCCAATCTCCAATCGATACATAAAGTTTTGTCGGCCTCTGACGTCACATGACTCAAAGAAGGGAAATCCAATCTCCAATCGATACATAAAACATTATTTTCAGTATTTCAAAGTGGTGTTGATAGTGTCGAATGTAAACAGAACAGTCTCAAAGTGAAAGTGTATGTTTTCCTGAAATTGCGAAGTTTAACAAGAATACAGAAAAGCGCGCTTTCCTGCTTAGCACAATACGCTACCGCGCTAATCTGGCGTGTCAATATCACTACGTTTTGCACGTGGAAGGTGAGCGATTTCCTTCACGCGGGGATTGACGAAGCTGTACTGTCTGTGTTGACGGTCTAAAAATAGCCCAAGTCCTGGAGAACTGTTGCTAAACATAGCAATAAAGAATTAATTATTTCTCGTAATTGGTAAGGACTTCAAACCTAAAACTTTGCAGGAAGCTTAATTTATACATCCCCGCAACGATGGGAAAAGCCCTGGAAGTAATTAAACTAATTAAATAGGACTATATGTCAGCCTTTAAAGAAGAAAAAAAGGTCTGTACACCACACCAGCGTGTGGGGCGATCGAGGTCACTGAGCCTTTGTAATGTTACGTCGATATCTCCCGTTGCGCACGGACGGACGTTTCTCGCCCAGTTAACGCTCGGTTTGATATGAGTTGATCTGAGGGCAGGAATTTAATTTTGTGGTAAGCAACAACAACAACAACAACAACAACAACAATGACACATACAAAAACTGCTTTGTGGAATGCAGTCAATACGATACGAGAGTACCTGGCAAGGGCACAAAAACCGACTTCGCATCTTTGTTCCTCGTTATAGAGACGTAACACAATTTAGGGCCAAAATGGGAAATAGCCATAACGTTCTGATAAGAGCTGCCGGATCTGTTCCACTAAAAGCAAGGGGGCACTGGAGACACGGTATGACATCCGGTCAGGGCTGAAGATCACATTTGTAGATGATTTATCCCCGTTGTTGGCACTGCTGTCTGTGCAAATGACTCTCCTCCCTCGAGTGTGAGTTATGTGTATGATGCGGGTCGCTGTTTGTCCGGCACAGCTTTTTCGAGCCTCGGTCCATTAGTGGTTCAATCCTCCATTGCACAGCTATTGTGTTCAGTGTGTGCTCGGCGATTGAGGAGTATTGCTGTTTATGTGGGATATACCCTTGAGTTCTCAGAGTCTAATTGATTGTATGATGTGGCCCAATGAATGTGTCTTCGTGTTTACTTGTTTCTCTGTTTATTAAATAGCTGTGCGTGTGTTTGTCTGTGTCTCTGTCTGTCTGTCTGTCTCTCTCTGTGTCTCTCTCTGTCTCTCTCTCTCTCTCACACACACACACACACACACACACACACACACACACACACACACACACACACATCATTTAAAGGTATAACCATATCCCAACCTCTGCGGTCCCGATCGTATACACAACGCAGTGTGAGAGTGTCAGGTGTCCTTCTGTCTCTTGTATTAATTTTGTTGTCACTCTTTTCTCTTTTCACATCCTCTTACCCATTGACTCAGACACTGGTTCTCGATGGGTATTACAGCCCTGATGATCATTGGATGGCTCGCAGACTTGCCATCTGTCAGCATGATTCTCAAGATTCCTTCTTCCTGTTTCTCACCGTCTCACTACCCCCAGGTCACGTGCCATTTTGGCCGGTCCCGATGATGTCATGTGCTAAATCCCTGCGGGGAGAAAAGGTGCAGTCGAGGTGCGGAAGGTGGTTTAGTTGGATGGTGACTTTCTGGAAACATCAGAATGGTATTAGATAGCTAGCAAACACAACAACAACAACAACAACAACAACAACAACAACAACAACAACAACAACAACAACAACAACAACAACAACAACAACAACAACAACAGAACAGCTATTCCCTGCTCCGAAAAGTATCCGTTTTGCATGTCTGTCCTCGTAGACTAATCAGCTCAAATTTGCATTCACTGAACTCAAATATAGAACATGGCAATGGTGTTAGTTAATCAGCATACACAACAACAACACCAACAATAACAACAACAACAACAACAACAACAACAACAACAACAACAACAACAACAACACCAAAACAGATGTCCTCTGCTCCTAAAAGTATCTGTTTAGCATTCCTGCCCGTAGACCAATCAGTTCGAATTTGCATTGATTGAACTCAAATATAGAAGTAGACAATGGTGGGTGTAATACTTAAGTGTCACAGTCGCTGGGGAACTTTCGCTATATTCAGCCTGGATTCGTGAGCAGCTGATAGGCACTGACTTGCCCGAGGGTCTTTACATCGCGTAATTGTTTAGTCTAGACCGTGTGATTGAGTAGACGAAGATCATTTGAACTCGTACCACTGTCCTAGTTGACTAGGGTTGAAAGGGGTTAAACGATATCCCTACACACTACCAACGCACTTGTTTTTTGAAGGTTGACAGTGCACAAGCCTAATCTATCTTCAAATTAATGATTACGTCGTTTTGGTTTTATGATTAACCGGACATGTTTAAAAAAAAAATAAAAATGGGGGGACAGCGCTTATTATTTAATAATAATAATAATAATAATAATAATGGAAATTTATAGAGCGCTTACCTAAAAGCTCCAAGCGCTTTACATTGACATTATTATACACATGTACAAAACCAAAATACAAGCATTAAGACACAAAAAGAACAGGAGTACAAAAACAAATTCATCGTTTAAATCCATGCAGTCACAAACAAACACACGCGTGCGCACGCACATACGCGTGCGCATACACACACACATGCTATCACCACACACATGCACAGATACACACAGACACACAGATACACATTCATACACACACACACACACACACACACACCCACACCCACACACACACACACACACACGCACACACACACACACACACATACAGACAGGCACACACACACATACATACAAACACACACACATACACATACACTCACACATGAATACTAATATATCTACACAAATCTGCATACATGGCGTACACACGAAAATCGCAAATATAATCACAAAACCAAGCTCGTGCTTAAACATATCCATTTATCTAACAATGAAGTGACGTCATCGATGCCGTTTATGTCTACAATAATTGCTTAATAAAGGCTGCCATATACGTAGCGTTCATTAATTAATTCATATTGTTTACATGTGCCAATAATGTTATAAAACTGTACCTAAGGGGATATAATAACGATTGGCTGTAGCTTTCGAACACAGAACAAATTATTTCAGTATTGCAAAGTGGTGTTGATAGTGTCGAATGTAAACAGAACAGTCTCAAAGTGAAAGTGGATGTTTTCCGGAAATTGCGAAGTTAACAAGAATACAGAAAAGCGCGCTTTCCTGCTTAGCACAATACGCTACCGCGCTAATCTGGCGTGTCAATATCACTACGTTTTTCACGTGGAAGGTGAGCGATTTCCTTCACGCGAGGATTGACGAAGCTGTATTGTCTGTGTTGACGGTCTAAAAATAGCCCAAGTCCTGGAGAACTGTTGCTAAACATAGCAATACAGAATTAATAATTTCTCGTAATTGGTAAGGACTTCAAACCTAAAACTTTGCAGGAAGCTTAATTTATACATCCCCGCAACGATGGGAAAAGCCCTGGAAGTAATTAAACTAATTAAATGGGACTATATGTCAGCCTTTAAGACACAAGAAGTGATCATCAGAATTCTAAATGAAGGTAATAAAGGAGAACTGCCCAAGTTATCGACCAGCGACGTATTTAGGAATATGAGGACACTGCCATTTTGTACATACTATTTCCAAGTAGACGGGTAGTCAGTGCATTGAACGGCTGTACTAATCTGTACGTATGCGGGCTTCACAAATTGCAGTCTAAAGCAGTCAATTTTAAACCATGACGTCAGGTTTGGTAGTTTGACTTTGACGTAATAGCTTATGTTACCGCACACATGCTGTGACTGTAAAACGGAGTATATAAGACAATGTAAATAATTCATCGGAAACATCTGTGAATGTGTCTGTACATATTAAATCACAACTGTCACAGCGTCCAAGCCTCCGCTTCACCTTTGACATTGTTTGAGTGATCGGTATCATATTTCAGCCTTCCATCGATCGATCCATGAACACAGACGTATGTAAGATATTGCTGACTGAAGGAACATGCTATCAGCGCAGGCATTAGTACCAGGGTGTCTACAAATTAAAGCACTTACAAAAACACAAAAAAAGCACTTACCCCGGGCCTCGTCAGCATTGGGACAAAAATCGAAACCATGAGATGGATCTGTGACTAGCGCGTCTGACCCTGCTAACCCGTATGGTCCATTACTGCCCAACGCCCTCCCCTTTGTCGAGGCGTCTGCAGCCAGGGCCGAGGTGCACGAGAAAATTACCAACCGGGTGGGAGTCAGCCGCGGTGTTGGATTGGTTGACATTGAGATTTGTTATGATTTCAACGAATCAGACCCCCCAGTTTGTTCTCTCCCGTGTGGGTGGCACCCACTCTCGCTTCGTGTATCTCAGCCCAGATTGCCGTCTTGTGTCGGTGTGAGAATATCGAGATTGTTTGACATGGAAGCTTTTAGTCCTGTAGAGTATTCGTACTGTTGACAATAAGTATGGCCACAGTCCTGGCTGGTTTCCATCTTCATCTACATGTACAATACAGCAGACACCCCCTTCACCGTGTCTGTTAACGTGTCTGGCGGATGATTGCCGCTGTATTTTCTTCGTGTGAAGATCATCTTGATGCCCTCTTTGTGTCATTAGTTGTAAAAGACATCTTGGACAGCATCTTGATTTTGTGGGCGTTAATCTCGCAAAAGAAACCGTTGCCGTTTTGCTGGATACCATCCAAGTTATTGCTGCGTGTCGTAATTGTTGTATAATGTTGGTTTCGGGTTACTTTTATGGCTCAGTTTGGCTGACATAGGCAGTTTCAGTTCTGAAAATCAATGGTTATTTCACGATTTTAAAATATACATACGGAATATATTAATTCACTACTGGGAACGTGGACTCCTGTCGTGTGCTGTAATGAGCATGATCTTAAAAAACGCGTTGACCAAAAGTAAAGAGTCGACACTGTATATTGGTTTCTTCCATTAAAACCATTATTTACAATAATCGCATTTTTTTTTTTTAGAGTTTTCAAATGTTCAAATGAGTAGTTGACAGATCAGAAAAAATACGCCCACAGAGAGTTTTAGAAGTGAGGTGTGGCATCTTGATTGAGGGATTTGAGCTGATTCTCCTTGAAACACAGGCACACACGTACGCACCCACACACATGCACGTAACTACGGCTTTCTTCTTAAATTATTCGTTTACTGGGACAAGAAACGAGTCTAGGCTACCAAACAAGAGCAAAACACCAAGAACATCGTTGAAGTATGATATGTGTGCTAGTTATTACATACGTGAACCTATGTTTTATGTTTTATGTGTGTTGTCCTTTTGTCCAATTGTTGTTATAATCGTTTACAGGCAGGCAGGGTGTGCAGAGGAAAATTGTCCATGTGGATGTAACATTTTAATGGACAATAAAGTGATGTTATTGTTATTATTGTTATTGTTGTTAAATCCCCCTCGAGATTATAACCAGGGCATTTCCTGCACAGCATTCTTCGAGTGATCACCTTTGACAACATTTTATATGTATGAGCAGACCTTCACTGTGTGAGAGTCTACGCCTACGAGGAATAGCTGTCTACCACAATCCCACCTCTCCTCTGACCGAGACTGTCTTGGATTGACCTTTTAGCGTCTCAGTAGGGTGTCGGTGGCCAAGACCGCACGTCAGCACACCACTCGTCTCTCCTTCCTCCCCCCTCCACTCCTCCGTCCCACTCTGGTGAAAGGCAAGGGGGTGGAGAGGCACCTCTTGCTGTCATTAATCATTGCAACAGATGGTACAGGGGGACGGTGCTGCCGGAAACCTCTCCCGTCTGCTCTGGAATGCTAATGATCTCCCTTGATATGTTTTGTGGTGGCGCTCATCGGCCATTTGTGACGTCAGCGTCTTCTTGAAAGTCAAGGCTGGTGAAGAAGAGAGTTTTAGAGTCAGCTAGTTTTACTGCCGTTCGTGTTGTGGAGGTACAGTTAGCATGGGTTGTGTTGTGTGTACTGTTCAATGCTGTCTGACATTTTGGGGGCACATCATGACACATCATGACACATCATGACTGTCAAGTCTCGCTGTCCGGTCTAACAGTATTGACGTGTGATCGTCAAGAAGAAGACACATCATGACTGTCAAGTCTCGCTGTCCGGTCTAACAGTATTGACGTGTGATCGTCAAGAAGAAGACACATCATGACTGTCAAGTCTCGCTGTCCGGTCTAACAGTATTGACCGTGTGATCGTCAAGAAGAAGACACATCATGACTGTCAAGTCTCGCTGTCCGGTCTAACAGTATTGACCGTGTGATCGTCAAGAAGAAGACACATCATGACTGTCAAGTCTCGCTGTCCGGTCTAACAGTATTGACGTGTGATCGTCAAGAAGAAGACACATCATGACTGTCAAGTCTCGCTGTCCGGTCTAACAGTATTGACGTGTGATCGTCAAGAAGAAGACACATCATGACTGTCAAGTCTCGCTGTCCGGTCTAACAGTATTGACGTGTGATTGTCAACAAGAAGAAGAAGAAGAAGAAGAAGAAGAAGAAGAAGAAGAAGAAGAAGAAGAAGAAGAAGAAGAAGACACATCATAACAGTGGCTGATTTAGGGGGGGGGGGGCTAAGAGGGCTCGGGCCCCCCCTTGAGGGAACAGAGAGAGAGAAAGAGAGAGAGAGAGAGAGAGAGAGAGAGAGAGAGAGAGAGAGAGAGAGAGAGAGAGAGAGAGAGAGAGAGATGATTAAATGACAGTTTCTGAGCTCAGGTGGCGCATTTTGCTTCCTTGAAAAAACAAAATTCCGGGGGGGGGGGGGGCATGCCCCCGGACCCCCTAGCATGTTCGGGCGCTTTGTGCCCTCAATTCAGGCGCTTCGCGCCTTCAAGTTTGTGCAAAATAAATTGGGTGCCCCCCCCCCCCCCCCCTTTCTTAAGATCCTGGATCCGCCCTTGCATGATTTGTGAAGACGACGTTCATGTACTGAAATCTTCTGAACAACCGAGTATCATGATTTTGATGTAAGAAAGAACTCGTTGCTCTAAATTGTATTCTCTCGAACACAAACATCAATCTACCTCTCCCGCCCCGTGTGTATCAGAAGCCATAAGTTATCGTGTCCGTTTATATTCTTTCAGCGAATAATTATGTCCTAATTACGGTTCACCAACCCCTGACATCCATTCCAACAAACACACTGTGCACACCAGTAACCCTCTATCTCTCAGGGATTGGCTTGGGTTTTGTCCACTAGAGGTCCATTGACTGACTCAGCCATGAATCAATCAGTCTTTTGCAAACCAATCAGTCAAGAAAACAAACTTTCCTTCCACCACTGGACTGCCACACCTGTGCATTACGGCAGTGAGGGCAAACTTCTGAAAGTTGTTTACAATGAACAAATGGGAGGAATATTCAATTCATTTCTTCATTTTCTTGTTTATTTTCCGCCAATGGTCTTACATGAAGAGGAATAAAAGGTCTGAGGACACAATAACCATATTTATTTTCATCAAGTAAGGAAAGGGGAAAATAAGAAAGAACAAAACATCAGACAAAAATAAGACGAGCTGACTGACTCTGCTGCATGTCTATCGGTCAGTTAATGGATTGAGACCCATGTGTGTCGGTCTTTTCCGAATTTAACATGGCAAAAGACCGATGACCGACGCCCAAGCCAATCCCTGATCTCGTTTCATTAGTGTTCAGCCATTTGCCAACCTACTGCCCGCAACTGTCCCTTTGCCCAAACTATTTCTGACTATTGCTAGTCTCATGAATTTCAATAAACCCCAACATGGTAAGATCCGCCAAAAATGGCGTTTCTGCAGCCATGCCGATAATTAGACATATATCCCGCTATGGGGCGCCCAATGCTATTAGGTTCACACTGTCTCATTTTCCTACTTGACGTGTCTGTGTGTGGGGGAATAGTCTGGAACAGGAAAGGGAGATGAAATGAGAGAGAGAGAGAGCGAGAGAGAGAGAGAGAGAGAGAGAGAGAGAGAGGGAGAGAGAGAGGGGGAGAGAGAGAGAGAGAGAGAAGAAAGAGAGAGAGAGAGAGAGAGAGAGAGAGAAGAGAGAGAGAGAGAGAGAGAGAGAGAGAGAGAGAGAGAGAGAGAGAGAGAGGGGGGGGGATGGTGTGGAAGGAAGAAGGAGGAGGACGTGGTTTTGTCAAGACGTCTGATGCTTCTGAGAATCGACGCAAAACTTTGCACGTGGTTATCATTCTTACTGATCAACAAGCGATACGATCACTTTTGCTTTGGCCTACTCTCGCTTTGAACACGGACCTACGTTTTATTTATGCATTTATTCTTCCATTTATTCCTTAATTCTACATCGAAGAAATTACAAAACATCACATCGTCTTGTGCATGTGTTTGCATCGTTCTTCTGGTTGTTGCTTGTCTATTAATGAGTTTGACACACGTTCATTGGAGCACTGACCTTGCGCATTCACTGCGGAACGATGCCCTTCAAAGATGGAGATGTGCTGCTATTGCCGTAAAAAAAGTTTTCCATCAGATATATGAGATGTATTCAGATGTATTTGAGATGTATTTAAGAGTGTATTCAGTGTAAACAAAACTACACACATGCAGTGATGCTAAAGAAAATCACACACACAAAATAAAGTGCTTGGTGGTCACGCGTTAAAAACATAATATGTAAAATAACAATAAATAGTCTTCAGTATTGCTTCACGTAATGCAGACGCAGTCGTCAAGGTATTTTACTAGTATAAAGAGGAACTATTTTTTAAAAGGATTGGGTGAAATCATGACAAACAGACGCCAAATCTGTGTAACTTGTTTGATGTATTACTCATAACTGCATTATACTTTTCGCACACAAATCGTTGCTTCATGTTGCTAGGGAAGTGACTTGAGGAAACTAGTTCATCACATAAATCCACAATATCACGACAGAAAGTGACACTTGGAAGGTCACAATGACCTCATCAAATTCATCATGACGTTCCATCGGGCGATAATAATCGTGTCAGCGCGCACTTGATGATCCGAACAAGCAGGCAATACTAACGGGTCGCGAATCGGTTCGATCTCAATTACAGTGGAACCCCCATTTAAAGACCTCAAAAAATCTAAGAAACCCAGGTCTTTAAAAGGAGGGAGTCTTAAAATGGGGGTTCATTTATGGAGGTTATGCACACAAAATCTGGGAAAACAGGGTGTTAAAATGGAGGTTCCACTGACACATAAAAACATGAAATCCCGCTGTCGGATTTTGACAGGCATTTGTGTCCATGACTGCACAGGTTTTGTAGAACTCATAACATGTAAATCTCTTGAAAAAGGAATTAGTTTGCACCGGAGATCTTTCTCCGCCTCATTTGCTCAGGAAGCATAAGCCAGGAGGTAACCGCCATTATATACTTTGTTTTTAAGCTTACTGTCTGTGATGGCGAAAGTTTGAGTTATGACATCCAATAAAGTCAAAAATCGGAGTATGCATTATGTATCGAAACAAATACGCATTACGCCGAGGGTCCCCCCCCCCCCACACACACACACACGCACACACGAACACACGCACACATTCGCACGCACTCCCGCACGCATACACACACACACACACACACACACACACACACACACACACACACACACACACACACACACACACACACACACACAAGCAAGCAAACAAGCAAAGCACCGATCAAATGGAAAATATACCCTTCATCTCAAGTAAAATGTACTCGTTTCGTTGTTTTCAGCCGCTGACAACTGATGAGTACCTATCAGCTAACGCGGATCCAGTGTCTCAGGGAGCCACGCTAGCTCTGCTGATCGGGGAGTACAACATGCCTCATACCTACATACTCATCCAGGACATCTTTCTGGGCGGCGGCTTTCTCGAGGGATTCAGGTATGGTAGCTCGTTTGTGCTACAATTCTGACATAAAAGTGTGTGTGTGTGTGTGTGTGTGTGTGTGTGTGTGTGTGTGTGTGTGTGTGTGTGTGTGTGTGTACCCATGTTTCCACAGGTTTGGTTGCCTAAATCACCATAAGGCAACCATCCACACGTGGATGGCAACCTAAACTCTGGATGGCAACCTAATTGTGTGGATGGTCGCTTCATTTAACACCGTTAAATTGACTTTTTTGACGGAAAGAATGTCATAACAATGTTCAAAATGACATTCTTTCCGTCCTCTATAGGCGACGAAATAGGTCAAATTTTGTGCATTTTTTAGTGCAAAATTCTTCGATGCCGGAGCGAGTACTGCACCCAGTGCTGTTGTAGTGCAAGTGCACTAGAAAGGCACTACACCCAGTGCCGCCTCTTAGGTAACCATCCACACTTTAGGTACGTGTGTGTGTGTGTGTTGTGTTGTGATGTAATGCCTGTGCACATGCTTCACCTGACATGGCATTACTGCCTGTTTGTCTACCTGGTATGTCTTACTTGCGTTCTTTTCTTTACATATGCATGTCTGTATGCCATCTTTTCACTTCCGTGTCTGTCTGTATCCACGTTTCTGCGTAAACATATAATTATATGCCTGTCTGCCCGCGTGCATGTCTGTCTGTATGTCAGTGTGTCTGTCTGGCTAGCTGTCTGGTTGTCTGGCTGGTTGTCTGCGAGTTCAGTTGTCCGTTTATCATTTCGTTCCTATCTGTAGCAGCGAAATTAGTAACAAAAATAATGCATTCTGGAAATGCATAACACAATGGACAAAATAATAACGAGTCGCGTAAGGCGAAAATACAACATTTAGTCAAGTAGCTGTCGAACTCACAGAATGAAACTGAACGCAATGCAACGCAGCAAGACCGTATACACACCGGTGACACTGTGACGGTTCCCCTACGCTTTGTGTTCGGTGCCCTGACCCTTTGTGTTCGGTTCCCACTCGGTTCCCACACGCCAAAATTCGCGGACAAAACATCCATTTATGGTAGTATTACGCAATGTTGCTCTCTGAGAATGGTCTTGTTAGATCTGGGAGTGTTTACACTACATGCCTAGGTGCTGTTGGATTGAAGGTTTTTGATATTTTAGCCGTTATTAGGTAGAATGCCTTCCACTTTACTGCAAAACTGCATAATTCGTAGCATCGGCAAGAAATATCCTACCAAAAAATGCCTGCTTGGAACTGTCGTTGGTCCAGCAAAAAGTTCAACATGTCTGTAGCAGACAGCCCAAGTTTCAAGATTGTAGGGCCATCCAAACAGCCGTAATAATAAAAACAACAAAAGTAGTCAGTGAAATTGGCTGTGTTCGGTCCCCCCACACTTTTGTGACGTAGGCGTGACGGTTCCCATAATTCATTGTGTCGGTCCCCACTTTCTGTGTCGGACCCCACTTTCGACCTAATTTCTCTGTGACGGACCCCACAACCAGCCTATTTTGTGTCGGTCCCCACACCTTCTTGGATTTATGACTTGCCGGTTACTTGTATCATTGTATTCATTGAATCTAATTGTCTCGGAGTTATTTTTCAGCAAAAACCGGCAAGGCAGCACCTTTTGTGATACCAAGTAAGTCAGATGACATCAGTATGTGTGTGTGTGTGTGTGTGAGAGAGAGAGAGAGAGAGAGAGAGAGAGAGAGAGAGAGAGAGAGAGAGAGAGAGAGAGAGAGAGACTAACTTTATTAGTTTATGCCACAAATAATATATAACATTATTTATCTCTGGGACGGTTCCCAGTATACCAGCAAATTATGTGTTGATCCACCCACACCTTCTTGAACTGGCCTTCCCAATATCTACTCTTAGTCTTACGGCCTTGGAGATATGCAATTTGGCACATTTTTAAACTAAAAGATCCACCTGTCGTATGTGAGATTCAGTTTTCAGAGCAAAATGCTGCCCAGGGACTTCTAGTGGTGATTGAAAAAAAAAAAAGAGTACTTGCCTGTGTCAAGTATGTGTCTTTATCCACGCTTGTTGTAAGAGGCAACTTTTCCCAGCTCCTTGTGTTCATGACTGCTTTCTCTTAAAATTAATTACTTTATGACAGTCAGAATACAATGGAACAAGGCTACATAAACCCTGACAGCCTACGACAACGGCCCGACTAAGGCTCAACACCGCGCCAATAAATTCAGCATTGGGCCAATGTTGGGCCATGATTGCTCCGTTTTCGTAGGCTATCAGGGTCAAAGATACATATTGGTAAACTAGTAAAATACATGTTCAGCATCATCAGCAATACCACAAAAGGATTAAAACAAGAAATTCCTCCGATAGGAACTACCCCCCGTCAAAGGGAAATAACCTTCTCAGTTGGTGGCAGTGAGAATGGTTATTTCCCTTTGACCAACGGGGGTGTCCGTCTATACCAGGCCTTGTATAATTTTAATCCACCAATAACTCCCTAACCGTGTGTTTGACTGGTCCCAATTTTTGTAAGGACCGTCTCAGGAATGTATAGAACCTGTTCACCAAGTTTGGTGACGATCGGTCCGTTCATTCTTGAGATCTACTTGCGAACACAAACACATCGAGTGAAACCTATACACACCCCTATACTGGGGGTGTAAAAATCCTATTAGCTGTATGTCAGCGGCACAATGCAACCAGAACCAGCGTTTATGTGGAGTGATCGGGTGCTGGTCACTACCGCGAGCGTCACTACCGCGAGTACCACTACCGCGTCTCACACTAAAGTTGTGTTTCCGTACCCGCGACAGCGTTTTTCCAGCGGTGCGACGAAAATCAAGCACATAGAAAATGACCAGGAGTGTTTCCACACGCGCGACGCGTTAGCGGCGCGACAAGCGGCAAGCGACGCGATTTTTTTGAAAGGGTCCTGGAGCGATTTTTTTCGCGTTGTCGCGCGGCAACGCGGGAGTTTACAGATTTTACCGCATGTTTAAAACGCAAGTACGGAAACACGTCACGCGTTTGCGCGCGTTTTCTTTTGTCGCTGCCGCTGTCGCGGGTACGGAAACAGAACTTACCGCGAGTACGACACTACCGCGAGTACGACACTACCGCGAGTATAACACTACCGCGTGTCACACTACCGCGAGTATAACATTACCGCGTGTCATTTTATGACTTCCATGGCTGAAGGCAAAGGTTGAAATGTTTCCTTGAAATATAAAACAAAAAGGCCTGGTCTGTTCTCTGAACACTAATTCAATGTTTGTCATGCTAACCAAGAACTCAAAACGATCAGAACACACTATCAGAATACATATAGAATGGGTTGCTTCCAATCAAAGCCGTTAGAACACAAACTCACAAGAAGTAAGTTTGCATGCGTTCTCTCTACGGTTATGGTACTCGCGGTTGTGGTACGCGCGGTAGTGTGACACGCGGCAGTGTAATACTCGCGGTAGTGTTGTACTCGCGGTAGTGTGACACGCGGTAGTGTGACACGCGGTAGTGTGACACGCGGTAGTGTCGTACTCGCCGTAGTGTGACAGGCGGTAGTGACGCTCGCGGTAGTGTCGCATAACCGGAGTGATCTGGAAAGGTGTCAATCTCTCTCTCTCTCTCTCTCTCTCTCTCACGCTCTCTCTCTCTCTCTCTCTCTCTCTCACACATACACACACACACACACACACACACACACACACACACACACACACACACACACACATACTGATGTCATCTGACTTACTTGGTATCACAAAAGGTGCTGCCTTGCCGGTTTTTGCTGAAAAATAACTCCGAGACAATTAGATTCAATGAATACAATGATACAAGTAACCGGCAAGTCATAAATCCAAGAAGGTGTGGGGACCGACACAAAATAGGCTGGTTGTGGGGTCCGTCACAGAGAAATTAGGTCGAAAGTGGGGTCCGACACAGAAAGTGGGGACCGACACAATGAATTATGGGAACCGTCACGCCTACGTCACAAAAGTGTGGGGGGACCGAACACAGCCAATTTCACTGACTACTTTTGTTGTTTTTATTATTACGGCTGTTTGGATGGCCCTACAATCTTGAAACTTGGGCTGTCTGCTACAGACATGTTGAACTTTTTGCTGGACCAACGACAGTTCCAAGCAGGCATTTTTTGGTAGGATATTTCTTGCCGATGCTACGAATTATGCAGTTTTGCAGTAAAGTGGAAGGCATTCTACCTAATAACGGCTAAAATATCAAAAACCTTCAATCCAACAGCACCTAGGCATGTAGTGTAAACACTCCCAGATCTAACAAGACCATTCTCAGAGAGCAACATTGCGTAATACTACCATAAATGGATGTTTTGTCCGCGAATTTTGGCGTGTGGGAACCGAGTGGGAACCGAACACAAAGGGTCAGGGCACCGAACACAAAGCGTAGGGGAACCGTCACAGTGTCACCGGTGTGGTATACTCGTAGCATCGTCAGTCCACCGCTCATGGCAAAGGCAGTGAAAGTGACAAGAAGAGCGGGGTAGTAGTTGCGCTGAGAAGGATAGCACGCTTTTCTGGTACTGGTAGATATCAGAATTCATAATTGCTATTTCTGGTTAGATGTAAGCATTGCTATTTCTTGTATTAGAGTTCTGTTCATTGTTTCTAAATTATAACGTATAGATATAAGCACTGGCGACAGTATATTACTTGAAAAGCATGGTCTTCTTTTCAACTAATTAGCTACATGACAGCCGCAGCCCTTCTATAGATGCTACTTCCCTCAAGCAAATACCATCCGAAAATAGCAAATTATCCTCTGACTTGCTACTAAATGTTCATAATACGATCTGACTGCCTCAGTCTACAGACGTCGTATCTGTCAGTTTTGAAATCCCAAAGCTCTTGAACTCCTTTCTATCTCGTCAGTCCTTCCTTGTCCCTCCCTTTATCTATCAGCGACGTGAACACGTTTCTTTTTCTGTCTGCTACTCAGGAATTACCGGTACGCCTTGGATCATGATGCACACTTTTGTGTGAGAGGGTGTGTGTGTGTGTGTGTGTGTGTTTGTGTGTGTGTGTGTATGCGTGCGTGAGTGCGTGCGTGTGTGCGTGCGTGCGTGTGTGTACGTGCGTGTGTGTGTGTATGCGTGCGTGAGTGCGTGCGTGCGTGTGTGCGTGCGTGTACGTGTGTGTGTGTGTGTGTATGCGTGTGTGTGCGTGTGTGTGTGTGTGTGTGTGTGTGTGTCTCTCTCTCACTCTCTTCTTCTTCTTCTTCTTCTTCTTCTTCTTCTTCTTCTTCTTCTTCTTCTTCTTCTTCAGTTGCTCCTTGTTGTTCTTGATCTTTGTTTTCTTATCCATAATGTGTTCCTCCTTCACCTTCGTTTTCTTTTGTTTCTTCTATCCTTCTTTTCCTTCTCCTACTATTATTTTTGTTCATCATCTCCCTCTTACGCTTCTCCTTATTCCAACCGTCAGCTGCTTCTTCTTCTTCTTGCTCTTGGTTTTCTTTTTCATCATGTTGTTTTCCTCCTTTACCACCTCTTTATTTTTTCTTCTATCCTTCTTTTTATTTTCTCTTTCATCATCATCACCTTCGTATACGCTTCCTTGCATTCCAACCGTCTGACTCCTGTTATCTCGCTTGCAGGAGTCCAGGGGAGAACGGACACACAGAGAGCTATCTGGGCAAGTCCACACTATTTTCCGACATGAGTGACGAGGGGATCGAGAGCATGATGGAGGACGTGTCTTCCAAGGGCTGGAAGATCATCGTGCTGCACTGCCAGCCCCAGCTCATGCTGCGCGTCGTCCGTCAGGCCGTGGAGATGAACCTCTTCGGGACCGGGTACGGCTGGTTCCTCAGCGAAGCCGCCATGACCTACGACAAAGCGGAGCTGCGGACGCTGCCGGAAGGCTTGTTAGGACTCCGTGGATTTTACCGCAACCAGACTCGTGGCTTGCTGCGTGCTGCCGCCCGTACTATCAGCTGTGCCTACGCCTGTATGCAAGAGTGTTTCCGTGATATCTCCTATCCAGTGCCTTCTTCTTTTTCATCGTCGTCGTCTTCTTCGTCTTCATTGTTGTATAACCATTCGTCTTCGTCCTCTTCGCCTTCGTCTGAGTTGTCAAAGAGGACTTCTTCTCCATCGCTGTGGTCGTCATCATCGGATTCATTGTCATCAACGTCGTCGCCTTTTTTGTCGTTGGGTGTAGAGTCTATACCATTTACAGAGAAATTTAGGGTCAGCTGCAATACTACTACGCAATATTTTACCAAGTGAGTATTTCTCTTTCAGTGGTTTGTGCGCTTTATTTGTAATCCTTCTCTCAGATGGTAAATAAAGAGGAGAGTTATTTCCCAGTTACATTGCTGCATCCTCTTTTCTTCTCTTTATTTTATCTGTGCTCTTTGACTGATCACTGCTCTCAAAATTGAGAACTTATTTTATCGGAATTTCTAGTCTAAACTTAGCCCTTGGATTTTATAATAACAGCTATACCGTGTCTGACTAATATTGCTGATGTTGCTGCTGCTCTTGCTACGTTTGCACGTCAACCATATTGGGTCCATCATTTAATACTGTTGAAGCAAAGTTAAAAAACAAAGGATTACTGTTGAAGCATATGATCCGATTACTTTCGAGCTTGATTCCAACTGTCTTTATTTTAATGCCTTGGTGCAGTTGATTCTGGTGCTGCTTGGGCATACATGTGTATGAGTGGAGGTAGTTTGTACATTCTACACAAGGTAGAAGTAGTTACATCATGCACTTAGTAATCGAAAAGTTAATGAATTGTATTCTTCCAGGTGTGTTCGTTACTCTCCAAGCTGTCAACTGCAATACTGGGACAGCAACACGTCCTTCACTTCCCCTTCCCCTCCCCCTCCACACATTTCGTCCAGCAGCAATAATGGCCACTCCGAACACCACCCCTACCCAGTCCCTCTCCCTCCTCCTTTTAACTTCTCCACCACCATCTTGCAAAGAGGGACGGCCTACAATCTGCTGAACCTAGTGGTCAGTGGAGAGACGGAGAGAATGTGGGACAGTGTTGGCTACATCACGGCCACTGGTCAAACTGACCTGAAGACAGTCATGTGGCCTGGACACACCATCTTCAGCCCGTCGTCCGAGGCAACTAAGACCTATCGCGTTGTTACTCGGCCCGCCAAACCCTTTGTCAACGTTGAGGGGCCTGTGACGTCCGCGGTAAGACTTTTTTTCTTTTCTGTTGTTTGTCTTCTTCTTCTCCTAAATTGTTCTTGTTCTTGTTAACCACAATATCTAATTCCTACCCTGGGATCAACTTATGAATTTAGATTACCACTGCTTGACCGTCAAAAATATTATGTTTTCGTAATGTAATCTCCATACAGTATCCCCAATGATGGCCAGGCCTTGACGTTAACTCCTTCTTTACGCGGGTATTGTATGGCAGCGCAACCTCAGAAATTCCACACTCTTAACAAATAATTGTTGTTCAAATAATGGTTGTTGTTGTTGTTGTTGTTGTTGTTGTTGTTGTTGTTGTTGTTGTTGTTGTTGTTGTTGTTGTTGTTGTTTTGGTCAGTTTTTCTTCACATGAGAAAAGGATGTAGGAACAGCAAGGATACGACTTGGTGTATTCAACATGTCAGGGTTACTTTGATGTCTGAAAAACAAAGAGAAATAAGTGCTCTAAATGCATACACAATGTGCAATAAATTAGTGGGAGGTAAGCGGAACCAGTCTCCTGGCACATGAGACAATAACAAGCATTGAAATGAACAAGCGACGTTCATCCTCTTTTAGCGTAGATGTTGTATTACACTATCTGCTTTTGTGTGCGTTTTTTGCAGGACGAGTGTTACACGAACATGCCTTGCCTTCGCCTGCCCAACAGCTCCAGGGATCTTTTGACGGAGGCCATAGATGACTTCACTTCGCTCAGGAGACGTCGCCACGTGGACTACAGTGTCTTCTGCTGCAAGGGCATCAGCCTGGAGGTCCTCAAGAAGCTGTCTGAGGACCTCAACTTCCAGTACGTTATCTACTTCGTCAACGACTCCAACTACGGCGAGTTCCACAACAACTCCTGGACGGGGATGGTCGGTGACGTCATCGGTGGCTCTGCTGACCTCATCGTAGGGTCGTTCAGTATGACGTCAGAACGGATGCGGGTGATTTCATTCACGGAGCCTTACTTCCAGAATGAGTTCTCCCTTGTGACGGGGGAGGAAGGACAGTGGCCTTCTATGTGGGCTTTTCTCAGCCCCTTCTCTGCTCAGGTGCGTTGTGGATTAGTGTTTTTATCAATTGTCTGTGAAAAAACATAGACGTTTAATTTGCGGTTTTTTTTCTCTTCCTTTTTCTTATTTATTTGGTTTAAACAGTGTTTATTCGGTTACATAAATACACAGCCATGGGGTGTATGTAATAATAAAGGATCTGAGCACAACAAGATAAACTAATAAATGTGCTCATAGAAACAAACGAGTATAAATGTGCCGGACAGTATTGTAAATGCATGATCTTATCTATTTAAGGAAGTACAGCTTCCAAATTCGGTATCCTACAGATTTACATGAACACCATAGTTTTGTTCTATATGCTTCTCTTTTTCATCTTCATTAACAGTTGATTTATGAGTTGCGAAAGTATCATTATTTTAAATTAAAACCTCCAGTTATCTTCTTCTTGGCGTTCGCAGGTTACACGATCAGTCCAGCACTGGTGATAAATGTTGTCGTTTTCTCCAACTCCTGTCGAATGCCGTATAGTTTGGTCTGCAAGGGAGTTGGTGACGGCCACACTTCTTTTCGTTCCTCATCTAGTAAGGAACCCCCAGTTATAAGTTATTGTACGTCTGTCAAAATACTGCCATTCTTATTGCATTTCCGTAAAACACCAAGGCATCTTTCTTTATTTGGTGTTTAACGTCGTTTTCAACCACGAAGGTTATATCGCGACGGGAACACCAAGGCAAGAGAGATTGATTTGCCTTACAATGAAGAAAGGTTATGGCTGTGGTTGGGTTATGATAAACCTTGTTGATAGCATTTTGTGTATGTGTGTATGTGTGTGTGTGTGTGTGTGTGTGTGTGTGTGTGTGTGTGTGTGTTTGTGTGAGCCCCGTTAAGCTGCCTTTTGCAAGTTTACACACCCTCATAAGGATGCCGGGTCGGTATATCCTGCCGGCAGCATAGGAAAATATTGTCAAAAGCCGTATAAAACGGTCAATAAATACCCCTAAATTAAGTTTCGTTTCGTTTTACGTCAGGCAGGAAAATGGAGGTAAAATGTCACGGATGCATGCTTTTTACACACCTCTTGCGTAACACGTGACCGCGCTTACGCGGTAAAATTCCTCACACAAGGTCACACAAGTTCGGCGCGCCACAAGTTCAGTTGACACTGAAAATGGACGCCGTAGTTTGGAGAGAGCAGCGGCAAGAGCAGCGATGTGACCGAAAGAGGCCGGTATATTTAATTTGGATGATTTATGTTTATAATATACGAAAGTGTGTGTGTGTTTGTGTGTGTGTGTGTGTTGGTAGGAGCACCGTTAAGCTGCCTTTTGACCACTTTATGATAGTAAATGTCAACATACACTTCATGGCATCTCTATTCATGTAAAATGTCAGCTTAGCTAACGTTTCAAAATAGGCGAATGATTACTTTCCAACTTCATTTAGAATTACAAAATAAAGTTTCATCTCAAATCTGGACAGAATCGGCCTGTAAACTCTGCTCATTTTTCCCGGCATCTTAATGATTGTGCAAACTCACTGACCGGATAACGTGGCTCACACCAGTATGTGTGTGTGTGTGCGCGCGCGCGCGCGCGTGTGTGTGTGTGTGTGTGTGTGTGTTTGTGTGTACGTGTCTGTGTGTTTCTGTATGTTTGTGACCATGCCTTTGTGCTTCAAAGGCGCGTGTGTCAATGCTTACATTTCTATATCTCACACAAGAGTTTGTTTTGGGCCACTTCATGCATTAATACATCAAAACCTGATACACCGAGATGTCTTGCTGTAGGTGTGGACGTGAATCATGCTCAGTTCCATCAAACTTTACTTTATGAAAACCTGACTCAATAAGATGTCATCTTCCATCAGGTGTGGACGTGAATCATGCTGAGTTCCATCAAACTTTACTTTATGAAAACCTGACTCAATAAGATGTCTTCTTCCATCAGGTGTGGACGTGCATCATGCTGAGTTCCATCAAACTTTACTTTATGAAAACCTGACTCAATAAGATGTCATCTTCCATCAGGTGTGGACGTGCATCATGCTGAGTTCCATCAAACTTTACTTTATGAAAACCTGACTCAATAAGATGTCTTCTTCCATCAGGTGTGGACGTGCATCATGCTGAGTTCCATCAAACTTTACTTTATGAAAACCTGACTCAATAAGATGTCTTCTTCCATCAGGTGTGGACGTGCATCATGCTGAGTTCCATCAAACTTTACTTTATGAAAACCTGACTCAATAAGATGTCATCTTCCATCAGGTGTGGACGTGCATCATGCTGAGTTCCATCGTGGCCGGGGTGGCCACGTCCTCCCTGGAGTGGTTCAGCCCTTTCGGTTTGAACCCCCGAGGCCGCAAGAGGAACAAGCAGTACGGCCTGGGATCCGGACTTCTCATGGTCTGGGTGCTGGTCACTGGGCACACCATCAACGTTAAGGTCAGTTTGGTCGTCATCATCAGCATCAGCAGCAGTATCAGCAGCAGTATCATCATCAGCATCAGCGTCATCATCAGCAGCAGCAGTATCATCACTCAAATAACAAGAAAGCCCAGTTATGGGAACGTTTGCTCTTTGACAAAGCAAGATATAATTATATTCATATGTACATCGAACCAATCGCCTTTATATTGGACAGACAGACACATCATTTTAAGACAGATAACAGACGTTTATTACCGGAGTGCTAGTGATAGTGTGTGTCACGATGTAACATGGAGACAGAATAATTGTGACCCTCCACCACGGAACGAGTCGCATGACTGTCACCTTTGCATGATTTTCATATTTTTACATTTTTCTAAAGAGTTTTTTATGCTCTATCCAGTGGTGAAAACCGTTTTTAAAAAAGAGCGAAAACTGTTTGAGTTGTAAGCCTGTGACTAAGGTGACCCTCACACTGTTACCAGACACTCCCCGGACTTATATTAAGCCTAGCGCAGAACCGCGCGAGGTGACATGCGACTCATTTCGTGGTGGAGGGTCACATATACCTCTTTTAATTGCTTTCCTTCTTTCTGCCTTGCTTATTTTTTTCTCTATTTTTTCCTTCGTCATTCTGTACATTCGTATGTTTTATTTTTCTGTAATCTCTCCTACTGTTCCTTTCTTAAGTTTTACATTATTGAATATTTTTGTAAAATGATTTGAATTCAGGCTCTCCAAAGCTGACCGGAATTTATCCTTAATTCATTCATACGGTCGATCTGTCGGCTAGCTAATCATATAGTCAGACAGACAGTCATCCTTCCTTCCTTCCGCTGTCATTCTTTCTTTCGTTTGGATATCAATCAATCAATCAATGAGGCTTATATCGCGCATATTCCGTGGGTACAGTTCTAGGCGCTCTGCAGTGATGCCGTGTGAGATGAAATTTTATACGGCCAGTAGATTGCAGCCATTTCGGCGCATATTTACCTTTCGCGGCCTATTATTCCAAGTCACACGGGTATAGGTAGACAATTATTAACTGTGCCTAAGCAATTTTGCCAGGAAAGACCCTTTTGTCAATCGTGGGATCTTTAACGTGCACACCCAATGTAGTGTACACGGGGGGTGAGGGTTCGGACACCGAAGGGAGTCTGCACACAAAGTTGACTCTGAAATAAATTTCCGCCGAACCTGGGATCGAACTCACGCTGACAGCGGCCAACTGAATACAAATCCAGCGCGCTACCAACTGAGCTATATCCCCGCGTTTATGCTTTCTTTGGTTTTGCTTTCCAGTGTCTCACCTTTGTATTTGTATTTACTTTTCTTTGACTGCAGGCTCCCAAAAGCTGGCCGTCCAAGGTGATACAGAACGTGTGGGCGGGGCTGGCTATCTTCATCATGACGTCATACACCGCCAACCTTGCCGCCTACCTAGCCGGACAATCCGCCGTCATTAGTGTCAAGAGCATCTATGACTCCAAGGTACCTACAACTAAATTACAGTGTTCTAGATGGTCGAACGTGTAGCAAAGACATGTACGTGTACGTGTAGATATTGCGTGACGCGTGACTCATTTTTTTTTCTCCAATGTTCTAAATGCATACGTTGTTTTGTTCCCATCAAGACTGCAGATCTTGGCAAACGCGTGACGTAAAACTAGATTTGATGACGTTACCCGTACACGTTCCCGTACACATCCTCAAAAGTGCTAATCTAGATCTTGCTATTGATGACACTTATTGCAGACTAGATGAATACCCGCTTCGCCGGGTACGGCTTCGCCGGGTACGGCTTCGCCGGGAAGAAGTCGAGCCGGGTGTACAATACAATACAATACAATACAATAATCTTTATTCATCTCTAAAAGAGAAATTAGTCGGCTCACCGCACGAAAGAAGGGAGATAAACGCGCAAAACACTGGAGAAGAGTAAAAATAGTGTAACGAAAATATGGATTGAGCGTTGTCGACAGTGACCTTCTAAAAATAAAAACGGGAATATGGATTGACGCCACACGAAGGAAGGGAGATAAACGCTGAAAACACTGGAGAAGATAAGGAAGAGTTACTGGGAATGGATCCAGAGAAAAACCAAAATCGGTTCAGCGCTGCGCGCTGAGAGCACGTGTTGAAATATCTCATGGAGCAGGTTGTGTCCGGGGTGTACCTGAATATGGCCAGCAAATTTGAAACAGACCCGTCGAGAACCGTGGGCGTGCATCGCGGACACACACACACACACACACACACACACACACACACACACACACACACACACACACACACACGCACACACACACAGACACACACACACACACACACACACACAAGTCGTATATATATATATAGATACCTTTCTTCCCTTGCATGCCGACTAGCCAAATAGGTTGAAGGGACATCTAGGCTTTAACATGAAATAGGAGCATCTTTCCTCTTCAAGTGCCTCTAACCCTCCTATTTGCAGGCGATTACGTTGAATAGAGTGATTATGTGTGAGTTAAACGCGTTCATGCACCTCCTTCAAGACCCCAAACTCTCCCGATAATCCCAACTAATCCACCCATATCACCGCTCACCGAAACCCATTTCTTGTCAATCGCAGCTAGAGCACACAGCGGAACAGGCCTGGGGGGGGGGGGGGGGGGGGGGGGACTGTTCGGATATGGCCATTCCGACTAATTGGGTAGACAAGCTCACTTAAACATAGTCCATGAGCTGAGTCCTGAAGTGTTTCACCCCCCCCCCTCCCCCCCCCCCTTTTAAAAATGTCATAGTGATTTTGTGGATCCGTAGGGTGTATAGAACACAAAAATTGACGTTACCAAGAAATATTTTGCGGACTGCTATGTTTTCTACCTTTATTTTAAAGGGTACTCCCATCGTGTAGAATACTCCTATGGTAATGTGGGATAGCTCAAAAGAACGGTAAGAAATTCTTCTTTCCAACTACATTGTATTTTGTTTCCAATAAACTGCACAATTGTTGAGAGAGAAAGTGTATTGACAATATTTCAGCAAATTGACAGTTGACTCCGTTCGAGAGATGGGTCATCATTGGTGCCCTAATGACCCATTATGTTTATCAAGTTATATGATTCAAATGAAGGATAGGTTTACTACACAGAGAACTTAAAAGTATACACATTTCATTATTTATACACGTTACGCGTGCAGAAATCGCCAAAGAAGAAAGCCAAATCACGGGTAGGGAAGATAAACCCGTCAGAATAATCCTGTGGTAACGTGGGATAGCTCAAAAGAACGGCTATAAAGTCTACTTTGGAACTGCATTGTACTTTATTTCCAGTATGTTGCAACATGTTCCAGATAAAAACTTTATTGGAGATATTTCAGCAAATCGACAGTTCGCACCGTTCGAGATACGGTGGGTGCACGCGTGCATTCACGGTGGTCAGAGTTTTGCGGTTATTGTCGTTCTGATTGTTGTATATATATCGTGCAGAAATCATTGTTGTCAATATACGCGAAAATAACAATATCTTAGCTTAAGAAATAACGCCACAGTTGATCACCAAAGTTCATTAAAGTTTACGGACCGACCAAAAGCTTGTACAGAACACGATGGGGGTACCCTTCAAAATTAAGGTAGAAAACATAGCAGTCCGCAAAATATGTCTTGGTAACGTCAATTTTCGTGTTCTATACACCCTAAGGGTCCACAAAATCACTATGACATTTTTAACAGGGGGGGGGGGGGGGGGGGAGGGTGAAACACTTCTGGACTCATCTCATGGACTAACAGTCTTTGATCGAATAGGATACACACAAATGGGAACGTCACTTTCTCTCATCTCGAGTGTGGTTCTGAATCTGTCGCTCTCTCTGAGACAAAAATGACCCAAAAAGGATTAACATGTTTCCGGCTTAACAGAATGTTGCGAGACAACGCTGTGATCTTCACAGTTCATATTATCAGGCGTGTGATTGGCTGATACTAGGTAACGGTGCATAATCTTATGTTGCAGGGATTTACACAAGGTTGTGAATGTCTGTATGTGTCCTTGTATGTATCCTTTTCTTTTCTGTTCTTTTTTTTAACATGTACATCTTTTTTATTTTCGTAAAAACATGTTTAAAAAACCAAAATAATTTAGTTGGTGTTTTTCATATACACATGGACATGACATAGAGCATTCACACGGTTTATCAACAGAAAATAAGACTGACTAATCATTGAATTAACATACATACACACACATGGAGTGTGTATCCTTTTAACAAAATGCATCCATCCGAATCATCTTTTTCTCTTACCATGCGGAAACAGAGGTGCTTCATGCACTCGTCCTACCACACCTGTTGGAAAGCAGCTGTCACTTGCGCAAATCTTTGCTAGCTACGGTTTGGAAAACGACGCTAAATATGGTCACGCCCCTCACTCAGGCGTGACACAACATAAGAAATAGGCCTTAACACTTTCTACCCTACCTATCTATGTTGACCTAGGTTTTTTTTAGCCTAGACCAGCTGTGCTGCAGCAGGTCACTCAGAATTGTAGTAACTCTGTAGTAACTGTGTATCAACACGCTGGAATGCAGGCGTTAGATGGACGTTACAGGAAGTGACGGACGCTAACTGTCTGATCGGATATATCCGTACTTGGTCAGATAGAGCCAAATGAGTGGGCCCAGATATATCCGTACCTGGGAGACAATGAGTTAAGGTAAAAAGCATCACATGTGATGAGCTTTCCTTCATGTTTTTATTGTCTCTCTTCTCAATGACTTCCACTCATCCTGCAAGGACAACTTCCTTGTTCAAGTTCAACCACGTAATCTGATGAGAACGTGACACAATTCTCTTATACATTTAAGTTATTATCCGTGTGAGTTGACAGCAGAAATATGTGTTTTGTTTTTATAAACTCTGGGAATACTAATCAAAGGTGGGTCGACAGTTCTTAAAAACACCAATATCAAACAGGAAAAAAACACTAGTGAAACATGTAAAGCATGTTTGACTTTATATTTAAACAAACAAATACTGTTTTGAATGGCGAATATCTTTTCTTTCAGAAATAGGCCGCCTGCTGTTAATCTGTCAATAACCAATCGAGGATGAGCAAATGTTGCTCCTTTTTCTTCGTCTTCTACCCCTCATAGCCACCCCTACCACAGATTAATGTTCTTAACAACATAAACACAAAACATATTTCCCCAAATTATAGGAGCGCCGCTGCAACGCTTTTTTCTGTGAAATCCGCAAAACCTGCTGCTATGCAACTTGATCACATGTTTCCTCATTTAAAAAATTCGCATTAAATCTTATTGAAATATTAATTCAGTCGTAAACAGAAAGTATGTTTGTTTAACCAAATGTGCAACAACAACAATCCAAAGATAGACAAACATTTTCTTTCAGAGAAACAGAAAAAACACCTTTGAGTTATCAGACATTTTAAACAGAGTAACACGAGAGGAAAGAAGATTTGCGCCTACTGACTGTGCGGTTTGGCGAAGATGTTCCCACTTTCCGCCAGAATAAAACTTGTCATGTAATTTCACGCCTAGAATATCTGCGGCCGGGGAGAGAGGCTAAGCACGAATGGTGAAAGTGCTGTCTCGCGCTTGTCAGGCGTCATAGTGACACTATCGGGGACCGCAGATCGAAGGGTCGGGGTTATTTCCGATCATGTTTTGTCGTTGGACGGCTGGGGTTCATAACGCATCATACAACGTGTCTTGTATTGCTTGGAAATGAAGGAATGAAACATAGGCAAAAAGGCGAATGAAGAAGAAGAAGAAGAAGAAGAAGAAGAAGAAGAAGAAGAAGAAGAAGAAGAAGAAGAAGAAGAAGAAGAAGAAGAAAAAAAAAGAAAAAAAGAGGGGAAAGGGGGCAATTGTTCAAGAAAGAAATCAAGGATAGCAGAAGAACTCAAACTTTAGAAAACAATTATACAGGTTTCAAAAGAAAACCAGTGAAACAAACAATTCCTCCAACGTTTATGGCTCTGTGGGACCGATGCAATATTGAAGCAAACAGAAACAGTCGTAACGGTTGTGAAGAAAGGTGTATCCATATGCGCTATTGAGAATAGAATGGATGAAGGAAGAAACAAATGGATAGACCAGTCAACTAACGAATCAGTCAATTAAGTAATCAATCAGTTAATAAACAGATTTTTCTGTCAATAAAGTAAATAACAGTAACTAGTATGTAGTCTAGAGAGAATGGGCAACGTTTACACAAATAACGCCAAAGACAACATTAGGGGACAGACTAAAAATCAAAGGCAACCATGCATGTTTGAAGAACGAAGAAATAGCAATAGAACAACAACAATAAAAATGCCATCAAAAGCATGGAATAAAAAGCTAATGAAGTGGAGCGAAGTGGGTGAATATTTCACACCAAATAAAACTCAAAGTCATTGTCAAAGAGGATCTGAGTCCCCTGTCTTTTTATATTTAGTCAAGTTTTGACTAAATATTTTAACATCGAGGGGGAATCGAAACGAGGGTCGTGGTGTATGTGCGTGTGTCTGTCTGTCTGTCTGTCTGTCTGTGTGTGTGTGTAGAGCGATTCAGACTAAACTACTGGACCGATCTTTATGAAATTTGACATGAGAGTTCCTGGGTATGAAATCCCCGAACGTTTTTTTCATTTTTTTGATAAATGTCTTTGATGACGTCATATCCGTCTTTTCGTGAAAGTTGAGGCGGCACTGTCACGCCCTCATTTTTCAACCAAATTGGTTGAAATTTTGGTCAAGTAATCTTCGACGAAGCCCGGACTTCGGTATTGCATTTCAGCGTGGTGGCTTAAAAATTAATTAATGACTTTGGTCATTAAAAATCTGAAAATTGTAAAAAAAAATAAAAATTTATAAAACGATCCAAATGTACGTTTATCTTATTCTCCATCATTTGCTGATTCCAAAAACATATAAATATGTTATATTCGGATTAAAAACAAGCTCTGAAAATTAAATATATAAAAATTATTATCAAAATTAAATTGTCGAAATCAATTTAAAAACACTTTCATCTTATTCCTTGTCGGTTCCTGATTCCAAAAACATATAGATATGATATGTTTGGATTAAAAACACGCTCAGAAAGTTAAAACAAAGAGAGGTACAGAAAAGCGTGCTATCCTTCTTAGCGCAACTACTACCCCGCTCTTCTTGTCAATTTCACTGCCTTTGCCATGAGCGGTGGACTGACGATGCTACGAGTATACGGTCTTGCTGAAAAATGGCAGCTACTTGACTAAATATTGTATTTTCGCCTTACGCGACTTGTTATTTCTGTCTCTTGGACAGAAAATAAGTGCTGGAGAGGTTTGACGTGCTATTGATTTATTCCGACGCGAAAGAAATGAAAGCGGGTTGAAACCCACAGGTTGCAGCCTCCAAGGCTTCTCACTTCATTTTTGCCTGGTCCCCTTCCTTTTTATATTTAGTCAAGTTTTGACTAAATATTTTAACATCGAGGGGGAATCGAAACGAGGGTCGTGGTGTATGTGCGTGTGTCTGTGTGTGTGTCTGTGTGTGTGTCTGTGTGTGTGTGTAGAGCGATTCAGACTAAACTACTGGACCGATCTTTATGAAATTTGACATGAGAGTTCCTGGGTATGAAATCCCCGAACGTTTTTTTCATTTTTTTGATAAATGTCTTTGATGACGTCATATCCGGCTTTTCGTGAAAGTTGAGGCGGCACTGTCACGCCCTCATTTTTCAACCAAATTGGTTGAAATTTTGGTCAAGTAATCTTCGACGAAGCCCGGGGTTCGGTATTGCATTTCAGCTTGGTGGCTTAAAAATTAATTAATGACTTTCGTCATTAAAAATCTGAAAATTGTAAAAAAAAATAAAAATTTATAAAACGATCCAAATTTACGTTTATCTTATTCTCCATCATTTGCTGATTCCAAAAACATATAAATATGTTATATTCGGATTAAAAACAAGCTCTGAAAATTAAATATATAAAAATTATTATCAAAATTAAATTGTCCAAATCAATTTAAAAACACTTTCATCTTATTCCTTGTCGGTTCCTGATTCCAAAAACATATAGATATGATATGTTTGGATTAAAAACACGCTCAGAAAGTTAAAACAAAGAGAGGTACAGAAAAGCGTGCTATCCTTCTTAGCGCAACTACTACCCCGCTCTTCTTGTCAATTTCACTGCCTTTGCCATGAGCGGTGGCCTGACGATGCTACGAGTAAAATGGCATTGCGTTTCATTCTGTGAGTTCGACAGCTACTTGACTAAATATTGTATTTTCGCCTTACGCGACTTGTTGTGTCGTCATATGCCAAAACGTCTGGCTCTATTTTGAGTCTTCTGTCGGTGCAGCTGAGTGAAAGATTTGCTACGCAGGACACACACACAAAAGTTAGATTGATACATTTTGAATCAGGGCTCCCCATAGCGCGCGTCCCTGCGTCCTATACGCAGTAGAAGCCGAAAACACGTAGTAGAAATATATGGAGGGGGTCCCTGGACGCACTAGATTTTAAAAGAGCGGGTCCTAGGACGCACTAAATTTCCTATATCGTGCGTACCGTAGATACCATTTTCAGACTGCAATCGACACTTCGCAGTACACTATACATGACCACAATGTTTTATAAGTACACTGGGGCTTTTGGACCCTTGGGATACTGCAGTGGGGGTCCATGTACCCTCTAAAATTTAAAAGTGGGGGTCCCGGGACGCATTAGGAGGGGCGTCCGTGGGAAGCCCTGTGAATGCTGCAAGGAAAGAAAGAAAAGCACTGGATTTTGTATGAATGGTATATTATGTCACGTCTATATTGCAACTGGTATGTTCAGGGTCGCACAAAACAGTTGAAATATCGATAATGAAAGATTGATAGAAGAACGTTTGTATTTCCAAATCCAAAAATGCATTCGCTCGGCTTCCTGGCCAGTGGGCGAAAACTGATTCTATCAAGATAAGTTTTGTGTGAATATTTGTTTGTCTGTACCGTTGGGTCGACATATATGTGAATGCATTGTTTTGTCAATAACAAACGTTCCAACAACCTACCTTTCTTTTTTTACATTTAGTCAAGTTTTGACTAAATGTTTTAACGTAGAGGGGGGAATCGAGACGAGGGTCGTGGTGTATGTGCGTGTGTGTGTGTGTGTGTGTGTCTGTCTGTGTGTGTGTGTGTAGAGCGATTCAGACTAAACTACTGGGCCGATCTTTATGAAATTTGACATGAGAGTTTCTGGGTATGATATCCTCAGACGTTTTTTTCATTTTTTTGATAAATGTATTTGATGACGTCATATCCGGCTTTTCGTGAAAGTTGAGGCGGCACTGTCACGCTCTCATTTTTCAACCAAATTGGTTGAAATTTTGGTCAAGTAATCTCCGACAAAGCCCGGACTTTGGTATTGCATTTCAGCTTGGTGGCTTAAAAATTAATTAATGACTTTGGTCATTAAAAATCTGAAAATTGTAAAAAAAAATAAAAATTTATAAAACGATCCAAATTTACGTTCATCTTATTCTCCATCATTTTCTGATTCCAAAAACATATAAATATGTTATATTTGAATTAAAAACAAGCTCTGAAAATTAAATATATAAAAATTATTATCAAAATTAAATTGTCGAAATCAATTTAAAAACCCTTTCATCTTATTCCTTGTCGGTTCCTGATTCCAAAAACATATAGATATGATATGTTTGGATTAAAAACACGTTCAGAAAGTTAAAACAAAGAGAGGTACAGAAAAGCGTGCTATCCTTCTTAGCGCAACTGCTACCCCGCTCTTCTTGTCAATTTCACTGCCTTTGCCATGAGCGGTGGACTGACGATGCTACGAGTATACGGTCTTGCTGAAAAATGGCATTGCGTTCAGTTTCATTCTGTGAGTTCGACAGCTACTTGACTAAATGTTGTATTTTCGCCTTGAGCGACTTGTTTGAGTTTGTATTTCCAGCAGAAATCTTGTAAGCGTACCAAGTTTTGAAGGAAGAGACTGATAATTGTGTTACTCTTGTCAGGTAGAATACAACGACATTAAAATGCTTTGAAAGTTATTGAAGGCGTGGAGTCTAGTGGTTCATGTACAAATAATTATTTGAGTCTTTTATACGCTAAATGTAAGGATATTTTGGCGCTCAGCTTTTTTATTTTACCTATCCCTACAACAAGGATAGCATGGTTGCTCCAAATAGATATAACAATTTTAGCAAAACGAACTAAAGTAATATAAAAACCACGTGCGAGCATTATTATGCTATCTAACCCCGTACAATCATACATTCTACAGTTGCTTAACTTAAATACTGTAGTGATATTTATCAAGGCAAAAACAGCACGATCGCCGCGACAACAGGGTTTAATGAATTGTTATCCAGGCTTTTGCCTATCTTTTAATATTGTATTATTCTGTGAAAATGTAGGTGTTTTACTTTGAAAGATAACGAGAGAAAGAGAGAGACGGACAGACAGAGAAATACAAAGAGAGAGAGAAAGGGAGACAGACAAGACAGACAGACAGACAGACAGACAGACAGAACCCTCGAGTGACCTTTCTTTCCGAGCGACAGGGCCTAAAATTAACAAGAACTAATCACTCAACCGAACGTTGAAATAAGTAAGCAAGCGAGCACGCATCCTGCTAACATCATTGATTGTCTAAATTGTAACCCAGCATATGATTTCAACTTTTCTTTTTACCCCGCATTTTTTAATCGGAGAAACCCAATTTGTATCCACAGTTGCTGGAGAAGCGTGTGTCTGTGATCAAGTCGAGTTCAGTGGAGCATTTCCTGGAGAAAATCAACCCTGACCTCCACGTCAAGACGCGTGACAGCTACGTTAATTCCACAGTGGAAGGTCTTCGTCTGCTGCAGTGAGTGGTGGCTTTATTTGAACCTTTCTGTTTTATGTGTGTGTGTGTGTGTGTGTGTGTGTGTGTGTGTGTGTGTGTGTGTGTGTGTGAATGTCTGTCTGTCCGTCTGTCTGTCCATCTGTCTGAACGTCTGTCTCTGTTGGCCTCTGTCTGTCTTTTTGCCTCTGTCTCTCTCCATCTCTCTCTCTCTCTCTCTCTCTCCATCTCTCTCTCTCTCTCCCTCTCTCTCTCTCCATCTCTCTCTCTCCCTCTCTCCCTCTCTCTCTCTCTCTCTCTCTCTCTCTCCCCCCTGTGAACAAGATAGAAAGAGAGCGAGACAGACAGACAGACGGAGAGAGAGAGAGAGAGAGAGAGAGAGAGAGAGAGAGAGAGAGAGAGAGAGAGAGAGAGAGAGAGAGAGAGAGAGAGAGACGCTTGACGCTTTGACGCTTTGACACTTTATTGTCATTAGCTAATAAAAGCCTTATAGACAAGGTAAAACAACAAGTTCTGCATCATTCATAAAAGGGGTAAAAGGACGAATGAACAAAACATTAATAACAACAAAAACATAGCAAACTAGTTTATGAGTACGAACAACAAACACACCGACACGAAAGCCATATGTAAACACAAATATCCAAGACTAAGGGTAAAAGCAAGGTATAGTATGTACACACAAAGGAAAATACTGATCCAACAGTTAACACACACTCATAAAATCAATCAATCTGCAGACCACAAATATTTAAAACCAATAAACCACTAGTCGGCGTTACCCTCGCGTGACTAGTAGGGGAACATGTCTAGATACATATCTATACAAAAACAACAATGGCTGCAGACGAACAAACAGAGAGAGAGAGAGAGAGAGAGAGAGAGAGAGAGAGAGAGAGAGAGAGAGAGAGAGAGAGAGAGAGAGAGAGAGAGAGAGACAGACAACAGAGAGACAGAGACAGAGAGACAGACAGAGAGAGAGAGAGAGAGAGAGAGAGAGAGAGAGAGAGAGAGAGAGAGAGAGAGAGAGAGAGAGAGAGACAATGACAATGACAATGACAAATTCTTTATTTACGAGGGTAGTGGCATAAGCAAACAAGTGCTTTTTTACATCCAGCCCTCGCCCATGGGAGGGTTTAATCTAATGATAATACGTTTTAAAAATGTTGGAATATCAATTAAAGAAGTAATACAAACAAACGATGAACAAGCAAACGATTAACAGACTAAAAAAACAAACAAAAATATACATACAAGCGAACATGACATATTATTGTCAAAGGCATAATGAAAACTGTATCAATCAAGCAAAAACGTGTGCAACTTCGAGGGAAGAAACATTCCGTGAACTGAGGAATCAATGGAACAACTACGTTGCAAATAATAACAATGTAGCATCGTTACATAAGTCATGTAATGAAATTAATTAGGTACATGTATTTACTGAAACGTGTAAAAGGTACAAATAAGGCATCAACAATATAAACATGTTCAGGCTAAGTGAGAACGAAATGTGCCATGTATAAGGAATGAGAAATATATGTCTTTAAAAGTCTTGGCATTGACGGAATGTCTGAGACCGCTTGGAAGCGAATTCCAAAGATTAGTCTCCGAAAAGAGTAGGCTGGACTTAAAAAGATCTATACGAGGCCGAGGAGCATACATTTTTGTTGGGTCTCTTAAATTGTGGGAAGTGAATTGAGAAGAAGAGGTGCAGGCGCTCTTCCAATTATGAGTTTATGCATCAAAACGCCTTTATTGTACATGCGTCTTGATTTAGGAGGAAGGATGTTTAAAAGTTTATAGTCTTCGTTGGAAACCGAGACTTGTAATAGAATAACTTTGATTGCTCTTTTATGTAAACTAAATAAAGGTTTCAGAGTTTTTGCACTCGCACAATCCCATAGTGTTGATGCATAATCAATGATTGATTGAATGTGAGCGTTAAAGAAAAGTTGCCTGCCATGCCTGTTCAATAAGTGTTTTATTCTGGACAGCAAGTAAAGCCTCTTGGAAAGTACTTTACATACTCCTGTAACGTGATCAGTCCACGATAAATCGTTATCAAGAATAACACCTAGAACTTTGTGTTTATTTCCCGCAGTGGGGCACTGCGGTTATGAAATTAAAGGCCCCTCCTGTTTTTGGAACCGCAGGAGCTTTCTAGTTTGCTGTTAGGTAGATTTTTGGTTCCTCTTTCCTGTCATGCTCTCTTTTTCTTCATGAATTCTTTTCTTTTTTCTGCCTTCTTGCTCATTCACCTGTATTTTTTCCAAAAATCTCTTCTCTTGCCGCTTGTCTCGCGATTCATGTATAGTTTAATCTGTTAGTGTTCTGATGTAAGTCCAGCAGTAGATAGGTTAAGCCTATTTTAACATACTGGAAACTGGTAATCTTCCAGTAGGTATTAATTTAGTTTTACTAAAGCCTGCTGGGACACAAGTAATGGGTTAGTGCATTTGTAAACAGGAATCGCTTGACAAGTGGCCCCCTTCATCCCCCCCTTCCTCGTCCTGATATGGCTCTGCGTAGTCGGCTGGACGTTAAGCAACAAATAAACAAACAAAAAACTTTGTGTTTATTAACTTCTTCAACAATGTGATTATCAATCGTTAAAGGTGGAAGTTTAGATTTTAACTTTTGGCGTTTTTGTCTGGTGGTAATAAGCATGCTTTTTGTTTTGTCTGGATTAAGAGCCATGTGGTTTAATTCGGTCCATGCTAAAAGCTCGTTAACAATTTCTTGAAGTTTATTTGACAATACCTTCACATTTGAGTGGGAAGTGTGAATAGTGGTATCATCAGCGAAGAGTTCACAGTTACTGCTTATGTGTAGGGGAAGGTCATTAATGTAAATGGTGAAGAGAAGAGGGCCGAGTACAGATCCCTGAGGAATGCCGTAACCTACCGACTGCATGCTAGACATAGAGCCGTTGGCGCACACAGCTTGTACTCGATCAGAAAGAAAAGACTTGATTAACGATATTGTATTATTTCTAAGGCCGTACAGTGCGAGTTTCCTAAGAAGTAGGTCATGATGAATCACATCAAATTCTTTAGCAAAGTCAACGAAGAGAGCAGCACATAATTTATCTTCGTTAATCTTGCTCAACCACTGATCAACTAGAGAAACAAGTGCTGTGTGGCATGAATGATGAGTTCTGAACCCCGACTGATTTGGGTGAAATAAAGCATTTTTGTTAAAATGTGACATAATAAACTTGTTAATATGTTGTTCCAACGGCTTTGATAAAACCGATAAAATAGATATTGGCCTGTAATTGAAGAGTTCTGTTTTAGCCCCTGACTTAAAAAGTGGAATAACTTTAGCCTGCTTTAACACAACTGGAAAATAACACAAAGAGAGAGAGAGAGAGAGAGAGAGAGAGAGAGAGAGAGAGAGAGAGAGAGAGAGAGAGAGAGAGAGAGACACACACAGAGAGACAGAGAGACAGACAGAGAGAGGGGGGGGGGAGACTAACAGATTGACGGTTAGGGAGGGCAGTGTGAAGTGTAACGGAAAGGGGACAGCGTAGTTGCCATCTGTCATGTGGACACACCATCTCCTGTCCCCTTCCCGTCGCCGTGCCCTGAATTTCCCCTTACACTCACACGTCCACGGGGATACGGGGTTAGAACAGATCCTTGTCCATTTCTTTGGCACCTTGAATGTTCCCCTACATTTTCACGGCCGCGGGAAAAAACCGTGACCTTGCAGATAATATCATGAAGAAGTATCAAATCAAATAACATTAGCTTGGGCACATCGGGCGAGAACACGGTTTGTTTCATTAATTGAAAGACAGGTTCTTTTCTGTTTCCTTGAGGCCTGCATTTTGTCCTGGGCCTACCAGCTCAGGAGGGGCCGCTCTGTCGTTGTGGTCTTTAATTCCTGTTACCGTCGAAATGTTACGGGAATACGAGTTAAGAATACATCTCTTTTTGGTTTGTTCATGGCCTGAATTTTCCCTTTACAATCACCCCGTCATATTGAAATTAGCCAATTAATTATTTGGCCATAACAAGCCTATCTGTCATGCACTGCCAGGGCAGAACCAACAGCCTTTTCGCGGTCTCTGTCTCGTCGCTAAATCAAATGATGTAATGAGATCTGCCATCGACCAGTCTGCCTCTGGCTTCAGGCAATCGCTGACACTTCATTTGAAGACTTCGCATTTTCGTCAAAAGTGTCAGTGACACAGTTCCTGCAGATGGTTCTCTGACTGAGGGAAAAGGACATTTACCAGGCACAGAACCCCCTGAACAGATAGACTGCAAACGTTTCAAAATTTAGAATAACAAAAACAAGAACTATAGGTTAGTGTAACGTTTTTGAGATAAGCTCATGATTTGTACCATAAGTTTGTGTTTGTCTTCTTAAAAGACCACTGGGTCGACGTTCTGTAAAAATAACGTTTTCTTTTGTCAATAATTCAACGTTCCAATAGCTTACCATTCTTGTGATTTGTTTAATTCTAAATTTTGGAACGTCAGCAGTCTATCTGTTTTGGGGGTTCTGTGACTGGTACATTTCTAGTTCCTTGGGCACACGAACATAAAAAGGACCGGCTCTAAAACCACGCAGGGTGTCCTAAAGTGTGTCCAGACGTTCAGGCTAAATGGTCCCTCACACCCATCCTCGCGGGGCAGCACTTAAGTTCTCAGAATGCAGTCAGCTGTAAAAGGTACTCCCCGCAAATAGTTTGTAAAGCATACATCATCACAGCCGACAGGCACTTAGTTCAAGAAAACGAGTAATAGTACAAATGGGAGGCCAGGAAATGTAGAAGAATCTATGAAAACCCGTCTGGCACGTGCATTTCGGAGCAACGAATCTGCTAATACCCGCTGGTTAGATGATGCTGTCTTTAATGCAGACATATTTAAGTTACCATCTTGCCATTATGATGTTACCGAACATGTGCATGACATTTCAACGGCCCTGTCTACAATCAAATGACGAGCTCACTGCATGCCATTTCAACGTCTAAGCTAGGCAGCCAGTCCAAAATATGTTCCAGGTTTGCAGACCAAAGCTAGAACTTAGCTAATGGTCCAAGGGACGGATGGATGTCGTGCAGGTCTTGTTGCCGTTAGTGGGCCTTAACTCCTCAGCCCAATTGATCCTGTGCCCCCCCCCTCCTCCTCCCGTAATTTCCGGAAGGGGTTTTCACAGTCTGAGCAGACTACTCCCATCATTACCTGGCGCCTGTCCCTTTTCCGATGCCCGCCACTGTGTCGGCTGGTGTCGTTAGTTGCACATCTCCCTGTCATTTTCCCACTGGCAAAACTCGTCAAGTCCTTCATATAAGATTAGTGAACCAGATACTACATAAACTCACAAACGCGTACACCGAGTCCCATTTCGGTGAGAGAATCCTGACATTTCACGACGATATACAATGTTGATAATGTGTCGGTGAACGCTTGAAATGTGCTTGTCAGCCAAATCAACACATTAGAATACGTCTTATATTGATTAACACTTCGAGCTCATCGGATAAATGTACTCGCAACAACATGAATCGGTGAACGCTTCAAACGCATTTGCAATCCGATTAAAACACGATAAATTTAATGCAATGATAAACGCTTCAAGCAAATCAGATCAACACGTCAAATATTGCAAGAATCATTGACGACTTCAGGGTCGTGTGTTAATCTAATGAATACACCAAATCCTGCATGATTGTATAGATGAAAGCTTTTCTTGTTTGATACATTTGCATGGGGATCTTTTTAAACGAATGTGTCAATCAGATCAAACACCAGATATTGCATGAATCGTTGAAGACTACAAGATCATGTGTTAAACCGGTCAATACACCAGATCCTGCATGTATATATTCAAGTTTTACAAATATGATACATCTGCATGTAACGATGATCTCCTCAAGCTCATGTGTCAATAAGATCAACACACGAGATATGCCGTGTGTTGACAAAACGCTTTTTAACTCATAAGATCAGTACGCCAGATAGAGTCATCCTGGGCCTGCAGCCAACCTCCTCTTCGTTCGCCACGCAATTCTCCTTGCTCAGGGCCCTTGCTTCTTGCGGCCTCATTACGGCGAGGGTGTGTTAAGTGCGCCAATCAATTATTATTTGAAAATGTTGCCTCTCTAATGGGCTGCGCTCTTGACAGTGTAGTTCAGTGCTGGCCCCGGGGCAAGAAAATTTGATACAAGCTGATCCAAACATTTGACAGAGCACTACGGCGGTCTTGCTTATTATGGGGTAAAACTCCAGCAGTCTAAAAAATATATGCAATTACTGGAGGTTGTGGAGCAGAAAAAAACCAAACAAAAAAGCACCCACTGAGCTGTGGAAGGGAGGTTTTTAGTCAGTATGATGATAACTTTGGCTTGCACGTTATGTTGACAACCCTTAAAATGTCAGGCTTTCTTCAAAGTACGTCCTTTGATAACCAAAAACGTAGCTGGTATGCTTTATTGTTTTTTCACGTGCCGTGACTTTGTTTTCAGTCATCTAACTATGCCTTGAGCGTTCTACTAACATTCTTTCAAACCTTGCTATTCACTGACAGTCTATCGAATGATTCTATGAGAATAAACATGCCTGAAGTGTTGCTTTTCACAAATGGCGTGGCTGTTCGTCAGTCATGAGGGAGCCAGTAGACACTTCATTAGCCTCTTCCCTGACCTGTCTCCCTGTGGTGATTCTCCCCCTGAGTTCAGCCATCTTTCATCTCCGCTAGCTTGCTTGTCCTCAGACGCCGGCGACGCGCGATGGTTATCGGGGCTGAGTGCGTTTTAATCTCGCTTTTGAAGAATCCCTTGGGGTTCTTAGAATAATACAAAATAAACCATCTTGGCTTGTATTGCCTTGCCTTTGGCTGAGTAGTGTGACAGATTTGCAATTGGTCCCCTCAACCCATACTCCACCAGCGTTATTCATGACAATAACCACAATAACAATACTTTAGTGTCCATCACAATGTTACATTAACATTAAATTTGTTTTCTTTGACACACCCAGCCTACATGCACACGATTTTAACCCAAACATTAAATAAGAATTATTAAGACATTCAACAAGACAAAAACACATACAACACATGCCAAGGTGACAAGACTGTCCTTTTCGATAACGTTAAACCTACAGATAATCCAGAGAAATGTCCGGTATTTGAGCGGTCCCTCAAATAACCCGAATAAAGTCCACAGCCGGTCGTACATACTGGTTGCCGTCTCGTTTGGTGGGTTTGTTTCCTTAAACTATAACGTTCTATTTGTGTTTGAGATTTGGTTAAAACTGGCTGGTGTAGCAAGTTTCTGTGAGCGCAAGTACTGGCACTTACACAGAACTGTCGATATTACTAATGACTTACACGATCACTGACTTTCCAACGAGAGCTATGATGGTGACGACGACAACGACAGTGAAAACAACGATGACAATGATAATAATGACGATGACGACGATGTGAACACTGATGATGGCAACACAGACAACGACGACAAAGAATAGGAGGAAAAGAGGAATAATGAAAATTGTAAAGAATGAACCAAACCTGCATGGTTACGGTTGTGTTCTCTTTTTGTTATAACGAGGAATAGGATATTGACTCCTTTAATTAACAACACCAAGTTGTAAACAGTCATGTTGTCCTATACAATTGTTGTTATAATCGTTGACAGGCAGGCAGGGTGTGCCGAAGAATATTTTCCATTTTTATGTAACATGTTAATGGACAATTAAGTGCTGTTATTTTTATTATTGTTATTGTTATTATGACTGTCTTTGTGTGCAGGTCTGGCCAGACGGATGTGTACCTGGACGACTATCACCTACTGGAGTACGAAGTGTCGCGCATTGACAAGGAGTGCACGGTGCAGTTTGTGGGCAAGGGGTTCGGCTCCGATGGTTATGCCATTGGCCTGCGCAAAAACTCATGGATGAAGGTATGCTTAGTTAATTATTTTCTGTCAGTTTTTGAAGTCATTTGAGCAAGCTAAGTTAATTTTGCTTTTACACACATTGTAAAGAGAATCTCAAACAAATGAGGCGGAGTGCTGTTAACAAATCTTATTAAAAAAACAAGTCGCGTAAGGCGAAATTACTACATTTAGTCAAGCTGTGGAACTCACAGAATGAAACTGAACGCACTGCATTTTTTCACAATGACCGTAGTCTGCCGCTTGTGTAAAAGGCAGTGAAAGTGACGAGCCTGTTTAGCGCGGTAGCGGTTGCGCTGTGCTGCATAGCACGACTTACTGCACCTCTCTTCGTTTTAACTTTCTGAGCGTGTTTTTAATCCAAAAATATCATATCTATATGTTTTTGGAATCAGGAACCGACAAGAAATAAGATGTAATTGTTTTTAAATCGATTTCGGACATTTAATTTTAATCCAAATTTTTATATTTTTAATTTTCAGAGCTTGTTTTTAATCCGAATATAACATAGTTATATGTTTTTGGAATCAGAACATGATGACGAATAAAATAAAAGTAAATTTGGATCGTTTTATAAAAAAATAATTTTAATTACAATTTTCAGATTTTTAATGACCAAAGTCATTAATTAATGTGTAAGCCTCCATGCTGAAATGCAATACCGAAGTCCGACCTTCGTCGAAGATTGCTTGGCCAAAATTTCAATCAGTTTGATTGAAAAATGAAGGTGTGACAGTGCCACCTCAACTTTTACAAAACGCCGGATATGACGTCATAAAAGACATTTATCGAAAAAATGAAAAACAAAGTCTGGGGATTTCATACCCAGGAACTCTCATGTACAATTTCATAAAGATCGGTCCAGTAGTTTAGTTTGAATCGCTCTAAACACACACACGCACACACACACACACACACACTCACACACGCACACACACACACACACACACACACACACACACACACACACACACACACACACACACACACACACACACACACACACACACACACCACGACCCTCGTCTCGATTCCCCCTCTATGTTAAAACATTTAGTCAAAACTTGACTAAATGTAAAAAGAGAAGTAAGCGCTCTAAATGCATACGACATGTGTAATAGAGTAAGTGAGAGTTATTCGGAACCAGTCTCCTGGCATCTGAGAGTATAACAAGCATTGAAATGAACAATCGAATTTCATCCTCATTGTTGGCAGAAATGGTTAACCCTTGTACAGTTTCTGTTTTAGTTAGTGTCCTTTTACTAGATTTGTTTTGTAAAAGATGGATTTTTCTTTTTCCATTTAAATCCAGACGGCGCTGTCAAACAAGATCCTGAGCTACACGGAGTCGGGATTCATGCAGGAAGTGAGTGAGAAGTACCTGAAACAGCCTCGTTGTGGCTACTTCCTCTCGGGCAGCGCGGTGCAGTATGGGTTAGAACACACTGGAGGTCTCTTTCTCATTCTCCTGTCGGCTGTCTTCGTCTCCATCCTGCTGCTTTTCCTGGAACACCTCGCCTACAAGTGAGTTTACATACAGACTCGGTTTAAGAATGGATTTATGTTTATCTTTGTGTGTGTGTGTGTGTGTGTGTGTGTGTGTGTGTGTGTGTGTGTGTGTGTGTGTGTGTGTGTGTGTGTGTGTGTGTGTGTGTGTGTGTGTGAGTGAGTGTGTGAGTGTGTTTTTTTGCCTTTCTCTGCCTCCTATGCCTCTCCTCTTTCGTTTCCTCTGTTGGCTTCTTTGCCTTTCATACATGTATAAGTTGTGTACTTTTTGACTCAGCAAAAAAACAAAACACATACATTATGTAAAAGGAAAAGTTCTCTTAAACCTTATCAATCAATCAATATCAATCAATATGAGGCTTATATCGCGCGTATTCCGTGGGTACAGTTCTAAGCGCAGGGATTTATTTATTTTTATTTTTTATTTTTTTATATGTTTTTGCCCAGAGTTCGTCTCTTCCCTCCCCCCCCTCTCTGTCTTTCTCTCTCTCAACAAGTTATGCTTATTTATTGAATATTATAATTATGGTAAGTATTAGTTTAAGGACTAGATGTGAGACAAGGCAATGTGCCTTCAACCTTTATCCTTGTAAAATAAGGTTCCTTCGTTCTTTCTCTCGCTCTCTCTCTCTCTCTCCTTCTCTCCCTCTCTCTCTCTCTCTCTCTCTCTCTCTCTCTCTCTCCCCCTCTCTCTCTCTCTCTCTCTCTCTCTCTCTCTCTCTCTCTCTCTCTCTGTCTATGTCTCTCTCTCTCTCAACTATTTGTACACCGATTTCCCTTCCCCTCCGATGGCCTAGCAATTAAACTTTCGTATTCGTATTCGTATTGTGTCTCTCTAATGCCATTGCCTTACTATTTTTTTCCGTTCTCTAACTAAATTGTGTTACTCTCTCAAATGCTTGTTTTCTCTTTCTTTCCGTTTGCTTTACGTCTGGCCAAACAAAGGAATAAACAGCCGTCTGAAGCGTGTCTTGCATGGGCTTTTTTGTTCAACGAACTGGTTGGGGCCAATTTCAATGCGAAGACGACACAGACTTCGGTTTAGTTCCTTGGTCTTTTTGAATAGGCTTACATCCTATTTGAAGCTGTACTGTTTGTTTGTTTGTTTGTTTGTTTGTTTGTTTGCTTGTTTGTTTTTTGTGTGTTTGTTTCTTTGTCAATCAAACGGCGGGAGGTATTCTGTAATGTTACTAAATGTATATTTATCACTTTTTCTGTGTCTGTTTCTAAATGTGCATGTGCTGTGGTCTTGTAGAAATGCTCACTGAAAACCAGGCAGAAACTCGCATCACAACACCTACGTTCTTATGTGTTTTAGCTTGGTTGTTAATTCATGTTTAAAAGGTCATGCTTGCAGGCTAAGACATTGTATGGTTTTGGTACAATCTGGAAATAATCTTTTGAAACCTGAATTGATTAAACTGGAAGAGACTATTATATGATCTTGTTCCGTAAAGCTAAACCGACCTCACATTTATCCCCACGTTTTTAACTAGTGAGATGCACTGACCACGACATTTTCTTCCGATTTTGTAACAAACACTTTTGACTGTTCATAACAACATTGAATCGTAATTCTGTAATACATAGTTTTAGGTCTGTTGATCCTTCAAGATTCTCTCATACTATGCAAACAAGCCAAGTGAGTTGCTTAGAGCGGTTGTGTGCAAAAATAAAGTGTGGTTTAGGGGTGAGTAGGGGCGAATGGCTATGCGGACCCTTGTCATCTTGCACTAATGCTGCACTTGTCTAGCCGGTGTCCCGTTAATCCCAAGAAATGAGGATCTGTAAAAAACAAAGTTCCTCTGTACCTGCTCCCATCTCTCTAGCTGTCTCTCTCTATTTCTCTATCTCTCTCTGAATCTGTATGTGTGTCTCTCGCTCTCTCTCCCTTTCTCTCTCTGACTCTGTATGTGTCTCTCGCTAGCTCTCCTCCTCTTTCTCTCTCTTTCTTGCTTTCACTGTTTCCCTGTCTTTGTATCCCCCTCTCTCTCTCTCTCTCTCACTCACTTTCTTTTTTTTTTCTCTCTCTCTCTCTCTCTCTCTCTCTCTCTCTCTCTCTCTCTCTCTCTCTCTCTCTCTCTCTCTCTCTCTCTCTCTCTCTCTCTCTCTCTCTCTGAAGTTTTTTACGCACTTACACACCTTAAGCAAACAGGCTCCCGGGGAATCGACGGCCTCGATGGTAGGATTCTTAAATTGTCAGCCCCTGTAATTTCTGAAACACTCACTTACCTTTATAATCTTTGTTTAGACAAAAATTATTTCCCAGTCGCCCTGAAACAGGCTAAAGTCATTCCTCTGTTTAAATCAGGTGATAAAAAAGACCCATCAAACTATAGGCCAATTTCAATATTGTCTGTTTTATCAAAACCACTTGAAAAACACATTAACAAACATATTCTAATGCATCTTAACCAAAACAATTTACTTCACCCTAAACAATCGGGTTTTAGAGCTAACCATTCCTGCCATACTGCCTTAGTTTCTCTTGTTGATCAATGGCTGGAGAAAATAAACGACAATGAATTCTGTGGTGCCATTTTTGTTGATTTTGCTAAAGCCTTTGACGTTATTGATCACACGTTATTACTGAGAAAATTTGCATTGTATGGCGTCGGAATCGAAACTGTCAAACTTATTAGTTCATTTCTCACCGGCAGACAACAGACTGTACTAACAAACGCCTCTGCGTCGAGCATGCAAGAAGTAAAATACGGTGTACCACAAGGATCGGTTTTAGGACCCCTCCTCTTCTCTATATACATTAATGACCTCCCCCTACATATTCAAAATGTATGTGAACTTTTTGCAGATGACACCACATTTCACTCCAGCAACACAAATGTAACTCGCTTATCAGAATCACTTCAAAGGAGTTTAAACCAGTTGACAGAGTGGACTGAACTAAACCATATGTCTCTTAACCCAAAGAAAACCAAATATATGGTCATAACAACAAGACAAAAACGCCAGAATATTTGTTCAGCTGGTCCTGCTTTAATGATAGATGGTGAAATAGTGGAAAAAGTCGACCATCACAAACTGCTGGGTGTTAATATCGATAACAACTTGTCTTGGTCAACCCACATAGAGCAACTTAGTAAAGTGGTGTCTAAGAAAGTGTATCTCTTATCTAGAATTAAACACTTCCTGAACTGCCAAACCAGAAAGTTATTCTTCATTGCTCATATTCAATCTGTTATTGATTACGCATCCACTCTATGGGACTCCGCAAGTGAAAATTCCTTAAAACCACTCAGCAGATTACATAAAAGAGCGCTAAAAGTAGTATTACTAAAGCACACTACCCTCACAGAGTTAGACTACATACATTTAGGGATCTTACATCTAAAGTCAAGACTGCTTTTTAACAAAGGAATCTTTATGCATAAAATCATATCCGAAACTCTACCCCAAACCATTTGTTCAAAGTTCTCTTTGAAGAATTCACACCACCTTATGAAATTTAACACTCCTCTTCCTAGGATAGACTTATTTAAGTCTAGTCTAGTTTATTCAGGTGGCCGTCTCTGGAACGCTCTTCCGAATGCCTTACGGGAAGCTACCAGCACAGATTCTTTCAAAAACAAATATATATCCCATTTAATGAAAATAGTATATTCTTGATTGTTATGTCCTTTGGGACACAGTCACTCACTTTTGATTTATTGTTTTGTTCACGAAATTATGATGTTCTGCATAATATCCATTGTCTTACAGAGTTGATGTACTATTGCATATAGTATTCTGACTCTAATTGACTTGCAAATTTTTACTTTGCACCTTGTCATGAACATTTATAAACTACAATGTTTCATATAATGCACTTATGTACATAAACTTATACTGTTTTACTAATTATGTAAGTATGTAGTAGTAGTTATTATAGTAGATTTAGTCCCTCTTTAGGGCGAGGGCCAGATGCAAAAAAGTATACCAATGCTTATTCTGTTACCCTCGTAAAATAAAGAATTGTCATTGTCATTGTCATTGTCATTGTCATTGTCATTTCTCTCTCACTCGCTCTCTCTCTCTCTTTCTCTCTCTCTCCTGCTATCTGTCCTGGTCTCTCTCTCTCTCTCTCTCTCTCTCTCTCTCTCTCTCTCTCTCTCTCTCTCTCTCTCTCTCTCTCTCCATCTCTTTCTCTAAGATAAATCTTCTTCTGTCTACTTGTCTGTGTATTTACCTCCCTATCGCTGTTTTAAGCATGTATCCTCTCCTCCCTCCTCCGCACCCTCAATCCTTCTCTGACGTGCTACTGTCTTTTTTGTAAAACAAAAGATAAAAAGGGTGTTAGACTGTAATCGGGTGGCTATATTACCATAGGTTCCAGATCCTTACCATGACCATACTCCCCCCTCCTGCCACTATTGCAATACTCCCTTCCCTTCTTCACTACCCCAGCGGTCCCTCACGAGACTATGTATTGATTATAATGGTCATTATTTATTGTGACAAATTGTCCACGTCTTAGCTGGCTGCCTCTTAGCTCCGGTTTCTTCTTTCTCTCCCTTCCGTCATTCTTCCGAATGGCTGCCTGCAAATGTAGTGCTGTGACTGCCCGGTCTTGGATGTGGAGAGACGTTTGTTTCTTAAAATTGCCCCGCTATCTCAGGCAAAACAATAATATATGTTAGTTTAGGGTAACGTGACAAAACAAGATAGGGTCGGTAGGTCGGCTTTGTTATATGTTTTTATCTGTTATGTTTTTATTTTTTTTTAGATTAAGTAAATTTTAAAGGAAGTTACGTCCCTTAGTCTTGGTATGGTTCGCAAAATGTGCCATAAGTTTTTTGGTTTTTTTTAGAAATAAAAAACAAGTTTTAGGGTCGGCGGGGAAAAAAATTGGGTCGCTTGGGTTACCCAAAACCAACATATTTTGTTGTTTGGCCGTACTACTCGTCTGAAGGCATGGCGACCAGTTCCGTCTTAGCTAGGCTCCAAACTTGGTTTTCGATCTTCTCTGTCCTTGCAATAGACGATTTTCGAAAATAACTGCGTTCGGTTTATATGGGTTGTGAAAGAGTTATTAATACCCTTGCTTTTCCTCTGACAAATAACTTCACACGTGCTCCTGTCAACGTGTTTCCGACACATCCCTCGCTAGTGATTGGCCCCTTCAATGTTTGTCCGAGTTTCGCAAACCATACAAACCCGACAAAGTTATTGTCGGAATTCGTCTATTGGGATGAACTGTGTCTGGTTCGCCCATTCCAAATGTCCTTCTGTAATATGACTATTGGGTTACGTTTTTTAATCGATCAGTGTCAAAGGCAATTGACTTGGTTTTGTCGTTCAAAATGTTTGCCTGGGCGCGTTCACTCGGTTATGCTAGGCTTCGTGATTGTTGAGTATATCTGCTTTCGTGTATATTTTGAACGCGTGAGTAAAATTGCTTTCATGTTACCCCTTGGGTGAACGCCATAGACAACAAAAGAACAGCCTCCTTCTCATGCTTTTTTGACCCTGTCTCTGCCTCTATCTGTCTGTGTGTCTGTTGCTCTCTCTCTCTCTCTCTCTCTCTCTCTCTCTCTCTCTCTCTCTCTCTCTCTCTCTCTCTCTCTCTCTCTCTCTCTCTCACTGTCTGTGTGTGTGTCTCTCTCTCTCTCTCTCTCTCTCTCTCTCTCTCTCTCTCTCTCTCTCCCCTCACTCGGTCTAGACTCTTTTTCTTCACCAAGAAACCGTAGACTATTGGCTATTATTCGAACATGAGGGAGTTTGCATGACTGCACACGTCAGTATAACATTTGTCATGGCGACAAAAAGCGATCTCAAATTCTATGAATTCGTGCCTGAAGGCTGCACATCTCTTTGGGAAGCGAGCAGACATTACTTTCTTCCTTATTACAGAAAGAAAATTACGTGATTGAGGTTTGACAAATAGTTTATTTGTCCATGTATTTATAGGTGTATGGGTTTGAATCACGAACAGTTGCCAGCCTATTGATGAAACGTTTGTCATCATTTCTCATAGTGAAAACGACCAAGAGAGAAAGACACAGAGACAGACAAACAGACAGACAGACAGCTGACAATTAGACAGACAGACAGACATACAGAAGATGAGAGTGAAAATAAGCGAAAGAGAGACAGAGATGGAGGTAGCCAGAAAGGACGAAGCAGAATTAAAAGCCACATTTCTAATTCCTTAAATAAGTTATGTTAAAGTTTTCCTCCGTTCAGAATAGCTGGGTAACGTGGTGGTTATTTCCCAGTGCAACGTTCAAGTGAGTGCTTTCAACAGACGCCTCTACCACACAACTATGTTGCCGTAAGTTATTATGCATGAAGTTTTATTCATAATGGAAAACAAAACTATTTCGTAAAAACAAGTTTGGTTCTTGTTTCGTTCCAGCCCCTCAAAAAATGTTGTCAGCAGTGAAAGCCACTGTGTCCTTAATAACCATTGTCGAAGCCTTATTTCGGCCACGCTTGCTTGGCAGATTTGCACAAGAATAGCACAGCAACAACAGGAAGGCAGAGACAAAGAACAAGTAGAAGCAGTCGTGTTCACTGGTGCATGCCTAAGGGAAGGTTAGTGACGCTGTTTACAGCGTGATCGTCTTAGCGCCGGCAATTTAGTGTTGGGGAGATTGTGATTGCCAGGAGTCAGACCGTGTTTTTGTCCACATCTCCTGCACTTTATGACAACCATTCGTATGCAGAACGGGGCTTCTCTCCGCCCAATCTTGTTTCTCTTATCCTGCAATTCCCATGGAAGCTGGCGTCTGGTTATTGCTGTGTGGGATTGCTGCTTGGTGGCGATACTTGGCGGGATGAGTGCGCTTGTCTGTTGGGGCAGCTTGCCGTTAGGGCTTTGTCGTGATTGCTTTTGCGCCAGGTAGAGGTATAAGCAGAAAGATTGGAACGGGAAGAAGTGAGCTTGGAATGTTAAGGGGGGGGGGGGGGGGGGGGGGTAGAGAGGGTAGAGAGAGAGTTAGATTACTATTGGCATAAATCACCACAAGTTTGAAAGCAATGCGCTAAGACGTCCTGAAATGTACCGTGTTTTATGGGGGGTCTCATTACCCGCTAAAACGGCTTCAAACCCCGCTTTTTATGGTTTCTAAGAGGAAGGTAATTGCCACCGTTCATCATGTCATAACGTTACAGCTATAGTGTTTTCAGCGTAGCAATAGGGCCCGATACTTAGACGAGACAAGTAGGGGAAGGGCTCCTAGCTTGTTTTCTTGCGAAGAAGTTTCATTTTGTGTTTGGTAGTCCTTCTCTCTTAAGTGAACCGTTAGGCCTAATTAGAGTGAAATAGCTTTGATAGACATTCAGCAAAATTTAAATACAGAAAAAATCACAAAGGGTCCATATTAGGCGCCCAGGCTCCTAATATGGACCAGTGAAGCGGCCTTCACGAATCACTGTCAAAAGCCCCCTATACTTCAAAATAACATGATACAACTTATTGTGCATGTCAGACTAATTCAAATATGCTTTAGATTTATCTGTTTCGGGTTGATGAGAGAATTATTTGAAGCACACCAGGAAACTAAAGAAGCATATCAAAAACAGAGTGAAAATAAGTGAAATTATCAACTTCCGCAAAAAGAAGACAATTTGATATTTTTTTTTGAAAGCTCGAGGGCTAGTTATAGGTTATTTTCAGCAAGCTTCTTAATGAATTAATGAAAATAGCCTTTAGCTTTTATTTTCTTTGAGTTGTTGAAGGTGGTCCATATTAGGGGACTCACACATACTTTGAGATTTTGCTATTATTTTTGTTTGCAGTAGAAACTCGGGGTCAAAACTGCTAAAATGTAACAAATACGGTCTTAGCTGTCATATATATAGCAATTTTTGTGTGATAAAAGCTTTGGCTGTGGACAGAAACGAGTCCGTTTTAGGCGTCAAAGTTAGAGTGAACGCTGCCAAAAGTGAAAACAAGATAAAAAGCCTAACGGTTTTAAGGTTTGTGTTTCTGCAACTGTTTTGACATGCGCAAGTTATCCAGATAGGGTGAATACAGCGAATTAAATTGTTTTTAGCGCATTAGCGCCGTTAGTTTGTCAGATCAAGAGGTGGTCCATATTAGGAGCCGGTCCATATTAGGAGCCCTTCCCCTATAATGCAGACGAGTCGAAGACGAGTCGCATTATACTTGTTCGAGTCTAAATATCGGACCCTATTGCTACGATGAAAACACAATAGTGTTTATATAGCTATTCTGACATTAAATTCTGTGTTAAAATCACGTTTTAACCAGAATGGTCCATGTCGTTGATTCCCTTCTTTGTTGCCATTAGTTTCATGGCTGACGAACTTTGGAACAGCTGTTACTTTTCGTTTATGTCATATTTAGGGTTTGCTTTACGTGCACAATAATGAAGTATGAAGAGCATATGACAGAAGAGCACCTGATATCTTACTTGTATGTCTTAGAATTTGGTTCGCTGAACGTGCTTCGATAGCTGCATGTGAACGTAAGTAACATCTGTTCGTCAGCCATGAGGCTAACAACAACAAAGAAGGGAAGTAAGCCTTGAAGGGTTTACGGGAGTTGTCTGCCCCATTATCGAAAGCTACTTCCGGTTATAACCATCAGAAAACAATACATTGTGCGTTCTCACGATCATTGAGGTCTGCACTCTGTTAAAAACTTTGTTATTATCATTCTCTTTAAGACTCTCTGTCTAATAAGTCGAGCTAAAAATGTGCTACGTTCAGCCTGTGTACATTTCCTTCTGTGATGTGACTATTGGATGACGTCATCGAACCTTCGTTGCCTAAGCTAACTTTGAATGCAAGCTCGCGCCATCTTGTTAGCGTAGGTTCCTAAATGATATGCTTTTGGATATTGGCAAAAATGGCCGACTTCCGTAGCATTATGCTTTGATGATCGGAAAAGGGATGTGTGAGACCATCCAATCACAGCCCCCGAATTCCCCCACGTGTCCATCAGAATAGCTATATTGTAAGACATTAAGTTAGGGAAATACAACTGACTGTTTTGGATACAAATATAATTGTTCTCTCCAATGACATACAACTCTTGTTGCGTTTTAGCTTTTCTGTTGTTGTGTTTTGTCCATTTTAAAGCGGAAACTTTGCTTTTCCGAATTTGATTTTGGGGGAGGTCTGTGTTGTAGGTGCCACTGTATAGACACTACCTAGTGTGACATCAATCTGTTTGTTGAATATGTTAGGGGAATTAATGACCGTTCCAGTCATCTGCTTGTACAATTAACGGCCTCATCACACAAATCTGCACTCAAACGTATCTGCCAAGTTCTTTTTTTTTATGAAGTGTAGTATAGATTTAATGGCATACATTATAACCTTGGTATGTTATTAGCAAAACACGTTTCTGTTGTGAACTTTTGAAAATATCTGAGTCACAGACTAAAATATTTGTTTTTCTAAAAAAATAAACAGAATGGCCTAGATATGTCTTTTTTAAGCTGAAGCTTACGCCGATTGAGAGCCTTCTTGTCCCGAATCTCAGCAAAAAGAAACCACAGTCTCCTGTGTACATGTGTGTTTCTAGTGTGCAAACACACGGAATGTCTGCACACTTGAATTTAAGAAAAAAAGAAATTCCTCTGGGGTAGGAAAAACACCCCCGTTGGTCAAAGGGAAATAACCATTCTCACTGCACCCATTCTCACTGCCACCAACTGAGAAGGTTATTTCCCTTTGACCAGTAATATGTTTCTCTATAAGTCCTTGTAGAATCTTAATCCACCAATAACTCCCTAACCGTGTGTTTGACTGGTCCCAATTTTTGTAAGGACCGTCTCAGGAATGTATAGAACCTGTTCACCAAGTTTGGTGACGATCGGTCCGTTCATTCTTGAGATCTATATGCGAACACAAACAAACAAACACACAAACAAACACATCGACCGAATCCTATACACACCCCTATACCGGGGGTGTAAAGAAGCAGCTCAGGGATACGTGCTGGTACACCTCCACTAACACTGACGAGTGTGCACACCATATTATCAAATGTTTTCATTATTTGTTTTGTTCCAGATTTTTCATTCCTTGGTGCCGCAGCAAACCGGCAAACAGTTTCTGGAAAACCGAAAACCTGGCGTTTTTCAGTCAGGTAAGCGATATGTTTGGACTCCGATGCTTTGTCAGGGATACGCAATTAAATCAATTACAACGAGAATTGAATTGTGTACCCAGTTCTTTTTTCAACTACCGGGTTAGACGAAATGGTTTGATATGAATTTACTTGTTCTGAGTGTCTTTTAATTAATTATAATTATGACCAAGCTGTACACAATGTTGTGAAAGTTTAGATGTACGTTTCTCTCTTACTTTATGCAGGTTTGGTCACTCTGCTTTGAGTGTGTATGTGTTTGTGTGTCTGTCAGTCTGTCCTTGTATGTTTTCGTATGTGTTTGTTGGGATGTGTAATCAGATCAGTATACATATATCTTCTGTTGTAAAAAACACAAAATACCGCGTCCCTGCATTCGTATCATGCATATATTAGTACTAGATGAATACCCGCTTCGCCGGGTACGGCTGCGCCGGGAAGAAGTCAAGCCGAATACCCGGCTATGCACCGCACGGAGGAAGGGAGACAAACGCGGCTGAAAACACTGGAGAAGATAAGGAAAAGTTACTGGGAATGGATCCAGAGAAAAACCAAAATCGGTTCAGCGCTGCGCGCTGAGAGCACTTGTTGAAATATCTCATCGATGAGGTTGTGTCCGGGGTGTAGCTGAATACGGTCTCCAAATTTGATAAATGATCCACCGAGAACTTTGGCTTGGCATCGCGGACACACACACACACAGACAGACACAAGTCGTATATATATATAGATGCCGGATGGATGGCGCGGATGCAGCTAATACAATTCCCATGTTTTCTTGTCTGCAAAGGTCCAATTTCTCCTAAATCTCTTGATACGAAAGTGGGCTACTATGGTAGAAAATCAGGCCTCTACTCTTAATTCCTATTGATAATGACAACCGTTTTGTCCCCAGAGAGTCCACCGAGTGGTACGAAGTGAAAGGCTTTACTCCCAGAAGCAAGCGGCACAAGAAATGATCAAGATCGTCAAACAGCGAGACTTCACCAGACTTATTCAGAAGAACGAACTCCAAAAGCGGGTTGGTAGTTTTAAATATTTATTTTTTTCTGGAATATATTTGCTTGTGTGTGTCTGTTTTTATCGTCTTCAAGCCCGTGTGTATAACACTTTACGCAAAGGCTCACTAGCTCACTGCTGACGTTTTTTTCTTCATGGAAAGCTGATAAATGTGTTCTTGGTTGTTTTTTCTCTCACATTTTGTATATTGTTCATGTGTGCTGGTAGTGCGGCTAAATAAAACGGGTTATTGGTCTATATCATTGAATAATCGTCTTGTATCACGTGCAACTCCCTCACGCATTCACTGCTTTGCTCACTGAGCCAGACGCTTCAAGTCTTGTCTGTCCCTTAAATACTGCCAGAATGTATGATGAACATGTTAAAGGATTGTTTTAGTGTCTAGATTTGTTGATGAGAAAAGACTGATTTCAGCCATGAAACCATAGCATTTATTTTCATAATTGAATGTATATATGGATTAATTTTGTTGCAGAAAATTCCTCCACAAAAACGAGTCAAGACAAAAGCGGAAATGTTTCAGGAGATAACAGCCAACATTGTCAGGTAAGTGTGGCCTAAAGCAGCAACAGAAAGTATTAAACCACTGAGACAGTGGTCGTGTCGTGTTTGTCTTACTGTTTGCTAGGAGTGGAACACGGGATCTCTCTCAACTCGGGGAAATCCATGCACTTCTATTTACGTATTTTAAACACTTTGCATTCATTTTGCCCCTCTGGTGCCCGTCCCTTGCTCTTCCCCTTTGAAGGAAGTACTACCAACATTTCCACCGATTTTCTGGTTGTATTTTGGAATTCATATTGTTTTCTGCGCTGGAAATAACTACAGCCAGCAATGTGTATTGTAGTTTGTGCATCATATCAATGTGTGCAGTTTGTGGAAGTTTGTGTGTGTGTGTATGTGTGTGTGTGTGTGTGTGTTGTGTGTGTGTATGTGTGTGTGTGTGTGCGTGTGTGTGTTTGTGTGTGTGTTTTTGTGTGTGGGTTTGTGTGTGTGTTTTTGTGTGTGGGTGTTTGTGTGTGTGTGTGTGTGTGTGTGTGTGTGTGTGTGTGTGTGTGTGTGTGTGTGTGTGTGTGTGTGTGCAAGCAGATTATAATGAATTCATAATTATTTGATGAAGGATGAAGGTTTCCATCTTGAATACTATATGCTGAGTTCGTCTGAACCATTTTGGACAGACAAAATAAGGCTTGAAATATTGCTGCTGTCTATTGTGATATTCCGTCTCTCAAAACACCCTCCCCCGGGGCTGTTTTTCTGACACAGCAGTGCAGGGAAGAGATGCTTGTTGTTGCAGAGGCAGCTGAAAACTGACGCCTGCAAAATACCTTTTGTGCGATGTTCTCGTTTGTTTTCTCTAGAGAGAGTTGCCAGTTTTCTGCTGCATATTAAATTGTTTCTGCTTCTTTAAAACTCTGTTGTTTTACTTCTAAGTTTGTTCGTTTCTTTTTGTTTTTTAAGAAGATGGACCTTTGGAGAGATACACACTTATATTTTCTCTGGAGGTAGTTATATTTCAGCATCGGTTTGATTGAGGGCTTTAATGTGTTTACATTACTTTAAAGAACAGCTGTGTGTCAATAATGTACTAGCTACGACTAAAATGTGACCATCCACCACGGAATGAGTCGCATGTCACCTTTGCATGATGTTCCTATTTTTACATTTTCCTAAAGAATTTTTTATGCTCTGTCCAGTGGTGAAACCCGTTTTAGAAAAGAGCGAAAACTGTTTGAGTTATAAGCCTGTGACTAGGGTGACCCTCACACTGTTACCAGACACTCCCCGGACTTATATTAAGCCTAGCGCAGAACCGCGCGAGGTGACATGCGACTCATTTCGTGGTGGAGGGTCACAAATAGTCTACAATTTTTAATTCACAGAGGTGAAGGGACCTTTTTGCCAAGATGAGCATGCCAAAAGCCAAATGCAACACAAATATTGAAACAAATGTGTCAATAGCAAGCTGTGGAACACTTTGATAAACAAGGCTTTTGCTAGTTTTTCGCCGCAGCTATGCAAATAGCCGGAAGCTTAAAAGCCGGGAGGAATGTTTCCTTTCAAAACGCTTTGCCTCAGGTTCTATTTTTGACTTACGTACAATTCGAGTTTTAACTGTTTGCCGCAGACACGATTTTGATTGGCAACTTACAAGCGCACTCATTTTGTTAAAAGCGATGACAAATCAGTGTTCTTTTGAGATTTGCAGTTACGGTAATTACGCTCTGTTTGCTTTCAGTTTCTTCAGTGAATTCATTCACTCCAAGTCTGTATTTGTGGTACTAGTAGGAAGGGTTTTGCTGTACCAGTTGACGCACTCACTGACGGTGTGCTCACAGTATCGATATTTGTTGAAGCAGCATAAAGGGTTTTCCCTGTACCTGTTGACACACTAACATAAGGTGTGCCGCATTATTTGTTGTACCAGCACCACCTTTACCCCCTGTGCAGGATGACACACTGACGCACGGAGACTCGCTCGCTCTCTCTCTCTCTCTCTCTCTCTCTCTCTCTCTCTCTCTCTCTCTCTCTCTCTCTCTCTCTCTCTCTCTCTCTCTCTCTCTCTCTCTCTTTCAAGGACAGCTTGTAAGAAAAGGCATTTCCTTAATTAAATCTTAATCCTTGTTAAATAAAGTTCAATTCAATTCAATTCAATTCAGTCCTCTCTCTCTCTCTCTCTCTCTCTCTCTTTCTCTCTGTCTGTCTGTCTCTCTCTCTCTCTCTCTGTCTGTCTGTCTCTCTCTCTCTCTGAGTCTCTCTCTCTCTGTCTCTCTATGTCTCTCTCTCTAACTTTCTATCTATCTCTCTCTCTCTCTATGTCTCTCTCTCTCTCTCTCTCTCTTCTCTCTCTCTCTCTCTCTCTCTCTATCTATCTATCTCTCTCTTCTCCTGCTCCCTCTCCTCCTCCTCCCCATCCCAATTAGAGCATTGTTTTTGTTAAAAGACATTCCTTAAAGAACGGCCATGTCACCCAATCAACAATTTTGGCCTGACGGGCAATGTAACACAGTCTGAAGCGAAGCATTGAAGCGTTCAGTGTTGCAGACACTGTGGTCTGCATAGTGCGGCTGGTTCTCGCTTGATTGAAGGCATTGAACTTGAGGAGTCGGTACCCGAACCGCCAGAAATAAAATGATTGCACGTCAGTTATTGATAGACCTCACATGGCGATATCAAGGCATCGAGGAGATACAGTGAGAGTGAGAACTAGTGTGACGTGGTTGGGCTCTTCACAGAGATGAGAGAGCTGGAAACTAGGATGGTGATGAGAGATTTGAAAGGGAAGACGAAATGGGACAAATTGATTCATACCACGTCCAGGCGATATGCTGATGCACAAAAACAGGAACTAAGACGAATGTGAAACAAGACAATTTGAAGTGTGTACATACACTGTATCACTTTTTAAGGCTGGAGCACACTTTGGAAAGTACGTTGGAGTAGCCTCCCTTCTTCGTTGGAGTAGCCTCCCTTCCCGGATTTAGAACGCGTTTCGTGTCGTAACAGATTATCCACTTACTAGCCATATCCGTATGCAAAATAATGAAATAAACATTAGGAAATGGCAGACGTTTACAAATATCGACATTCTCTATCAGTGCAATAAAAAACAATCGTTAGAACTTGCATTTACGACATGTCGTACGTGAGAACGTGTCAGTAAACAAGCACTTTTTGCCTGGCTGAAGAACCCCACGAGTCAAGCTAAAACAGACGACAAGTAATGGAAAGCAGTCTGCGGATAAACATAACAAACTACTGATGAAAAAGTGTGTTCATCCCTGCTCTGGATAAAAGACATCGGACTGATGACAACGTGGCAGCGTTCACGCGAAAAGATTTTTTTTCAGATTATCGCTTCTACATTTTATTGCACGTACTTGGGGCAGATCTGAATTTCTGAAAGATGACAAATCGGTCTTGTGAGTTGAGAACCACATGTTCTTTGCCGACAGAAATCACGATGGGACAAGATGCAGATTGTGTTGAAGAGATGTTTGCAGATTATCGCATCTACATTTTATTGCTCAGATCAATGCACGTAGTTGGGGTAGATCTGAATTTCGCAATGGAAGACGACAAATCCGTCTTGTGAGTTAAGAACCACATGTTCTTTGGCGGCAGAAATCACTATGGGACAAGATGAGGATTGTGTTGAGGGGCTAATACTGACTGACTTTAGATGAAGAGTTCCTAGACCTGGTTTTTGTAGAGGCATCATGATGATATCCTGGGTTGTTTTTTTTTTACGTTCTTGGTGACAACGCGCCAGAATCGCACGAAGATCGAACTCTCGAAGAAAACAAGTTTATCGCTGAACATCGGAAATGTGAAAGTATTGCTCTTCCTGTCTGACCAGTCTCCCCGTTAAATCCACAGGCTACATTATTTATCAGGTAACTTACCAAACCGGAGTGTGTGTGTGTGTGTGTGTGTGTGTGTGTGTGTGTGTGTGTGTGTGTGTGTGTGTGTGTGTGTACACCGGATTACCACCATCAACGCACCCTTTTGGACTTTTCTACTATGCCTGCTGTGACATTCACGAGGATTATTGTGATTCTTGGACAATCGTGTGCCTATGCTGGACTTGCAGGAAGACAAACGGTGCCGGAACGGTATACGTGCTGCCAAGTGTGCACGTCCAGAGCGCAGTGTGAACCGAGAGTGAGTGTGTCATTGTGTGGAAGTTTTGCTTGATTGATTTATTCATGATTTAATTTGCTTTTTGGTTCAATAGTAAAATCTGTGTACGTTATACTTTGTATTTTGTGGTGTGATTCGCCCGAGTGCGAGACCCCCATCCCCGAACGCCTCTGTGGGTGGACTTGTGTAACGTGAGTGTGTAGATGAGAATGTGAAAGTTGCTTTGGACCCAGATACACACAGCAGACACCAACGCAACAGCTAAGTTTCAGCCTGACAAAGAAATTCGAGTGACACAGCTAATGGCTGTACTTGTTATTTCTCTATTAAAACAAATGTTTCAAGATCTTTTGGCCAAAACAAATAAATTGTCTGTTTCTATTAACATGGCTAAAAAAAAATAGGGTAGGTAGGTAGGTGTTTTTGTTGTTGTTGTTGCCAGGATAGAATTCTTGAAAATAACTAAATGACACAAAGAGACAAGACTCGCTATAGATAGATTTATAAAAACAAAAACAAATGTGACAAAGGATATAAAATGATTGTTTTACCTGGTCTGGAATCTTCAGTAGTAATTGCATAAAAAAAGTCTGATATATGCTTATATATCAATTATCATGTTAACTTTTTCTTAAAATGGGTGCGTTAAATCCTAGTCTGTTTGTTTTTAATGCACTAAGCAATCCTTCGACTGACAGAAAAGATGTATTTTAAAAATGTCCAGTTGCTTTTACTTATTTTTCTAATTGGAAGAGAATACAAATTATGCACTCTTTTCTGTTCAAATGGGTAGAGGGCGGGGGTAGTAAAAGGATCACAGTTCAAGATTTTGCGCGACAAGAGGTGTGTTTCTTTCAACTGTGATGAAGAGGAATAACTCAACTTGGTATCTAACACTATTTCTGAACACTGTAACTACTGAAGCACTTTTAATTTTTTTTTCTGTCTTCCAAACTTCTAATTCAACTTCAGTTCAAAAATGATTAAAAAAAGGTTTTTTTCCTTCTGAAATCTACAGTTAAATCACTATTTTGAATATTCTATTTTGCTTCCCTATTTATCTTCTTAAGGTTTTGATCATCTGATTACCTTGCTTTTCTATTTGGAAGATAATATGCACTCTTTTCTGAAAAATGGGTAGGGGGTGGGGGTAGTAAAAGCATCACAGTATAAAATTTTGTGCTACAAGAGGTGTGTTTCTTTTAACTGTGATGAAGAGGGATAACTCAACTTGGTATCTAACACTAGTTCTGAACACTGTAACCACTTTAGCACTTTTAATTTATTTGTTCTGTCTTCCAAGCTTTAAATTCAGCTTATAAAATGAGTAAAACAGTGTGTGTTTTCTGAATTCACCAGTTAAATCACTCTGTTGGATGTTGTTTTTTGCTTCCCTCTTTCTGTTCTGAAGTTTTTTATCATCTGACTACCTTGCTTTTCTATTTGGAAGATAATATGCACTCTTTTCTGAAAAATGGGTAGGGGGTGGGGGTAGTAAAAGCATCACAGTTCAAGATTTTGCGCGACAAGAGGTGTGTTTCTTTTAACTGTGATAAAGAGTGAAAACTCAACTTGGTATCTAACACTATTTCTGAACACTGTAACTACTGAAGCACTTTTAATTTTTTTTTCTGTCTTCCAAGCTTTAAATTCAGCATATAAAATGAGTAAAAAATTGTGTTTTTTTCTGAATTCACCAGTTAAATCACTCTGTTGGATGTTATTTTTTGCTTCCCTATTTCTGTTCTGAAGTTTTTGATCATCTGACTACCTTGCTTTTCTATTTGGAAGATAATATGCACTCTTTTCTGAAAAATGGGTAGGGGGTGGGGGTAGTAAAAGCATCACAGTTCAAGATTTTGCGCGACAAGAGGTGTGTTTCTTTTAACTGTGATGAAGAGGGATAACTCAACTTGGTACCAAACACTATTTCTGAACACTGTTACCACTTTAGCACTTTCATTTTTTTTTCCTCTGTCTTCCAAGCTTTAAATTCAGCTTATAAAATGAGTAAAACAGTGTGTGTTTTCTGAATTCACCAGTTAAATCACTATGTTGAATGTTCTATTTTGCTTCCCTATTTCTGTTCTTCAGTTTTTGATCATCTGACTACCCTGCTTTTCTATTTGGTAGATAATAATAAATATGCACTCTTTTCTGAAAAAATGGGTAGGGGGTGGGGGAAGTAAAAGTATCACAGTTCAAGATTTTGCGCGACAAGAGGTGTATTTCTTTTAACAGTGATAAAGAGGGATAACTCAACTTGGTATCTAACACTATTTCTGAACACTGTAATCACTTTAACACTTTTAATTTATGTTTGTCTGTGTTCCAAGTTTCAAATTAAGCTTCAAAAATGGGTAAAAATAATGGTTTTCTCATAATTCACAGGTTAAATCATTATGTTGGATGTTCTATTTTGCTTCCCTCTTTCTCTTCTTTAAGTTTTTGATCATCTGACTACCCTGCTTTTCTATTTGGAAGATAATATGCACTCTTTTCTGAAAAATGGGTAGGAGGTGGGGGTAGTAAAAGCATCACAGTTCAAGATTTTGCGCGACAAGAGGTGTGTTTCTTTTAACTGTGATGAAGAGGGATAACTCAACTTGGTATCAAACACTATTTCTGAACACTGGAACCACTTTAGCACTTTAAATTTTTTTTCTTCTGTCTTCCAAGCTTTAAATTCAGCTAATAAAATGAGTAAAAAAGTGGGTTTTTTTCAGAATTCACCAGTTAAATCACTATGTTGGATGTTCTATTTTGCTTCCCTATTTCTGTTCTTCAGTTTTTGATCATCTGACTACCCTGCTTTTCTATTTGGTAGATAATATGCACTCTTTTCTGAAAAAATGGGTAGGGGGTGGGGGAAGTAAAAGTATCACAGTTCAAGATTTTGCACGACAAGAGGTGTATTTCTTTTAACAGTGGTAAAGAGGGATAACTCAACTTGGTATCTAACACTATTTCTGAACACTGTAATCACTTTAACACTTTTAATATATGTTTGTCTGTGTTCCAAGTTTCAAATTAAGCTTCAAAAATGGGTAAAAAAAAAGTTTTCTCATAATTCACAAGTTAAATCATTATGTTGGATGTTCTATTTTGCTTCCCTCTTTCTCTTCTTAAGTTTTTGATCATCTGACTACCCTGCTTTTCTATTTGGAAGATAATATGCACTCTTTTCTGACAAATGGGAAGGGGGTGGGGGTAGTAAAAGCATCACAGTTCAAAATTTTGCGCGTTAAGAGGTGTATTTTTTTATAAATTGGTAAAGAGGGATAACTCAACTTGGTATCTAACACTATTTCTGAACACTGTAATCACTTTAACACTTTTAATCAATGTTTGTTGGTGTTCCATGCTTCAAATTGAGCTTCAAAATGGATACAAAAGGATTTTTTCCGAATTCACAAGTAAAATCACTATGTTTAATGTTCTATTTTGCTTCCCTATTTCTCTTCTTCAGTTTGTGATCATCTGATTGTTATTTTGTTTACATTTTCACAATACAATATTGCAACTTATTCAGTAGTGTTTGCGTGAAAAAATCTGATACCTATGCTTAAACTTCAGTCGTTATCTTAAAATTTTGCGCGTTAAGCCCTTTATATTTTGTATTTTCCTGATAAAGCAAACATTGAACTAACAGAAAAAGTAACTTTTAAAACTACCTAATCACTTTGAAATTGGGCCTCCAAAGTGTTCTCCAGCCTTAAAGCGGGTTATCTAGATTATTAAAAATGCCCAGAACCCCCCCCCCCCCCCCCCCTCCCCCCACGTTACAAAATGAACTGTACATTAACATTATGAGAACTTTGTATATTGTAGAAAAATGCCTAATTTTTTCCTATTGCGTTTCACTTTCCCTTTTGGGCGTTAGATGCAAGGGTAGGGGTTGGATAAAGGGGGAGGATCTAGACAGGATATTTCATCAGCTACGGAAATTGAGAAACCTTGAGCTATTACAGCAACAGCGGAACAGGAAAAGAAGGGATCCAGAATCTTTGGACTCTTGAGACAGAAGAGGTAGTCTACCACATTGATGTCTAAACAGCCAGCAGACTCTTTATGCATTTCTCCACATGTAAACATTCATTTTAGTCATCAATTTTCCTTTTCTTATTACTGTATGACATTTTTATTTTATGTAAATGAAAGTGAAAATAAGAAATCAAACCGAAACCCCCACAAAGGTTGGTGTTTTTGCCACTAATGACTTTGATAATTATGTGAAGGAATTTAAACATCATACTGGCCTGACTATTCAGTGTCAGAGGATCCCTTTCCTGATTGTGATATTTTGTAAACACCACTGTCTGGTCCGCAAACGTCCAGCATAACTGTGATTGAAGGAATCTGGAAGCTGGCCAATGCCGTCAGTCCCACTGCTGTCAGAACAAAAATAACAGGACAAAGCGAAACAAAAGTAAACAGTATATAGATAACGATCTAAAATGACTTTTTTTTTCAGCACAGCATTTGAATTTGGTAAATTTGCAAGTTTACACACTTATTTTCTACAGCTTCTCTGCAGTAGTTCTTGCCGCTTGTAACAAGAAATTCCTCCGAGGTAGGAAAAACACCCCCGTTGGTCAAAGGGAAATAACCATTCTCACTGCCACCAACTGAGAAGGTTATTTCCCTTTGACCATTAATATGTCCCTGTATAAGTCCTTGTAGAATCTTAATCCACCAATAACTCCCTAACCGTGTGTTTGACTGGTCCCAATTTTTGTACGGACCGTCTCAGGAATGTATAGAACCTGTTCACCAAGTTTAGTGACGATCGGTCCGTTCATTCTTGAGATCTATATGCGAACACAAACACACAAACACACAAACAAACAAACACACAAACACATCGACCGAATCCTATACACACCCCTATACCGGGGGTGTAAAAATCCACTGCAGGCAATTGCTTTGGAAAACAAGACACAACCTGTATTCACGTGATGAACCGCAATGGCGCTGTTTTCCATTTGGCGCCTCGTATTTCATCGGCGTTGAAGGCAATATTGGCCCGTGCAGCTGACAAAAAAACGTGCAATGCCAAATGATGGGCAGAAAATTGCAAGCTGTGAGAGTAATAAACTGCCGGGGGAGGCTGAACGCATTACACGCGACATCTCAGTTATTAAACGAAAATAGGGTCATCTTTATCACACACGCATGCACAGGTGCTGACATTTTCACCCACAAGAAAAAGATCTCACACAATTCCTAATCCGACCCAACCCTCCAAAAGTTCGCAGGATTATCACCAATGGAGATTACGAATGTGCATGTTTAACGAGCTCAAAAAAGAGAATGTGCTTATAGCGAATGGTGTGGGCGAATCTAGTAAGAGGGGGTGACATCTGGTCTCAAAATATGAATCATCGTATTCGTAGGCTGTGTGGCGAGATAAAACAAACTTAAATAAATTGATAGTGTCCTACAAAATCGTGTTCAAGGAGGATGTACACAAACAATGTTAAACAATCAACTGTCGATGTCTGATACAATTCCATCAAGATAATTTCACTTCACTTGCGTCAGGCTTATTTAGATTCTCCACAATCAGTTTGTCTACCAGCAATAATTGAGTCAACACTGTGGAATTACTGGAAGTAAATTTCCGTGCAGACCACAATTGCCGGATACCATCGATTGCCGGAGTCAAGTGTGAACTCCAAACAGCGAGGCTTCCGCTCATCACGTGACCCGAATCACGTGATATGAAAGGCCAATCAGTAGCACTCTGTGACACTCGTAAGCTAATGGCGCCCAACCGACGCTCTGCGCTTTTAATGCTGTTTACATTGGTGAACACCCTCCAGCCCCTTGGATTAGACGTACACAGGCTGAATAAAGTGAAGTCAAGAGCTCATTTGGGACGAGTGTAGTTATTAGCGTGAAATAAAGAGGGTAAGAAATCAGGAGCAGAAACGAAGTCATCCAGGTTAATCTGTGTTAGAGTGTCGGATTTGATAATATGGCTTCTACCATAACTGTGACGTATATATATATGCAATTGGGTCCGCGACAAACGACTGTGGATCAAAAAGGTCATGTAGACATTTGACATGAAATCTGTGAAAACTGAGAAAACTATACAAAAGAGAGTTGTGTGTGCGTGTATGTTTGTGTGTGTGTGTGTTTGTGTGTGTGTGTGTGTTTGTGTGTGAGTGTGTGTGTATGTGTGTGTGTGTGTGTGTGTGTGTGTGGGTTGGTGGGTGGGTGTGCGTGCGTGCGTGCGTGCGTGCATGGATGCGTGCGCGTGTGTCACAAGTCATACATAAGTTTCGGAATTGGTGTAGATAGTTTTAGGGGAGGGAGATGAAAGCGACAAAGGTGAATCATTCTTGTCTTGAAGCTTTTTGGAGTAGGAATTAAACAGCCGGAGGACAGAGAGTCTGTGGCTCCCGTGTCCGGTCAAGTCGAGACACGTGAAAGGCTAGGCGAAGTGGGAGGACGATGTGATTGCAGTGGAAGAGGTGAAGGAAGCGAGGTTTCTGTGTGCTCAACGGTAAATGTCGTGGTACTGTGTTCGGGGTGGTGTTGGACAATGGTGTTGCACGGGGGGGGGGGGGGGGAGGGGGGGGGGGTGGCGGGGGAGGGAGGGAGTCCTAGGGAGGAGAAGGGTGTACAAACATGGGAGATGGTACAAGGGATATTTCAAAGATTTGTGCTCGTAGCTGTAGAATATCTTTTGATATTTGGTGCAGGAAGCAAGCTGGAGGGGAAGAGTGCACAAGAAAGAGAGCCCTCAGAAAAAGGTGGGGGGGGGGGGGGGGAGGGAATGTCCGAGGTGGATATTGCTAGAAGTGATGTGAACATGGGAGCTAGGGTGTATTGAGTATTGGGTGAGTAAGGAAGAAGGATGTAGGAAGCGAGGAATTGGGAGGGGCGTGCAAGGCAGAGGGGTATAGGAGCAGAGAGGTGGCGACAGAGAAGCAAGTCTAGGGGGTGAAAGTAGAGGAATCGGAAAGGTGAGGGAGAGGGGATGCGAGGCGGAGGGATGTTGAAAGCACGGGTTTACGTGGTATTAAACTAGGAGGTTGCGGCGGCGTTTGTCTTCAAATAGGTGTTGGCTGGAGACTGACACACGAGTAAAAGTAGAGGATTGTAAACTGAGAGTGGATTAAAAAACAAGAAAGGTAGGTTGTTGGAACGTTTGTTATTGACAAAACAATACATTCACAGATATTTCGACCCAACGGTCTTTTAAGTGGACAGACAAACAAATATTAAAACAACACTTATCTTGATAGTTTTGTCAATAACAAATGTTCCAAGAACCTACCTTTCTTGTTTTTTGATTCTGAATTTTGGAACGTTGACAGTCTCTTTGTTTTTGGATTTGAGAGTGGATTAGCTATGCGTGTGGGGAGGGGAGGGCGTAGGAAGTGGTAAGGCTTAGGGGTGTACACTAGAGGTTTGGGGTGGGGGTGGCTGCAGGGTTTGGCTGCAAAATAGGTGTCTGATGGAGAGTGACGCTGATCGATACGCTGTAGAAAAGTGTGCCCTCCCCCTCCCCTCCTGCACTGGTCTGCCCTTGATCTCCTCCTCCCTCCCTGCTTCTACGCCTTTCTTTGTATAGTCTGTGCTCTTTCTTTCCTTATACAGTAATCTTCCTTCCATAGGTTTTTTTTCTCCTTGCCTTTGAGCTATCTAATCGTCATTTCTGGTTTGTTTATTTATGTGTTTGTTGTTGTTGTTGTTGTTGTTGTTGTTGTTGTTGTTGTTGTTGTTGTTGTTGTTGTTGTATTTTGTCTCTGTTCAGTACTCTGTACTGCTTTTTTTGTATCTCCTTCCAGTCTAAAAGATCTAATGCGCCTTGAGTCGCCTTGTGGTGAGATATGTGCGCCTTATATATTCTCGTATTATTATTTAAGTTATTGAGACATCCCAGTGCACTAAGGGATTTATAGAGCAAATCGAGAAAATTCATTATTGCACGAAGCGCATAACGCTGAGTTCAATCATTATTTTCGAGATTTGCTCTATAAATCCCTTAGTGCACTGGGATTGTTTCAATAACGATATTGTCAGTACCGCCAGAGAAAAAAGAAGATTCAAAACGCACATTTTGCAACGCGCATTTGGATAGGCGTAACTGTGTGGTCAGGTTTGTGTCAGATCTACTTTTGTGTGGGCTGTCTCAAGTGTGTCGTGCTTTCGTCACACGCAAACTCTTGTTTTAATTTCCAGGGGCGGAATAGGGGGGGGGGGGGGTTACAGGGGTTCCGGAACACCCCCCCCCCCCCCGGCTGTCAAAAATTTTTTTAAAAAGTAATACTAACTTTAAAAGAAATAATGAGTGGCTGCTGACACCAGTTGATCATGTTTAAAATCAAGCATAAGCCATAAATTGTTCATAAAATAGCTAAAACTTTTCAGCTTCTGGTGGGCAAAGCGTATTTCAAATTCAGTGTAGTCTACTATAACAGAGTCGACTTCCAAATGCTGGTCTAGCTGGTACGTTATCGGAATAACACTTGTGTTTTCTGTTTGCCGCTGGGAATTTTATACTAACTCATCATTTAGTAATGTGGTTAATAAGCTACATGCCACTAATACGGCATATGAGAAGAATCTTTGCAAGTCAAAACGAGAAGAGACCATTTGTGGAAGAGATACAGCCGCTTCTATTTTTAGATCAGTGGGCTTAACTGTGGCACAGGCGCCTGCGATCTGTCAGAAAAAAAACCTTCTGCTTTGAGCCGCAGGAAATGTATGGTTATTTTTTGGTAAAGTGGAGAATATAAGCTACATGTCATTAATTAATTCTGAGGATGAGAGTAGTCTCGCTTTGGCAAAGGGCGTAAGAATACGCTCTGTGGAAAAGTTAGCGCACTCCAAGAGTGCGCTAACAGATTTAAGCGCATCGCCATTAGCCAATCAACTGGTTCACATCAGTCATGTGACATCAGTTCTTACTGACAATTATTATTATTATTAATGCATCCACACAGTAAAAAGAACCCTCACTTTACGGGAAGCAGCTAGAGTGATGATTTTGTCAAAGTGGAAGGATGCTTTTATCGCATGTCACATCACAGTCTGGACACATTGGGGCAGTGGTCCGGGTTGTTTACAGGAAAAGGAGACTAACTGTAGCGATGTTGTAATCTGTCTGACTTCTCAATCTGTACCTGGTCCGGGTTGTTTACAGGGAAAGGAGACTAACTGTAACAATGTTGTAATCTGTCCGACTTCTCAATATGTACCTGGTCCGGGTTGTTTACAGTGAAAGGAGACTAACTGTAACGATTTTGCAATCTGTCCGACTTCTCAATATGTACCTGCCAATTATTGACGTTTTTTGTTCATTACTTCAACGGACGGCCGTCAACAAGATACAGAATTGCAGAATGAGTACTTTATTCATTTATACTAACAGAAAGTCTTTAAACTAGTTCACCTTTTTTTCTGCATCTCCAGTTACCACCGGCAGATGAAGGAACCCGACGAGGACGACCAGGACGAGTACACCGACGACAACGATCTCGACGGCGATTTCGTCACCTACGACGTGATGAATGATCCGCTGGGTGTCCTTCCGCAGACGCCCACCTCCCCCATCTGCCCCACAACCCCCACCACCATCTTGGAGGAGAACCACATCGGCCTCAACAACCTGGGCTACTTCCCAGACGTTCATCACGCCGACAGAGTCATTGACGTGTCCAACGGTCGCACCGACGACGGCAACGTTGAGGATAGAAGAGACGATGAAGGCGATGATATGTTTGACGTAAGGAACGGTGTTCGTGTTCCGTCTCCCAGTAAGAGGAACTCCAGGTCGTCCAATTCGTCCTCAGTGTGGTCTTCGCCCAGGAGAAAGCAGTCGGTGGCTTCTTCGTGTGGTAGTAACGGTGGAGGAGGTAGCAGCAGGGAGAGAAGAGACCGAACTCCGTCCATAAGTGTCATCGGTGCCTCTGCCAGCGAACCCACTTCGCCGGAACCGCGTGAATCTTGGGAACTTCCTGGGGTCGGGGGGTCACAGAGAGGTCAGTTCCGGTCGCCGCAACCCAGACGCGTGTCTGACGTCAGTCCCAGGAGGTTACCTGGCAACCGTCCTATGCAAAACAACGCCCGCAGTCGCAGCCAGGATTATCAGAACTGGGACTATTTTCAGAAGAATCTCAAACTGAAGGTAGGGACCGGGATAGTAAATTAGTAATGGGGAAGTTGGTGGTGGTTTTTGTGGTGGTGTTGCAGGTGTGTGTGTGTGCGTGTGAATGTGTGTGTGTGTGTGTGTGTGTGTGTATGTGTGTGTGTGTGTGTGTGTGTGTGTGTGTGTGTGTGTGTGTGTGTGTGTGTTCGATATATGCGGAAGATGTTCTTTCAGTCAAATGTTTGCCTCTCTTAACACACGAGTCGTTGATGTATCAGCGAGTTCATTTTTTTATTACATGTTTTGTTAACTATAGGCCTTTTCTGTTTCACAGAAAGTAGCAAGCACAAATCAATGACGTCCCAGAATTATCTAAACGAATGTTTCGTGACATTTTTGGGTGTCTTCATGTGCCCAAACACATCATAACACGAACTCAATATATCCGTATCAATTGCTTTGGGGAGATTTGCCAGTTCTCTTTAAAGCACAGAGTACGTGAAACACAAATTGATGATTTCTTTTCCTCGCACTTTCGTCTTAGTCTTTCCTTTCGGTTGCCTATATGTGACCCTCCACCACGAAATGAGTCGCATGTCACCTCGCGCGGTTCTGCGCTAGGCTTGATATAAGTCCGGGGAGTGTCTGGTAACAGTGTGAGGGTCACCTTAGTCACAGGCTTATAACTCAAACAGTTTTTGCTCTTTTCTAAAACGGCTTTCACCACTGGATAGAGCATAAAAAACTCTTTAGGAAAATGTAAAAATATGAAAATAATGCAAAGGTGACATGCGACTCATTTCGTGGTGGAGTGTCACATATGTTCTCCCTCTCGCCTTTTTTCCCCTGTAGACTCCTCTGTTTGGCTTTAGTTTCCCACCCCACTCCAATAACTTGTTCTTCTGGTTTGTTTGTGTTAAGTCCACCATAACGAAGATGTGTGTACTATTGTATTAAGTTGGTCACGTAATATAAGTGTTTTTGCTTGTGTTCGTGACCTCGCTGCATTCTGTTATTTGTTTTATGTCCCGTAGTTTGAATACAATTTTGTTTAAACAAAAAAAGTGTATGTTTCTCAACTGTTTCAGGACAACCGCGTCAAGTCAACACTGCGACGCCACGCACTGTCCGGCTACCAGAGTCAGGTGCCTGCAGACTTTCTGGACGAGTGCACGGTTGAGGCGTTGTCAAAGGAGGACCTGCTCATCCTGTGGAAGAAGTCGGAGCTGGAGCTTCAGACCAAGCTCAACGACGTCGTCGGCAGGAACAGGAGGCTAGCTCTTGCCATCGACTACCTCACAAAGCAGGAGGCCGGGGAACTTATCGGAGAGGAGGTATGACAAAAGCAGGGGGGTGTGAGCTAACAGCTTTCGCTGGTGCAAGAGGCTGGCTCTCGCCGCCAACTACCTCACAAAGCCGAAGACTGGGAAGTTTATCGGAGAGGAGGTGAGATAAGAATTGGAGAGTGTGAGCGTACAGTGTTCGCCGGTGCAAGAGGCTGGCTATGGCCGTCGACTACCTTACACAACAGAAGGCTGGAGAGCTTATCGGAGAGGAGGCGTGACAAAAAGTGGAGAGTGTGACTGTGAGCAAACGGCGTCTTCTGGTACCAGAGGCTTGCTCTCGTCGTCTACTACAAGGTGTAACAAGAACTGGAGAGTGTGACCTAACAGTGTTCGCTGGTGCATGAGGCGGAGGCGCTTAGGCCTAAAAAAAAAATATAGGTGTGGTTACGGTAACCCGACCTACCCTATGTTTTGGGGCCGACCCTATAACTTTTTATTACATTTGTCAAAAAAATACACACAAAAAACAAGTAAACGAGTGCAGAAAACGCAATGAAAGCGAAAGCGCCCGAGTCGCACACTTATTTCCCTGTCAAGTAGGTTTAATTTGTACACATTAGAAAAAAAAGTTAAAAAAAAAAAGTGATTGCCTACCTTCCTACCCTATTTTTTTGTGGCTATGTTACCGTAACCACACCTATTATTTTTTTTGGCCTTATCGGAGAGCAGGTGTGACAAAAACTGCGGAGTGTGAGTACACGGTACAAGAGGCTGGCTCTCGCCGTCCAGTGCCTAAAAGGAGCAGAAGGCTGGGAAGCGTGCCGATAGATGGAGAGTGTGATTGTAACAACTGCGTTGTTGAGTCGAAAGGCTTGTAAAACAAGTCTTTGATAACATAGTAAAATGTGGCGTTTTTACGTACAAAGACTTGCTCTGGTCATAGACCATCAAGCAAAAAAATGAAGGAGCTCATTGGAGAAGAAGTGTGAAGAATAGTGGAGAGTGATGTACTGTCAAACGTTGTGGAGAACAACAAGAAACGGAGAGTGATGTACTGTCAAACGTTGTGGAGAACAACAAGAAACGGAGAGTGATGTACTGTCAAACGTTGTGGAGAACAACAAGAAACGGAGATTGAGGTAGTGAAACGTGAATGCCCACGCGGTTGTGGTGGAAGAATGGTCTGAGTTAAATCCATCAGGTGTGCTCAGATGATTTTAACAACAAAATCAATCAAACAGCTCCAATCCCCTGTGACAAAAATGCGTTTTCGGGAACATGGACCTCTCTTTGCCCATCGACTAACCTTCAAAGGAGTAGACGTTGGGGCTTATCGGGACTGAAGTGTGACAATATGTGCAGTGGTGAAAGTGAGTTGCGTGCATCTGCATTGTTTGACGCCTAAGGTGTCTCAGTTTGGAGAATGAAATGTACTGAAATGTCTAAATGGAAGAGATCATGCCAGCATGCAAGGTTTCTCCCAGAGCAACTAGTGTCTTTGGAGAGAGAAACCATTTCGAGAGGTCCAGAGAGAAAGTGTGGGAATTGTGGAGAACGACGGATACCCTGTAGCGACAAGTGTTTCCCATCTTGAAATTCTCATCGGTGTGTGATAAAGACCCCTCAGTACCACCCAGCAAAGCAGGAAGTAAGAGTTTAACTGTTTGGTCTGTGGATTTTGCTCTCCTTGCTTTAAAAACAGGACTGTTCTAAAACTGTGCAGTTGAAATGAAAACAAATCTTATAACAGAAAGTAAGAATTCGAAACAGTGACATTCTTTTAGCAACCAGTGCACAACAAGGCATTGCTATTACATTCTGAAAGGTAACATGAAAACATGTGCCTCTAGTTGTCACTAATGCCTATCCTTTACCGATGACAATAACTTACTTTTACTCCTTGAAATGGTGCAACTGTGTTTATGTTGACTGCGCCGGGTGAATATACTATGTCATATTTTATTTGTTAAAACGGTCATCTTCAGTTTATGTGACTGCCACGTAAATTGACTGACAGATGCGTTGCAATGACAAACGTTAATCCCCTGATCGGTAGATATATTCCGTTAATACACTGTGACATTAGCCAATGAGGAACACTGTGGTAGCACTCAGTCCTATTCTGACTTGTGCATATTGTCGAGGAGGACGAACCTTTTAAAATATGTCGTTAAACTACATACCACCAATACAAATGAGAATCATAAATCACTTAAGCCGAGCACCAATTAAAATATCTTATCGGAATATGCACGAACCGCTCTGAATGCAGACAACAACATCAACGTGCTTTGCAAAACAAGTCTTCCGGCAACTAAGAAAATTACAAACATTGAATGAACAAGTGATTTTCATCTTCAATTCAATACAACTGTTGTTCGTCATACGGCATTTTGGTTTCAGACTTACTTCAGACGGATAGTAGCACAGTTATCCGATTATTTCCTTCATTTGACGCCGGGAAGCTACCTTTTCCCGAAGACAAAGGTGACGATCATTTTCTGTGCATACAATATAACGGGTTAAAGTTTCAAACTGTGATACTGAGTGACGTTAAGCAGACTATTTGCGGCTAGCAGGCGCTTAGTAAATGAGTTGACAACTGAGAATTAACAAACTATTTTTGGGGCAAGTAAAGAAACCTTCATTGTTTTTATTATCTGTTTGAAATACATGGCCAATCGTCGATGAAATTTAAACAGCCATAAGACGTTGCTTTAATTCCCTGACAATTGAAAGATGTTATACTGAAACCAACAACAACACGCACACTTTATTTTCGAATTGACTCTGTAATGTAGAAAATCATATGAGAATAAATGTGATGCACGTGTGTAAACACAGGTCTGTGAATCTAGCAGCAATAACCTCGGATTTCTAAATTAACGGTTATTTTTGTAAATAATGTAGATAGAGTGATTTAGATAAAGCGTGTTTCTGAACTAGTCATTTCATTTGTTTGGACGTTGTATACTATATTCTCTTTTATTTTATTTTGTGTGCGTGTGTGTAGTATATCGTTGAACTTTCAGTCATTTATATGTGTGTCGATCGTTCATTGATGACAAAATTCAAACATGACTCATGGCCTTATAATTACTGGTTTTGTTTGTCTGTTTGTTTGTTTGTTTGTTTTTAGCTGTTTTTATTTTGAAAATAATGTTGTGTGATGTGTACAGGTTGAATTTGAGAAAACATGCTTATTGTTTCCAATAGTTTGATGATTGATTCTAAAAGAATTTAATTAAGTAGCTCGACTTGGTGTTGTAAAGTTAATTTCATCAATATTTATTTTGATTTTGTTGATGACTGTGATACAACGTTTTTGAATGTTTTCTGTTTGTACATCAAATTGTATTTAAATCAATTGGACGGTTTTGTTTTTGTTTTGATGTTTTTATTTCGGTCTGTATTTTTGTGATGATCTAAGATTGATGTTTATCGAGAGAATTTGTTATGTACGTGAACAGTGGAAAGCTGAAAATAGCTGTGTGTCATTGGACAGTTTAATGACGTATTTGTGAGTGTGTACATAACTGGTTGGTTCTAACTTTGGAGTCGATACCTCTTTTGTTGTGGACATATTGATATACGATAGAACGCACAATCTGTTGGACGTACATGTATGTCGTGAATATTACAATTGTCAAACAAGTATGTCACGCTCTGAACAAGTCTTACATGTCACAGTTCACACGCAGGATAAATAGCTACAGCGGGTTTTGCTGTCATAACACAAAAGTTACGGTCCTCATAACACGAAGAAAGCTAGTATGTCTAGAGAGATCACTGGAACAGCTTCCCAAAATGAATGATGTAACTGAAGTTGGTGCCTTACATGTACCTCTTATATTCCTCTTTTTTTCTGCATGAAAGTGGTCATTGAAAATATAGCTCACAGTGTCCGTATTCAAAGACGTCATGGATAACACAAGGCTACTATACTACACGCCTAACTTGTATGTTACAGCTTTCAATACATTTTGAATTTAATGAAAACTGTAATATGCAAGTTATGCGTGTCGTAGCCTTGTGTTTTCGAACGTCATAACTTTGAATTGATCCATTTCCGTCACTTTTACATGCAGAGCCACCAAACTCACAAGGTCAACTAAGCATAAGCTAGTCCACGTCTCTATTTTACGAAGTGTGTGCGTGGGTGCATATCATATCAATAAAACAGCTTTGACTGCAAGGTTTTGTTTTCTGACAGCAACAGTTTTCGAGAAGTCTTTGAAAACGGACACTGTGAGCTATAATGTTAATGATCACTTTCATGCAGCAAAGAAATGAATATAATTATGAGGTACATGTAAGGCACCAACCTTATAGTTACATCATTCATTTTGGGAAACTGTTTTAGTGATGATCTCTCTAGACCTACTCTACCCTTCTTCGTGTTATGAGGACCGTAGCTTTCGAGTTATTACAACAAAACCCGTTGTAGTTATTTATCCGGCGTGGTTCACATTGTAGTCTTTCTGTTTGTGCGTGTGTGTGGTTTGTGCGTGTGTGTGTGTGTGTGTGTGTGTGTGTGTGTGTGTGTGTATCCACTTGTTACTTCTAATAATAATGTACTCACATGTCATTTTTATACAAATGTTCACATGCCCCTGATATTAAAACGAAATATGAATCACAGCTTTGTTTATTCGTTTTTCTTGTGTAGCTACGACTTTATTACATAAATATCTCGGTGTTCTTTTCCGATAGAACACTCTGCATTGTCCTGTGAAAAGTCAGCCTCGGCCCCCTCCCCTTTCACCCTCTCTTCAAGGACGCAACGTGTAATAAACATCTCTGTTCAGCCCTTGCATCGCTTGTTATTCCACCATAATTATGCTTCTTTACATCTGTAAACCAGAAGGGGTGTTCATTCGCGATATACACACAACAACCGAACGATAATTCTCTAGCAACCAGCTTGAATCTTCGATAGCAGCAGTCACAGATTTTAAGAACTACTTTCTAGCGATTAAAAAGTTCTGTACGCTCAACATTTACATAATATACTTCTCTGGTGCAGACAACACATACACAACGCATTGAGACTAACAAATACACGCTTGGACACATGCACATTGATATAAAATCCATGAGTTCGAGTGTTTTCCGAATCGAAATCTGACCTTGCAAATTACGACTTAGACGACTGCGAGAGGCATCGACAAACAACAATATTTCATTTAATGAACAGAACACACGCAAACAAATGCACACAACCCATCAAATTCAAGAAAATAAAGAGGGTTCAGACACGGTTCTGCCTCAGACAACTGACATACATGCAATATGTGACTTTCGTAACACAAAGAACAAGGTAGTAGCAGAGCGTCGTCTGAACGTTTTGTTTGATCAGCTGAAGTGATTCGGTGCCGATTGCAAAACATGAAAAGAACACATTGCCTTCACCACCACAGCAGACACACAATGTAAACGTGTGCTTGATTTTATTCCAAAACCAAGGTCCAAGTAACTGCTGTAAATTGTTAACATAATCACATTATTTCGACGGAACTCTACCTCGGCGCATCACATATCTCTTCTTCTTCTTCTTCTTCTTCTTCTTCTTCTTCTTCTTCTTCTTCTTCTTCTTCTTCTTCTTCTTCTTCTTCTTCTTCTTCTTCTTCTTCTTCTTCTTCTTCTTCTTCTTCTTCTTCTTCTTCTTCTTCTTCTTCTTCTTCTTCTTCTTCTTCTTCTTCTTCTTCTTCTTTTTCGTTCATGGGCTTAGACTCCCACGTTCACCCATGTTTAAGCACGAATTGATTTGTACGTGTATGACCGTTTTTACTCCGTCATTCAGGCAGCATACGCCGATTTCGGGGGAGGCATGCTGGGTATTTCGTGTTTCTATAACCCACCGAACTCTGACATGGATTACATGATCTTTTTCCGTGCGCACTTGGTCTTGTGCTTGCGTGTACACACAAAGGGGGTTAAGTCACTAGCAGGTCTGCACATAAGTTGACCTGGGAGATCGGAAACATCTCCACTCTTAACTCACCAGGCGGAAGCGACCGGGATTTGAACTCACGACCTCCCGATTAGGAGGACGATGTCTTACCACCACGCCACTGCGCCCGTCGCATCACATATAATCATTGCCCCCAACTGCGCAAGGGGAATGACTGAGATATTATGATGTAGTCAAACCGTGGATCACAAACGTAAAATCTGATTCAGTAGATTATGTTTTCACCGGCTTTCTGACACAGCATATTTCGCAAATGTAGATGAGAACCACGCAATACACCGAGACAATACGAAGCTGTCAACTTGCACCACAAACCATACAAGAATGAAGGTGGACTCTAAACCAGTGAAATAACACTTTATGTTTATTGTCAGCTGCTTGTTTTCCTTTTTTTTAAAGGGATTCATTCCCAGCAACTATGCAACTGCGAGGTTTTCATAAATGGCTGGAACACTGTGACAGCATCAACTGTCAATAAGATTGATTGTCAAATTGTGATTTGTGCTGTGTGCTGGAGATTTCCTGAGCTATGGAGGGACGTTATGAACTATGTGCAACTGATGCCAAATGCAATTTATTGCTGAAACAAGATATGGAGCACACAGGTTTGTGTACAATTCTGTGCATTTGTGTATGTGTGGTAAACGATTTCCACGGTGTATACATGTGAGATAGTCAGAAAATGGGAAACATGAATTAACTTTAATCGCAAACCGAGTGCTGGTCGTGCGGCCCTATGCTCCACAGGGAGTCTACAGGAATAAGTCAAAAGTAAGTCAAGAGTGCTGGTCGGCATATAACCGTGTTGACCTCAAGAATGTGCTGAATTCATCATCAGATTATGTAGCAAAGAAAACAACAACAACAAAACCACACACACACACACACACACACACACACACACACACACACACACACACACACACACGCATACACACACACACACACACACACACACACACACACACACACACATACACAAACACACACATACATACAAAACTAGAAATGTTTTCAATTAACAGTTAATCAGTTATACCCGTAGATGTCTTGGTACGGCCACTGAAGCAGGATAAGCGGAGGAAAACCCCTTGATCAACCAATGGGCTCCTTTTTTTGCTCGGTGTTCGTGTTATGGTGCGAGGTTCATTATTCTCTCCCAAAACAACAAAGGAGGAGCTCGGGTGGGTCAGTGTCTAACAATAATTATACGAGTATAATTTCCAATGAGCACTGGGTTATGAACGATGTCATTTAAGCAACAAAAAACAAGAAATTCCTCTGATAGGAAAAACACCCCCGTCAAGGGAAATAACCTTCTCAGTTGGTGGCAGTGAGAATGGTTATTTCCCTTTGACCAACGGGGGTGTCCGTCTATAAGTCGTTGTATAATTTTAATCCACCAATAACTCCCTAAGAGTGTGTTTGACTGGTCCCAATTTTTGTAAGGACCGTCTCAGGAATGTATAGAACCTGTTCACCAAGTTTGGTGACGATCGGTCCGTTCATTCTTGAGATCTACTTGCGAACACAAACACCGCCACAAACACACAAACACATCGAGTGAAACCTATACACACCCCTATACCGGGGGTGAAAAGAACAAGAAAACAAAAACACGGAGTGGATGTGCATTGATGTTTTCCGATGATGTGTAAGTGTAACTGTTGAGCTGCAAGGAGAACTGGATTGTGCAATAGAATAGGGACATCATTCTCGACCCACGCTCAGACGATGACAGACAAAGCAGTTGCCTTTTCTGTATCCCTGTCGTCTCTGCAAAAATGCCCATGGTTGGAATCCAAACACCGGATACCTTACAGATCTTGGCTGCGATGGTCAAAGCAATGGTGGGCTTGGGAGATGGCGGAGAGGTGGGAGGCGCTGTGTTGATGGCTGTGGGCAGTGCAGGGTCAGTGGGGATGGCCATATAGCTGACCAATGGATTGGACAAACAACTGCTTGGATTCGCGTCTCTTACGACTACCTGAAGGACTAGCTCGTACAAGGTAAGTCATTAATTTGTTTCTGTGTCTGTACTTTCTTTATTTTCCTCCGACTGTATGTGGTTGTGTTTAAATATCTTTCTGTCTGATTCTGTGTGTGTGTGTGTGTGTGTGTGTGTGTGTGTGTGTGTGTGTGTGTGTGTGTGCGTGTGCGTGCGTGCGTGCGTGCGTGCGTGCGTGCGCGCGCGAGTTTGTAAGTGTGTGTGTGTGTATGTGTGTGTGTGTGTGTGTGTGTGTGTGTGTGTGTGTGTGTGTGTGTGTGTGTGTGTGTGTAATTGTGTGTGTGTGTGAAGTGTGTGCCTCTCTCTGCCTCGGTCTATGTCTGTTTGTCTGTCTGTGTGTCTGTGTGTCTTTCTGTCTGTCAGTTTATCTCGCTCTGTCTCTGTCTCTGTCTCTGTCTCACTCTCTCTCTCTCTCTCTCTCTCTCTCTCTCTCTCTCTCTCTCTCTCTCTCGCTTTTGATTTGTATGTTGCTTACTTTGTCATTTTGTTGTTTGTGTTTATTTGCTTGTTTGCTTACTTGTCGATTGTTTGCTGGGTCGTTCGTTTAATTTGTTTATTTGTCATGTTGCTTTACTTGTTTATCATTTATTAGACATTTGTATTAGAAGTAAGGACCGGTTATAAGAAAAGGCGTCGCCTTAAATCTCTATCCTTGAAAAATAAAGTTCCATCACCATCATCTCTCTGTCTCTCTCTTGCCAACAACTTTTTTCAGAGCCGTCCCACTCTTGTTCTCTCCGATTTGAATTAGCTTGTCCCTTCATTTTCCCGTTCTTTTTCTATCCTTTCGCGGTTTACCATTGTCCATAAATTGCATTCAGCACTGGTGGCACTGGGGCCAAACTATTTTATCGGGTTCCCAGGGTAAAAAAGGCCGCAGTTTTGGGGAGTGAAAAAACGTTTACGGGCTTGGATAATAAAACTCCCCCCCCCCCTGCCCTTCCCAAAACACACACACACACACACACACACACACACACACACACACACACACACACACACACACACACACACTCACACACACACATTTTGCATGTATTTTCCATTGGGAGAAGTCTGGGGAAATTAAAACAAATCTCTTTCACTGTTATGCATGTCGGTTTCAGCTGCTTAGATAAAAACGAGCTCACGGTCGACTCGCGTTACGCTGATAAGGGGTTACTGAATAACAGTGTTGATGCGCTAGAACAAAAACGAGACAAAAACAGAGAACTTGGGTTTAAGACGTTGAGGAGGAGGAAGAGGGGGGTTATAGTGATGTGTGTGTGTGTGTGTATGTGTATGTGTATGTTTGTGTGTGTGTGTGTTTTTGTGTGTGTGTGGGTGTGTTTGTGTGTGTGTGTGTGTTTGTGTGTGTGTGTGTGTGTGTGTGTGTGTGTGTGTGTGTGTGTTTGTGTGTGTGTGTGTGTATGTGTGTGTGTGTGTGTGTTTGTGTGTGTGTGTGTGCGTGCGTGTGTGCGTGCGTGCGTGCGTGCGTGCGTGGGTTGGTGTGCGTGCGTGCGTGGGTGTACAAGCGTGCGTGCTTGAGTGTCTGTCTGCCTGTCTCTCTGTCTGTCTGTCTGTCTGTGTTTGTATGTTTGTGTGCTTGAGTGTTTGTGTGTATTACCGTACAACGCAAAATCAAGAACGAAATTAGGCCGCTCCATGCAGACAAAGTCCGGGAAAACGAGAAAGAGAGAACCTGACAAAACAGACGAACAACAAGCCCAGGGCCGAATAGCGCTTTCAGGCGGATGCAGCGCAAATGTGAAGTGTAGTTTGAAATGTCCACTCCAATCACCAAATCAGACACTTTTATCAGTGTGATGGAAAAACACGAAGTGGCTCTTACTAAATGAGATTTGACAGCATCTTTCTCCTCAGAGACTGCATGATTTTCTAAGCCATTGGTTCTCTTATCTAATGTGTATGCAACATTTTTCGGAAATATTGGCTTCTAGCTCTGTGTACGGGCTAGGCTTATGTTTAGTTTTGGTTGTTTGGAAGGTGTAGATGGTTGTTCTTGTTTGTTTGTCTGTTTGTTTCTTTGTTTGTTTGTTTGTTTATGAGAAGAATGTTAGAGAAATATTTCTGCGATTATCTCATTAACCCAAGACCAAATCAAATCAAATTAAATCAAATCAAATTGCAGTGGTGGTGCATGTAACATGAAGACGAATAAAACGAAACACGACAACATTCATATTATATTTAAATGTAATTATGTACTAATTAATAACATTGTTCTCAACTAAACACCTCTCTGCATACAAATCTATCGCTGTTAAGATTTAAGACAGATATGTAAAAGAGTAAAACAAAACAAAAAAAACATGACATTCTATTCCGTTTAAAAACCACAAACTAACACACTGGAAATATGCCGTAAAGCAATAAGATGTTCCTGAGTTCTCATGCTGTTATAACAGACCAGAATATTTAGCAACATTTCCCTTGCGTCATAGTTTTGCTAGCCTGCTTTGAGACACTCTGACCATGTTCTGTGTGTATTTACACCCCCGGTATAGGGGTGTGTATAGGATTCGGTCGATGTGTTTGTTTGTTTGTGTGTGTGTTTGTGTTCGCATATAGATCTCAAGAATGAACGGACCGATCGTCACCAAACTTGGTGAACAGGTTCTATACATTCCTGAGACGGTCCTTACAAAAATTGGGACCAGTCAAACACACGGTTACGGAGTTATTGGTGGATTAAGATTCTACAAGGACTTATAGAGGTATAGTTTTGCTGTTATCACTGTGTATCTTATGTATACCTACGAAGCATATTTATGTGGCTTATGCAAAGAAGTAATTTGTACTTCTGTAAGAAAGCTGACATCTTGAGACTAAGTCTTGAGTTCAGCTTGTTCAAGAATAAAACATAAAATAATGAGGAGTCATATTTCACATGACAGTGCAATGCTCGCATGGGTTTGTTGAGTGTTATTTCCAATCGAGCACTGGCCTGTGGTTATATACTTCAGCACGCGAGTAATGCAGAAAAATAATACACTTGTAATCTTCTACTGACTGCCCAAAGCGTAAACGTGATATAAAAACCGCAACATAAAGATCACACCGAATACGTCTGCCTGTGAGTGTGGGTTGTCATGATCTTAGTTTGCCACAAAAGGTTATGCCACAGGAAATGAAATGTAGGCTATACGGCGAATGTCACAGCGAAAAGGATGCAGCAGCAAAGAACACACAGAAGGACTAGATATCAATGGAAGATGATATAAACTAATGGACATCAACAACAGCTACTACAACAGTAAAGACCACGATGACCTCAGTAACACTATCATCATCACCAACACCATCATCAACACCACCACGACTGACCCAAAATGCTCTTACGGAGTCACTGATAAAATCAATGTGTCCTGCGTCTTTCAGCTGTTTGCAAAGTTAGTTGCCTTGTCAATACATTGACACACACAAACATCACCAGTAAACATAAAACCCTTCACCTACATTACTTCACCTAGTTGCTTTAAGAATATAATATTATGTGTGTGGAATATCTCACAAAATAGATCTAAGGTATTCCTGAAAACAGGTACTATTTTAAGGTCCTGGTCGAAACTAAGCCATAGCCAGATAGTGTTGCCTCACAGAGGCTGCCTCCTGCACAGAAGTGACTGCAACAACAACTCTTCTATGTGTGTGTGTTTTGATATCTCGCTCTGTTCTTTAAAACTAACTCAGTAATATACATGACGTTTTTCTTTGAGAAAATGTAAGTTTTACGCCCTCACGGCAAAGCCATTAGGGGCATGTTACACGGGAAAACCCGGCTTTGTATGAAAATAAAAAAGTAAAAATGCAGGGGGTGGGGGGTGTAGACAGCTGGCTGCCGGCTGTTAGAGGAGACCTGAAATGGGATAGGGACCGGGTTGGGTCGTCTTGGGTCAGTGCTGAAATGGTTACTACCACCTGTCTGAGCCTGTGCAAAAGAAAACTGTGAAAGTGTGGAATGAGGAGAGTGTGGAGAGACTGAAGGGGTGTTTTGATTGTACACTGTGGGATGTTTTTGAGGATGATGATATTGACAAGATGACTGATGTTGTTAGCAGTTACATCAATTTTTGCACTGATATATGTGTAGAAGAGAAAACTGTCACTGTCTATCCAAACCAAAAGCCATGGGTGACAAAAGAGTTTAAAGAGGCACTTAAGGAAAAACATGATGGGCCTGAGGGGAAAAGAAACTTGAGGAAAGTGTCAGAAAAGTGCAGAAAGAGATACAAAGAGAAAGTAGAAAGCAAACTGGCACAGGGGGATGCAAAGGGGATGTGGGAGGGTGTAAGGGAGATAACTGGTACAAAAAAGAAAAAAGCCACAACCATCTCTCAGGGTGGTGATCCAGTCAGTCTTGCTAATGAACTGAATGGTTTCTATGCAAGATTTGACAAGCCTGACAGTCAGATGCAGGAGGTATTTGAAGAGCTAGAGAGAGTCCAGCCTGATGATGGGTTGAGGGTTAGCGAGGAAGAGGTGAGGGCTGTTTTCTCCAAACTGAAGCCAAACAAAGCACAGGGACCAGATAACATTCACCCTAGGCTACTCAAGACATGTGCTGAACAACTAGCTGGTGTTTTTCAAGCAATTTTCAACATGAGCCTTCTGGCAGGCAAAATCCCCTCTCTGTGGAAAACCTCCAAAATTATCCCAGTCCCCAAAAAGCAATCTGCAAAGAAAACAATGACTACAGGCCTATAGCATTGACACCAGTGGTGATGAAATGTCTTGAGAAGCTGGTGCTGAAGCGTCTCTTGCAGGAAACTGAGGATCAGATGGATCCGCTACAGTTTGCCTACAGAGCACGCAGAGGCACAGACGACGCTACCATTCTGATCGCTCACAGCATCCTTGAACATCTAGAGAAGCCCAACACCTCAGCTAGAGTGTTATATGTGGATTTTAGTTCCGCGTTTAATACAGTCAAGCCTAGCCTCATGTACACAAGCTGAACGCTCTGTCAGTCAGTCCACAGATCATCAAGTGGATTATCGACTTCCTGGTGGGTCGATCTCAGTACGTGGCAGTAGACGGGGTCATCTCAGACAGCCTCGAGATCAGTACAGGGAGTCCACAAGGCTGCTGTTTGTCTCCGACAATCTTCACCCTGTACACCAACGACTGTAGAGCCACCAATGGCAAACTTTCGAAGTTTGCTGATGACTCAGCTCTGGTAGGCCTGATACAGAATGATGATGACACAGTGTACAAACAGGAGGTGGACAAACTAGTAGAGTGGTGTGACCAGAACAGCCTAGACCTCAATGTGGGCAAAACAAAAGAGATGATCACAGACTTTAGGAGAGGGGAAAAGGAAACAGAGCCACTAGTGATAGGGGGGAAAGAGGTAGAACAAGTACAAGAGTACAAATACTTGGGCTGCATCATCAGTTCAGATCTCTCGTGGTCAAAACACATAGCCAAGGTAGTTAGCAAGTGCAATTCAAGATTGTACTTTCTGAGGAAACTCAAGCAGTTCAAGGTCTGCCCTGAAATACTGGCAATGTTCTACAGAGCCAGCATTGAAAGTGTTTTGACCTTCAACCTCATGGTATGGTACTATGGGGCTACTGTAGAGGACAAGAGCCATCTGGCAAGAGTGATCAGACAGGCAGAAAAGGTGGTTGGGGTTCAGTTCCCAAGCTTGGATGAACTGGTGCATAAGAGAACAGCCACAAAAGCACGAAAGGTCGTTGAAGATGAATCGCACCCCCTGCATGATCAGTTTGCACTCATGCCATCTAGGCGTAGATACAGAGCTGCAAAGTGTAGAACCTCTCGCATGCGGAAGTCGTTTATTCCATCCGCCATCTCAGTTCTCAATGATACCACTTAGTGCATGCATGTGAAACTGAAAAATGTACAATGGTGTTTTCCTCAGAGCTAGCTAGGAATGCATTGTACTCTAATGTTGTCATGTTATTGTTGTGTTTGTTAATATCTTCATGTTTTAAAATTATATCCACAACTTATAAAGTATACTTTTACACTAGAATTATGTATGTATGTTTAACATTATTCTTATGAAGTTTTTTTACAACTATTTAGAATAGAACAGGATGGATGTTTTGAATGTCAATCACTGGGAGCAGTCAGAAGAGTAAGAATTCTGTTTTGTTCTCACTATCATTTGCTTATGAAGATCATGATGTTGTTCCATTGCTTAGTCAGTCCTAGAAATAATGTCCTAGACCTGTCTTACCTTGCTGTTATTAGTATTTTTGCCCTCTTTCATTACGATGCTATGGTATTTCTGTGGGTCTCCACATGTGTTTGTTTATAAGGCGGAAGTGACCTCCCCTTGTACACAATAGGCCCTCAGAGGAAGCCTACGGACAGACTAGAATAGAACATGCACATAACACAGAAGGTCTGCACAGCACACTCACACACAGCAATACAGCACACCGTCTTGTACCTCCTTCTGCCCTGCCGAAGTCGGGGTATCCTTTTTAATCCACCGAACAATTAATATCCACAGCCATGTGTGTCTCCTGCCTCCGAACACACACGCTACAGAGCTCGACTCGATGTGCGCAGTTTCGTATAAAAATTATTTTCCAAATTTCCCCACTGTGTTTTATAAAATAATCATATTATGAAAGCACATACATTCTTATCTTAGTTGTTATGTATTCATTGTTAGCAAACATCGGCATTATTCATGTTTTACTTTAAACGCAATCATTGTTATTTATAGATCACAGGCACTTGATGTAAGTAGGTCACACACGTGTAAATGTTGTGCCCAGTCCTTGTTTTTGTTTCTGTTATTATTTTAGTTAGCAGGTCTAGTTGAGCACGTATTAAGTATCATGTACCCACTATTAGTCATCGTGCATTCTAGTTAATGGACTGATGATGTCATTTGTATGGAGTCGACGCACGTGCGAGGATATGTATGTGTGGGAGGGGGGGGGGGCGCGGGAGATGGAAGCTTGCTGTATGTTATGTAATGTATATATTGTGTGTGATACGTGGAAATGTGATACTATTTATTTGCATGTATGATACAGGTACAAATGTGATAATTGTAGGCTTATACTAGTGATTACTGTGTGTGATACATGAAATGTGATATGAATGCTGTTTTTATATGTTATACTCTTACTTTCTCCCAAGCGCAAGACAAATTCTTCTATGAAAATTGAAGCCAATAAAATTTGAGTTTGAGTGAGTTTGAGTTTGGCTGTTGGCCGAACGGACACCCGGCAGTTTTTCTGTGAATTCATTTCCCCCAGGATAAGGAGCTGCAAGACATGAGCATGGCGTGATGTGCAGCAGTAAGCTTATGGCTGACCTTGACAGAGCCGAGGAAAGTTTGGCTCTGAGGTCGTGTTGTATTCGCTGCAGTCTCCATCCTCTCCCACACACCCACCTGTCAATGACAAATTGAAATTGTCGCTCTCGGTGACACTGGGCGACCGAATTCTGAAATTCATCTGTTGGAATTACAATACCGTGTTCATTTTCTTTTACACATTGAAATGGTCGCTCTCTGTCAAATTAGGCGACCGAGTTCTGAAGTTCATCTGTTGGAATTACAATACCCTATTCTTTTCTTGTTTTTCGTCACCTTCTTCTGTATCTTATCCTACTCTTCCTCCTCCTTGTACTTAGTTCCTACTCGTCCCAGCCTTTCCCCCTCTCTCAAATCGTCCCAGCCTTTCCCAATCTCTCAAATCGTCCCAGCCTTTCCCCCTCTCTCAAATCGTCCCAGCCTTTCCCCCTCTCTCAAATCGTCCCAGCCTTTCCCCCTCTCTCAAATCGTCCCAGCCTTTCCCCCTCTCTCAAATCGTCCCAGCCTTTCCCCCTCTCTCAAATCGTCCCAGCCTTTCCCCCTCTCTCAAATCGTCCCAGCCTTTCCCCCTCTCTCAAATCGTCCCAGCCTTTCTCCCTCTCTCAAATCGTCCCAGCCTTTCCCCCTCTCTCAAATCGTCCCAGCCTTTCCCCCTCTCTCAAATCGTCCCAGCCTTTCCCCCTCTCTCAAATCGTCCCAGCCTTTCCCCCTCTCTCAAATCGTCCCAGCCTTGCCCCCTCTCTCAAATTGTCCCAGCCTTTCCCCCTCTCTCAAATCGTCCCAGCCTTTCCCCCTCTCTCAAATCGTCCCAGTCTTTCCCCCTCTCTCAAATCGTCCCAGCCTTTCCCCCTCTCCCAAATCGTCCCAGTCTTTTCCCCTCTCTCAAATCGTCCCAGCCTTTCCCCCTCTCTCAAATCGTCCCAGCCTTTTCCCCTCTCTCAAATCGTTTTTCATTATGTCACTCCAGGGTCTTCGTCCTACCTCATTTGGTTCATTCTCTTCCGCACTCTCTTAATTCTTTTTTCATTACGCTACTCTCGTTTTTACGACAAGATTGTGGAATCGTAGAAAAGGGAAGGAAGTGGTTTCTTCCAACTCTTCCGTTCTTTTCTGTTTCTGCAACTCGGGCTTGAAAATTGGGTGCTCTTTTTTTCCTTTGTATCATGTTCCTTTCCCTACTGTTAGTCATTACTTTTCGGGAAGACACTGCTGTGAGTGTGTGCATTGACTAACGTTTGAGGTCAGCACAGTGCATATCCTCCGTTCAAGTTGTTAGGAAGCGCTGTCGTTGCTGCACTTTGGTTCAGTTTTGTGTGTTGCATGTAGTTGACTTATTTGTACTTTGTGGGAAAGTACCGATACTATATTTTGTAAACACAATATTTATGTTTGGACGAGAATGCAGGTGAACTTTCTAGTCCTGTCAAAACAATTTGTTTACCACGTTGTTTTGAGTCGTGGGTTCGTGGCGTTCGCTCGGACTAAGTGCGTCGGCGCTTTTGATGTACGTCACAGAAAATGTCATTATTCTAGTCCATGGACGGTTCATCAAATTTTAGTTGTATCATGTTCGGTCTGGAATATTCTCGAGATTGAGTATTTACTATATAGGCCAGCGCGATTTGTATGTTAAAAAGCTTCTACTTTGAGTTCTGCTACGATGTGCAGATGTATGTATGTATGGAATGCTAAATAAATCTTCGAACTCTATTTGACGAGTTTTTGTCTGCTGCTGTGAAGACGGGCCACGTAGAATAAAAGAACACAACTATACGACATTTGAGAACTTCGTCAATCTCAAGTGTCGTGTAACACAAATAATCTTTCTCCTACTCCTGTTCAGTTGTGTCTATCTCTGTAATTCCAGCAGCTCAACTGAGGTCATCACAGTGCGCACATCTTTTCAAATTTGATCTGTCGAGCATACACCGCCAAGCTATTATTACGTGTGGTTAACCCTCTCCTAGATACATTTGTGTCATTTCCTCTTTCTTTTGATTGGCTGTGATAAGTATGCGTACGTTTAGCATTGCTAAACACCTGAGAGTCAGTTGGACGCTTTTCGTGTTACTTGCTCTCGGGTCAAAAAGAACGGAATATATATATTTATAGATTTGGGTCTTTCTCCAGTCTTTTGATTGGGCTTGACAAGTATGTGTAGGTTTACATTGCTATAAACGTCAGAGTCAATCGGGCGCTTTTCGTATAACAAGCCCTCGGGTTGAAAAATACGGAATATACAGATGTGGATATATACAGATGTAGATATTTCCTAAGTCTTTTGATTGGGATTGACAAGTGTGAAAAGGTTTACATTGCTACAAAAAGAAACATGAGAGTCAGTCGGGTGCTTTTCGTATAACAAGCCCTCGGGTTGAAAAAGACGGAATATATAGAGTTGGGTCTTTCCTCAGTCTTTTGATTGGGTTTGACAAGTGTGTGTATGTTTGCATTGGAAAAAAAAAGGCAGAGTCAGTTGGACGCTTTTTGTATAACTGGCCCTCGGGTCAAAAAGGACGGAATATATACGGATTTCGGTATTTTCTCTTTCTTTCGATTGGGATTGACAAGTGTGTGTTGGTTTAGTTTGCTGAAAACTTCAGAGTCAGTGGGACGCTTTTTGTGTTACTGGCCCTCGGGTCAAAAGGGACAGAATATATTCAGATTTTGATATTTTCTCTTTCTTTCGATTGGAAGAGACAAGTGTGTGTAGGTTTACTTTGCTAAAAGCGGAGGGGTCGGGGCAGACGCTGCCCAGACTATCTCTCTCAGACCTCCTGTTTACAGACGCACGGATCTCAAAGAGAGCGGAGAAAATGAAATCATTCCAGAGGTTTATTTAATCTAGATTGGCCGTCTAAATCAAAGACGGTGAAAGGGGAGGGAGCGAGAGAGTGCACTCAGATACTTACTTTACTTAAAGTGACACAGCCTGGTAGACGGATGAAGATTTACCCCGCATGTTCTTATGGTTTCTTCAGTCACCATTAGCATCCATGCAGCTGGAAAAAAATAGTACAATTAAGAACAAAAGTGTAAATGCAATTTGCCAGGCAAGGACGCAGTAGCAAAAGTATACTACGGAAAGCAATGGCCGTTTTGGATGCTGATATACTCATCACCTAATCAAGATAGCGACCTTTTCAAGTAAAATCAATAATAATTAGGAGTTTTAAAGTTTCGCGGAGAAGTCAACGAACACTCCGTCTGCATAATACATTCCTCAAATGAGAAGAAAACAAGTCGCGTAAGGCGAAATTACTACATTTAGTCAAGCTGTGGAACTTCTTCTTCTTCTGCGTTCATGGGCAGAAACTCACACGTACACTCGTGTTTTTTGCACGAGTGGAATTGTACGTGTATGACCGGTTTGTTTTACCACGCCATTTAGGCAGTCATACGCCGTTTTCGGAGGAAGCATGCTGGGTATTTTCGTGTTTCTATAACCCACCGAACTCTGGCATGGATTACAGGATCTTTTTCGTGCGCACTTGGTCTTGTGCTTGCGTGTACACACGGGGGTGTTCGGACACCGAGGAGAGTCTGCACACAAAGTTGACTCTGAGAAATAAATCTCTCGCCGAACGTGGGGACGAACTCACGCTGACAGCGGCCAACTGGATGCAAGTCCAGCGCGCTACCGACTGAGTTACATCCCCGCCCAGCTGTGGAACTCACAGAATGAAACTGAATGCACTGCATTTTTTTCACAATGACCGTAGTCCGCCGCTTGTGCAAAACGGAGTGAAACTGACGAGCCTGTTCAGCGCGGTAGTGGTTTCGCTGTGCTGCATAGCACGCTTTTCTGTACCTCTCTTCGTTTTAACTTTCTGAGCGTGTTTTTAATCCAAACATATCATATCTATATGTTTTTGGAATCAGGAACCGACAAGGAATAAGATTGTTTTTTAATCGATTTCGGAAATGTAATTTTGATCATAATTTGTATTTTTTTAATTTCCAGAGCTTGTTTTAAATCCAAATATAACATATTTATATGTTTTGGGAATCAGAAAATGATGAAGAATAAGATGAACGGAAATTTGAATCGTTTTATAAAAAATACATTTTAATTACAATTTTCAGATTTTTAATGACTAAAGTCATTAATTAATTTTTAGGCCACCAAGCTGAAATGCAATACCGAAGTCCGGCCTTCGTCGAAGATTGCTTTACAAAAATGTCAATCAATTTGATTGTAAAATGAGGGTGTGACAGTGCCGCCTCAACTTTTACAAAAAGCCGGATATGACGTCATCAAAAGTATTTATCGAAAAAATGAAAAAAATATCCGGGGATATCATTCCCAGGAACTCTCATGTACAATTTCATAAAGATCGGTCCAGTAGTTTGATCTGAATCGCTCTACACACACACACGCACAGACACACAGACACACACACACACACACACACACACACACACACACACACACACACACACACACACACACACACCATGACCCTCGTCTCGATTCCCCCTCTATGTTAAAACATTTAGACCCGCCCCCGGACCCCCCTAGCAAGCCCCTAGTAAAAACATTCTGTTCAGCAACTTAACAGGGTTCTCGTGTCTTACTCAGGAGGTAAGTAGTCATTTGAATGTATGTTAAAAAAAAAAAAAAAAAAACCAACACATACATTTTCAGGAGGTAAGTAGTCATTTGAATGTATGTTTGATGTAAGCGATCGAGTGTCTGGTAGTGCAGTGCGGAGTAATTTGATGGCGTTGATTAAATTTCTCACGGAGATGTCTCCACCCTGTAATGTGTCCGACCAGCGAAAGATCGATGTTTCATTAAGTGGCTTCGTTGAGGTTCTGTACAGATATCCTGGTACTTGCTTCTCACTGTGGGTTCGTTGTTAAATGAATAATGGATTTTCTTGGGTTATGTGTCGTAAGGTCAAGGAAGGTTGGATTTGAGAAAGAATGGGTAGTGAGATTGATTTGAAAATTGTGTATTGAACAAACAGACAGACACACAGACACACAGACACACACACACAGACACACACACACAGACACACACACACATACACACACATACATACACACACACACACACACTCACACACACACACACACACACACACACACATGCCTTATCTGACGCCAGCCACCACTTTGAGTCTGGTGACGTAATCTATTGTTAAGGTGTACATGGCGAGCCGCATGGCGAGCAACAACGAATCAGACTAATTCTTTCAAAGTATTTGTTACTAAGGCAGTTTTACATAATTATAGGAAACATCTTAAAAGCAGCAGCATGAGCTCCGTGTCACTTGTTTATCAGTGGATAAACACAACGTTCCGCGTACAGGTCAGTGTTGACATTTGTATGTTTGCCTCATCTTCCATTATCACGTCAAGCTCTTTTCTTACTTTTTACAGTTAGTCAAGTTTTGACTAAAGGTTTTAACATAGAGGGGGAATCGAGATGAGGGTCGCACGTGGTGTGTGTATGTATATATATGTGTGTGTGTGTGTGAGTGTGTGTGTGTGTGTGTGTGTGTGTGTGTGTGTGTGTGTGTGTGTGTGTGTGTGTGTAGAGCGATTCAGACAAAACTACTGGACTGATCTTCATGACACTTGAGATGAGAGTTCCTGTGTGTGATATCCCTGCACGTTTTTTTCGTTGTGTCGAGACATGTTTTTGATGACGTCATATCCGGCTTTTAGTGATAGTTGAGGCGGCACTGTCACGCCCTCATTTTGTAACCAAATTGATTGCAATTATGTTCAAGCAATCTTCGACGAAGGCCAAACTTTGGGATTGCATTTCAACTTGGAAGCTTAACAATTATTTAATTAATTTGCTCATTAAAGTTGTCATTAAAAACGATTGTTCACTTACAGATTAAAAATTACTGCATTGTATTCTTCATCTTCTACTGAATTCAAAAATATATAAATACGTTATCTTTACTTGAAAAACGCGCTCAGAATTAAAGAAAATAGGTCAAGTATAATGTCCGTATGCTTCGCGGAGACGAGCGTGACCCGTCTCGGTCTTTGGGGAAGTTTAGCCGAGACTATCTGAATGAAGTCTCGGCGATGACTGGATTATGGTGTTGATCATTTAGTGTGATGCCTACAGATTGACTAAATGTTTTGTATCGCTTCAAGCAACTTGTTTTCTTCTCTGTAACCGCATTGCAGACATTCCTGCGTACAGGTATTTACATATATATATATACGACTTGTGTCTGTCTGTGTGTGTGTGTGTGTGTGTGTGTGTGTGTGTGTGAGTGTGTGTGTGTGTGTGTGGGGGTGGTGTGTGTGTGTGTGTGTGTGTGTGTGTGTCTGCGATGCACGCCCACGGTTCTCGATGGATCTGTTTCAAATTTGGTGGGCATATTCAGGTACACCCCGGACACAACCTGCTCGATGAGATATTTCAACACGTGCTCGGTTCGACTTCTTCCCGGCGAAGCCGTACCCGGCGAAGCGGGTATTCATCTAGTATTATATATATTGCACTTATTTGTGAGATAGTGATCACTGCACTTGTGGCATTTGTGATGACATACTGGCGACAGTGCAAGCAATGTTTCCACCTTGTTAACACTTTGCCGCTGCTGCCTGGATTTCCTTTATTTATCCCTCCATCCCCCCCCCCCCACCCCACCCCCCCTCTCCCACCCATGTTATTTTGCACCGAATTTGTTTCGCGTGTGTGTGAGCGTGCCACGTATTCACCCTGACACTCTTTTTCGTTCTTCTCTGTTCATTTTTTCTGTTTACCGGTTTCTTTCTTCGACGTTTGAGTTTGTTAGTTTGTTTGTTTGTTTGTTTGTTTGCTTGTTTGTTTGTTTGTTTGTTTGCTTGTTTTGTGTTCCTTTGACCGTGGAGGAGTGACCGCCTAGTGTATGTGAGATTTGAGGTTGACTTAATGCCTCCACGGGATGAATGACTTCAGAACCTTCCTTATCTGGCGATCGTTTTCTTAGGATTGCTGTTTGTGGTTGTTTTTTTCTTCAGGCGTGTGTATTATATTGTTGTGTGAAATTTAGTTTGTATGATGCTATGACTTTTCTTTCTGTCTGTCTCTCTGTCTGTCTGTCTGTCTCTCTCTCTCTCTGTCTCTCTCTCTGTCTGTCTCTCTCTCTCTCTCTGTCTCTCTCCCTCTCTCTCTCTCTGTCGCTTTCTCTCTCTTTCTCTCTCAGTCTCCGTCTATGTCTCTCTCTCTCTCTCTGTCTCTCTCTTTCTCTCTCTCTCTCTCTCTATCTCTCTCTCTCTCTCTCTCTCTCTCTCTCTCTCTCACTCTCTCTCTCTCTGAGTTCCTGTGAACGTCAGAATGTATCGACCTATGTGTGCGTACGTGCCTGCGCGTGTGTGTATGAGTGTGTGTGATTTATGCCACTTCGTATTTTCAACAACAACAAATATGGAACTGCGTAGAATATTGCAACATCTAAATGAATTTGTTTGTTTATTTGTTGCTTAACGTCCAGCCGACTACGCAGAGCCATATCAGGACGAGGAAGGGGGGGATGAAGGGGGCCACTTGTCAAGCGATTCCTGTTTACAAATGCACTAACCCATTACTTGTGTCCCAGCAGGCTTTAGTAAAACTAAATTAATACCTACTGGAAGATTACCAGTTTCCAGTATGTTAAAATAGGCTTAACCTATCTACTGCTGGACTTACATCAGAACACTAACAGATTAAACTATACATGAATCGCGAGACAAGCGGCAAGAGAAGAGATTTTTGGAAAAAATACAGGTGAATGAGCAAGAAGGCAGAAAAAAGAAAAGAATTCATGAAGAAAAAGAGAGCATGACAGGAAAGAGGAACCAAAAATCTACCTAACAGCAAACTAGAAAGCTCCTGCGGTTCCAAAAACAGGAGGGGCCTTTAATTTCATAACCGCAGTGCCCCACTGCGGGAATCTAAATGAAGAATCCACCGAATAATAATTTACTGCATGAATACTTAGCCGGAATAGCTGTTTGGATGTAAATGCTACATTGCGTTGCATTGTATTGTAGTGGTGTTCTAAAAACATTATTTTAGTTTAAAGTAACATTCATTGCATTGGTATTTATGGTTCCCCTCTGGAAATGTTATGCATTTTTGAGAGGGAATTGTTATATAGAAAAGCTATTTAAAAGACATTTAGAAATTGCATTGTTAATGATATAGGTATATTTAAAGAACAAAACATTAATATAAAATTGGGTAACAAAAAAGATCAATGAAGAAGGATGCTCCCCGCCATTAACAAACAAAAAAATAAAATAAAATACAAGGCAAAAAAGTCAGGGTTGAAGCAGCCTGCATGCAACTGAGGTCCAAAAAACACGCAAAAAAACAAAAAAAAAACCAACAACATTCATTGCACTGCGTAGTTGTTTCTTACGATGCAGTTTGTGGTATGAACGATTTTCTTTAACTGGGGTAGTATCTATGTATTGCATTTTACCTCTCGGCACTTCGCTGAAATTAGATTTGCATATTTGGTCACTAACATTGTTTAGCTGCATGGAACCCCCTGGAACGCATCAGAGAATTAAGTCCTAACATTACATTCATTATTCAAATGTAATGGATGTAAAATCTGTTCACTATTGAGTAGAACTATACCGATGCCAACCGCTGGATTCATCAAACTATACCAGACCATGGCAGAGTCTTTGGTTTCTTTACTTGCCTAGTAGGTCACTGGCAAAATCACAGAACATTTTTATCTTTCCTGTCTCGGTCAGCAAGTTCTCGCCCATCGCGCCAAGGTTGGTGGAGACTGTATTGACTAAGATGGAGCGGTAATCGGACGTGTAATAAATGGCCTTGCCCTTGCCTTGCCATGGCCGGATTCAGCAAGATAAGTCCACACTCCCCGCCCCCCCCCCCCCCCCCCCCCCACACACACACACCGACCCCTGGTAGAGTCGAGTTAATAAAACTGTCACTAAGACGTGCTTTATCACGGGGACTTTTACTCCCTTAAGGGTGAAGTTGGTGTACCAGCCTTCAGGGCTGAAGAGATCTTGAAAGCCCTTTTCTGGGGTGTAAACTTTCCTGATATGAAAAGAATACGTCTTCTAGCTCTGCGTTCAACCGCGAACACTAACCAAAAAAAATCTAAATTTGAGGCCAGGCGTTTTCAAACCCTTTTGATTACCAGGATATGATTGTTGGTTGTTGTTCAATCAATCAATCAATATGAAGCTTATATAGCGCGTATTCCGTGGGTACAGTTCTAAGCGCTTGTCGAAGAGTTGTCAACACAGGACTAACAAAGAAACTAACATCTACAGACGGACACGAACCCTATCACACACTAGCAAACCCTGATAAACATACAACAAACAACTGTTTAACAACAATGTACACATCAATAGCTAGGTCCAAACAAAATAATATTAAACACAAAGAAAACACCTCTCACAGAGCACAGCACAAGAATGTCTTTTGGGGCACAACACATCACGTCGAACATGAAAGTCGCAGCCAGCGACGGGAAGAACTGAGTCTTCAACCTACTCTTGAACGCGTCAAGAGAGGGGCTCTGGCAAAGCTCAAGCGGCAGGGAGTTCCAGACGGAGGGGCCCGCGGAGGGGAATGCACGCTGACCAGCAGATGCGAGTTTCGAGCGAGGGATGTGAAGGCGGAGTGGGTCAGCAGCAGAACGAAGGGGACGGTCGGAGAGCTGGGTGTACAGGTCCAGGGAGGATTGAAGGTACTCGGGAGCAGAGTCGTTGAGACACTTGTAGACCAGAGTGGACAGTTTGTAGGAGATTCGGGTGTTGACAGGGAGCCAGTGCAAGGAGCGAAGTAGGGGGGTGATGTGGTCTCGCTTCGTCTTCCTCAACGTCAACCTGGCAGCAGCGTTCTGGACTCGTTGTAGGCCATGCATGGATGAGGCAGGGAGGCCAGCCAGAAGGGAGTTGCAGTAGTCCAGACGACTGAAGATGAGGGAGACAACCAGCTTGACACAGGCGTCGTGGGTGAGGTAGCGACGGATGGAGGCGATGCGTCGTAGGTGGAAAAAGCAGGTCTTGATGATGAAGGAGATGTGTTTCTGCATGGAGAGGGTGGAGACGCCAAGGCTCTTGACAGCAGGGGAGAATGGAACAGTCGCGTCATCCAGCTGGAGGTCGGTCACAGTGAGGGAAGCAATCTTCTGTCGTGTTTCAACGAGAAGGGCCTCCGTCCTTTCACTGTTCAGCTTCAACTTGTTCTCAGTCATCCAGTTCTTGATGTCAGTGAAACAACTGGAGATGGATCCCAGGAGATGGTCAACGTCCTCCGGCTTGGCGCTGCTCTGGAGCTGCGTGTCATCGGCAAAGGAGTTGTAGTTCAAGCCGTGGCGTTCGATGACCAGGGAGAGGGGTTGGGTGTACAGGGTGAAAAGGACAGGGCCAAGGACAGACCCTTGTGGCACGCCGAAGCGGACAGGGACAGGCTGAGAAGAGAACGAATCAGTGGTGACAGTCTGAGAGCGGTTCTGGAGGTAGTTCCGGAAGCAAGAGAGGGCGGTGTCGTGAATGCCGAACGTGGAACTGAGGCGATCGACGAGTAGCTGATGGTCGATCGTGTCGAAGGCCGCGGAAAGGTCCAGCAGCACAAGGGCAGAGACGAGACCGCTATCTGTTGCGTTCAGGAGGTCCGTGGTGATTCGCAGGAGCGCCGTCTCGGTGCTGTGGTGAGGGCTGTACGCTGACTGGTACACTTGTTGTGGTGGTTTGTGTTCTCTCTGGGGTAGACGTCGATTTTGAACATTAGAATCAGGCTACAAATGATCTTAAGGGAAAGTCGCCAATCCCGGAACAGTCGGCTAACTTGGAACACCTCAATATGCGGTCAACGGGAAACAATTCATGAATTTTTTTTTAGCAGAAATGTCTAGTGACCCCTCCCGATGTTATTGCAAAAAGAAAAATGGCAACTGCGGCAAAACCAAAGAAGAGGTACGTTTTTTTAACTTTTCTCCATTCTTCTTCTTATTTCTATTGTCTAGAATTCGTTTTATTACTCTTTATCTATATACGTTCACATAAAATGTTGATTGCTATTACAAACCTACATCAATGTGTTACACTATGAACGGGGAAAAAAGATTGGAAACGTCACATGTATCCTACAGCTAAAGTCGAAATCCATGCAGGTGCCATGCGGCTATGCTGGAACACATATAGAGGCAAACATGGAACAGTGTTCCAGCTTTGACGCATTCTGTTCCATCTTACCCTCATCAAACGATAAAGTGAACACTGGTGTTTTTAGTCCGTGGCAGGCTAATTGCCCCCTGGATAATTGTTCCCCGACAACTCCCCCCCCCCCCCTCCGGACAATTGCCCTACTAGGACAATTGCCCCCCGGACACCTGCCCCCCCCCCCCCCCACCGAGGGAGGACAACTGCCCCCCGGACACCTGCCCCCTAATTTTTTTCTCACCACTCTTCGTGCAAGTTTTTGCAAAAGCCGTTCACTTCAATAAGAGTGTGTGTGTGTGTGTGTGTGTGTGTGTGTGTGTGTGTGTGTGTGTGTGTGTGTGTGTGTGTGTGTGTGAGTGTGTTTGCTGGTGTAAATGCGGGCGTAAGTGTGGGCGTGCAAGTGTCTGTGTCGGTTTGTCTGTGTGTATGTCTGTCAGTTTGTCTTTGTCTGGGTGTTTACAGTATTTATGTGTATGTGTCTATGTGTGTGTGAGTGTGTGTATATGTGTGTGTGTGTGTGTGTGTGTGTGTGTGTGTGTTTGCGCGCGCGCGCGCGTGTGTGTGTGTGTGTGTGTGTGTGTGTGTGTGTGTGTGTGTGTGTATTCAAACCAGGAAGCATTATATAGATATCGTTGAGAAAACAAATTATAGACTTCCATTACCTATGAATACCCTCTAGACAACAATACAACACTTGATAACTCGCTAAACATACAGACAAGAATGGGGGGCAATTCATTGTCACGGGGGGCAATTGTCCTAGGCGGGCAAATGTCCAGGGGGCAGTACTGTTGTCCGGGGGGCAGTACTGTTGTCCGGGGGGGGGGGGGGGGGGGGGGGGGGGGGAGGGGGGCAGTTGTCCGGGGGGCATTTAGCATAGAACCGTTTTAGTCACGTACTCAATTCTCTTTTCAGTTTTATTGTATTTTTTCCTTCTATACCTTTTATTGAATGGTTGATTGATTTGTTTTACAGTATTTTGGGACCCGGACGGTGGCTACCCGAAGAAATGGGCTGCGCGTTGTCGGCTGTCAGAAACGGGGAAATGGGTTTGCGTTGCGCATCAAGAACATTTGGTGTTCCTGTCACGACTTTTATGCTGCGAAATATCTTGGTACTGCTTCTTGTGTGGCACCAACACCCCTTTGAACATTATACAGTGCCAGCAGTATACACACGGCATTGATCACACGAGGACTGCACTGAAAGTAGAAAACAAAAGGACATTGAGTGAAAAATCGTTTCTTAGCTTCTTTTTTCATGTTTTACAAAAACAGTTTTTTTTATCCGATTTGTTTAGACCTAGCCCTTATTTATATTTTTTTCACATTTGAGGCATTAATTGTTATCAAATTTACTATTTCTTTGGTAAAAATCCAATGTTATGTGGAAAAACAGACATTTAAATAAGATGGCTAAATCAAAATGTTATGACGTATGAATTTATCTTGTGTGTGTGGCAATGTGTAATTGTGTGCGTGTGATTGAGAGTGTGTGGGTGTATATATGTGTGTGTGAGACACAGACAGAGCTAGAAAGAGAGTCAGTGTGTTTTTGCATGTGTTCCGAGTTTGACAACACAGTGTTCCACTTTACACACCCATGCGTCCAACCTGGAACAAATGCAGAAATTTTTATAATGGTCAGTTTGATGAGTTGTGTGACTTTTATTTTATCTTATGTTGTTCGTTTGTTTACTGATAGAGTCTAGTATGTGACAATATAAAAAACGCTTTGCAATAATAATTTTTTTGTCTGGTACGGCTGTTTCTCCTTAACTGTTCCAGGTTTAGCGACATTCCCATATACCACTAATGGTTATAACTGGTTTACCTTCTTGTTAAAGGAATAGTATCTTTGCTGGAGAGAAAAAGCTTGAATCTTTTTGGATACTGTTCTTTGAGCTTAAATGAACAATCAGAATGCGTATAAAATGTGTAATGCCCTATCCAACCCAACATACTGCATAACCCAGCTTTTGGGGGACTGCTTTCTTACCGGAAACAATGCCACAAAAACGATGTACGTGTGTGGGAGAGTTCCGCTTACAGGCTTACAGATTGCTCAATGTTGGAGAGGCGGAGTGTTTTCAATAGTTAACGTTAAAAACAATGCAAAAAATAGAGAGTACCACATAAGGTTACATTTTGTTTAACACTATTTGGTTCCATTTTGGCCTGAACCGCACCAAATACCAAGCTCGGCTTGTTATGTCTCACGATTACTGTAATTTCCAGTGTGATTCCGAATGGCCGGAGCGTACGCAATGTTTACTTCGGAGTCGGTTTTTCGTGGAGTAAACATTTCGTATTACACCGGTGTTAATGTGAAATACTACGAGTTTGCAGTTAAGGGCGTGGCTGCACCTCACACGTAGCGAGCTCCGTCTAACTCTTACCTGAACCGAGCTGTCCAATAGCACTGTCTCAAAACAAACGCGATAGTCGGACAGAGTTGCGCCCCTGGAACTGCAGGTAGTTCCGGTTTGTGTTTGCAAAATGGAACCGCATGACAATCCGCCCTTCAACTTCTTTACCTGCGTATTTTGAACAGCAGACACAGTAACGTTTTCCTCCACCACTAATCTTCTTCTCTTGTTCAGCCATTTTGGACGTAAACAAAACAACCAGAACTACCCGCCGACAGCGCCGCGGGCTATGGCAGGGACGGACATCTCATCAATTTCGTTTTTGAGACAATGCTATAGCAATTAAAGAATCATGGACGACACGAACATTCGGGCTGTGTTCGTGACTCTCCATGCAACAATCTCCCTTGACAACTTGGCCCGGGCCAGCGGCGTGCACTTGGTATCGTCATTTGTCATTCTAACCCTCTCCTCTCACCTGCAGTCTCAACCCCTTAAAACAGAGAGGGAGGGAGAGAGAGAGAGAGAGAGAGAGAGAGAGAGAGAGAGAGAGAGAGAGAGAGAGAGACAGAGACAGAGACAGAGACAGAGGGGGGGGGGGGGGAGAGAGAGATAGGGATGATGATGATGATGGAACTTTATTTTTCAAGGATAGAGGTTTAAGGCGACGCCTTTTCGTACAACCGGTCCTTACTTCTAATACAAATGTCTAATAAATGATAAACAAGTAAAGCAACATAACAAATAAACAAATTAAACGAACGACCCAGCAAACAGTCGACAAGTAAGCAAACAAGCAAATAAACACAAACAACAAAACGACAAAGTAAGCAACATACAAATCAAAAGCGAAACATGCAACATGTTAATTGAGGTTACACATGTAAAGTGATCGACGGTAAAATTCACACAATACCAACGTTTACACTAATGCTTACAATGATTATATGGTGTAAATGATGAAGATGATGATGAAGATGATGATGATGATGATGATGATGATGATGATGATGATGATGATGATGATGATGATGATGATGATA